>NC_046658.1:79530486-79584098 GCF_010883055.1 Belonocnema kinseyi | reverse complement strand
AATAATAAAAACAATTTCAAATGGTGATTTGACGACCCGGGTGCAGCAGGTCGCTCCCCAGGTAACTTAGCACGTATTCTACGAAAACTTTTCAAAATTTAGGTTGTTTCAACAGCTAAAATTACTAAAAGTTGTGTGTCAACGATCCGGGTGCTCCAGGTCGAACACAAGGTAGTTTAAAACGTTTTCTACGAAAACTTTTTAAGAATTTATATTTTGTCAATCATGAAAACAATTCCAAATGGTGGTTTGACGACCCGAGTGCACCAGGTCGCGTCTTAGGTAGCTTAGTACGTATTCCACGAGAACTTTTTCAAAATTTCGATTGTTTCAACAGCTAAAATTACTCAAAATTGTGGGTCGATGATCCAGGTGCACCGGATAGAGCATCAGATAGTATAATACGCATTCTACGAGAACTGTTTTAAAATTTTAATTTTGTGAATAATGAAAACAATTCCAAATGGTGAATCGGTGACCCGGGCGAACCAGGTTGCATCTCAGGTAGTTTATCACGTATTCTGCTAGAAATTTTTAAAAATTTGGATTATTCCAACATTCAAAAGTAATAAAAATTAGAGTCGATCTGGGGCGCAACCTGATGCACCCGGGTCATCGATTAACCATTTGAATTTCTTTTCATTATTCACAAACTTTACATTTTTTAAGTTCTCCTAGAATACGTACTATACTACATGGTGCTCGAGCTAATGTACCCGGATCGGGTACATACGTGCTAAGATACCTAAGGCGCAAGTTGGTGCACCTGGGTCGTCGACTCACCATTTGGAATTGTTTTAATCATTGGAAAAATTAATTTAATAATTAGAATTATATAAAAAATTAAATTAAATTAATAATTCAAGAAAGTTCTCGTAGAATACGTAATTAACTACCTGGTACTCGACTCGGCGCACCCGGATGGTCGACTTACAACTTCTAGTAATTTTGGCTGTTGGAACAATCTAAAATTTGAAAAAGTTCTCGTGGAATACGTACTGAGCTACTTAAGGCGCGACCTGGTGCACCCGTGTCGTCGACTTACCATTTGGAATTGTTTTAATCCTTCAAAAAATATAAATTTAAAAAAATTTCTCTTAGAATACGTAATTAACTACCTGGTTCTCGACCTGATGCACCCGGATGGTCTACTCAAAATTTCTAGTAATTTTTGCTGTTGGAACAATCTAAAATTTGAAAAAGTTCTCGTGGAATACATACTGAGCTACCGAAGGCGCGACCTGGTGCACCCGTGTCGTCGACTCACCATTTAGAATTGTTTTAATCATTCAAAAAACATAAATTTAAAAAAAAAGTTCTTGTAGAATACTTAATTAACTGCTTGGTGCTCGACCTGGTGCACCCGGATGGTCGACTTACAACTTCGAGTAATTTTGGCTGTTGGAACAATCTAAAATTTGAAAAAGTTCTCGTGGAATACGTACTAAGCTACCTGAGGCGCGACCTGGTGCACCCGTGTCGTCGACTCACCATTTGGAATTGTTTTAATCCTTCAAAAAATATAAATTTAAAAAAATTTCTCGTAGAATACGTAATTAACTACCTGGTTCTCGACCTGGTGCACCCAGATGGTCTACTCACAATTTCGAGTAATTTTGGCTATTGGAACAATCTAAAATTTGAAAAAGTTCTCGTGGAATACGTACTGAGCTGCCGAAGGCGCGACCTGGTGCACCCATGTCGTCGACTCACTATTTAGAATTGTTTTAATCATTCAAAAAACATTAATTTAAAAAAAAGTTCTTGTAGAATACGTAATTAACTACCTCGTTCTCGACCTGGTGCACCCGGATGGTCTACTCACAATTTCTAGTAATTTTGGCTGTTGGAACAATCTAAATTTTGAAAAAGTTCTCGTAGAATACGTACTAAGCTACCTAAGGCGCGACCTGGTGCACCCAGATCGTTGGCTCACCATTTGGAATTGTTTTAATCATTCAAAAAATATGAATTTAAAAAAATTTCTCGTAGAATACGTAATTAACTACCTGGTTCTCGACCTGGTGCACCCGGAAGGTCGACTTACAACTTCGAGTAATTTTGGCTGTTGGAACAATCTAAAATTTGAAAAAGTTCTCGTGGAATACGTACTAAGCTACCTGAGGCGCGACCTGGTGCACCCTGGTCGTCGACTCACCATTTGGAATTGTTTTAATCATTCAAAAAATATAAATTTAAAAAAAGTTTCGCGTAGAATACGTAATTAACTACCTGGTGCTTGACCTGGTGCACCCCAATGGTCGACTCAAAAGTTCTAGTAATTTTGGCTGTTGGGACAATCTAAATTTTGAAAAAGTTTTCGTAGAATGCGTATTATACTATCTGATGCTCTATCTGGTGCACCTGGATCGTCGACTCACAATTTTGAGTAATTTTAGCTGTTGAAACAATCGAAATTTTGAAAAAGTTCTCGTGGAATACGTACTATGCTACGTAAGGCACTTTGAGACGTGTCGGCTATTGGCAAACCCAAGATTTTCATTCTTAATGCAAGCTCATTTTGTCTGACACTCATGGTATGTTCTTAAGAATATTCATTTGTGGTTAGCGCGTCCTAAGCATGGGAAACGGACAGGAGCAAGGCTTGCGCCATGCTGCCATTCAGCCGTGACCCATGCTTTATTCAGATATTTCCAAGTGTCTTGCCATGCTTGAGCCATGCAAACTTTTTTCACGCGGGTTCAAATTTTCTTTTTTTTCTATTGAATAATGTCTTGTGTTAATGCAAGGCTCGCATCGTGTGACTTTTACGACTTTAAAAAAATACCACTTTTTAAATAAAGATTAGTCAAGGTAGGCGCCGAGTACCTACAAAAAAGGGTTTCGTAGCTTTAGGTGTTTATATTTTTGGTCCTATGTCAATTTTTGGCCCCATTTCCATACTGTGTCCTTGGCCTATTTTGGACCCTATGTCAAATTTGGGCCATATGTTAATTTTTGGCCATATCTCTAATTTGGGCCCTATGTTCATATTGGGCCTTTGGTTTATTTTGGGCCATATGTAAATTTGTAGCCCTGTCCCAAATTTAGACCTGATGACAATTGAGGGGCCCGAAACAGAAAGGGCAAATAAACACATTTCGCTGGCTAACTATTGTTTAAGTATTGGCTAAGTATAGTGGCTATTTTCATTCTGACCTGAACAATACTTAGCCGGCGGAATTCATTAATGTGCCCTTTATGTTTCGGGTCCCTCAATTTTGGGCCACCTGTCAAATTTTGTGCCCTATATAGATTTTGGGCCCTATGTCAATTTTGGTTCTTATGTCAATCATTTTCCATTTTAGCTATTAGTTTGAATTTCATTCTTTTTTTGTTGAAAATTCAACAATTTCGTTGAAAATTCAACTGTTTCTGGTTAAAATTTAATCACTATTATTCGAAAATTCGAACATTTAGAACTCGAACTTTGTTAAAAATTAATCGCTTTCATTTGAAAGTTCTGAACTATTTGGTTGTAAATGCAAATTTTTAGTTGGAAATTATTTTTTTTTTTAATCCAACTATTAGATTTTAAATTAATCCTTAAAGTTTAAAAGTCATCTTTTATCTAAACAATTTCAATTTTTAATCTTAAAATTCACCATATTTACCCTGCTTCGAGAGCATTTTGGCTGTGCAATCTAAGTTATTATAAAATCAATAATTTCATATTCACGTCTTAAATTTAAAGCCATCAATGTTGATTAATTTTAATTCCAATTATTTAAAATTGATTTTTCTGAAGTTCAAGGATAATGTAAATTATAAACTTCTCTAATTTAACAATAAATCAAATTGACAAGTTTAAAAGTTCAGACAAAAAATTTTATCAATCTACATATACAAAAATATAGTTTACTCAGTGGATTTTAAATGGTACCTCTAGAAAGGTTTTTTACGTGTCCTATAAAATTGGGTTGATTAGATTTAGCATCGCTTAGGTTACTCCTCTTCAATTGCAAAAGGAATATTTTTTTTCGTCAGTGCATTTTGTGAGGAAATGCACTGTTTTCGTTCAAAAAATTCGAAAACCTTCAATCTTTGATATAATGAACCAATTTAATTCCTTTTGCTAAAACTGACTTGTATTAATGTCAAAATGACATTTAATTTAATAAAAATAATTTTAAAAATCAACACTGATCATGATTATACAAATTCTTGTGGAAAATCTTTATATTTGATGGTTTTTCAGATTTCGAGTAAGCATAACAATTCGAATAATGTTCACAATAGTAATTTGTATAAACAAATTAGAAATTTCGGTCCTTTGGCGTAAAAGAAAAACGTCGTTTGACTTGAAAATTTTTCATCTTATGATACGAATGATTTCTAGTCGAAAAAATATTTAAAATGTTTAAAAATCATTATTTTAAACAATTTTTGTCGCAAAATTGGTTTTTTCTTTAATGGCAAAATTAAAATTAAAATATAACGATTCAAATTTTTGTGAAAAGTTAAGAGAAACAAATTCAATATTTTGGCAGCTTAGCGTAGAAGAAAATCGTTCAAACACATCTTTGCATGCAGTATTATTACGAATTCTGAAGCTACTTTGCTTTAGGAATTGATTTTTTTTCTGCGTGAAACTGTCAAAATCATTAATTTGTTTATCATAATTTTTATAAACGTTTAAAATGTTATATTTGACTAAATAATCTTTTTTCGAAATTAAATTTGCATTCGTTCAAAATAATTGACCAAACATTGTTGAATTGGTCATCTACTTACATAAGAACAAAATCTTGGGTCTTGATATAATAATTTGTTTAAATCAAGTATTAGAGAAAATAGTTTTTCCTTTTAAAAATAAATTGCGTGTCGAATTTGGGTTAAGGATTTAGACAAGTATTATTTTTTTCGCCTCGGAATCGTTTTACGAAACTTAGAAATAGCAGAAATACCATACCCTTAGTGACCGAAATGAATACAAATATGGAAGAAGTTATATCCTGAAGTTTCCGTTAAAAAGTTTTACCGGTATATGTACTATATTCTGATCAGCTCCATTTCTGAGAAAAAAAAGTTTTCAAATTCATGCGTATTATTAAACTCTACCTGCCCTACTGAACATACAAGGTCTTATATTGAAGTTCCTTTTTCACTTATTTCCACATCCAATTGCTATTTATTTCTTTATTTGAACAATTGCTAATGAAATCATTATTTTTATGCTGAAAAGTAAAAATATGCATCGTCTTAAGCCAATATTAATTGTATTGTTATAACACTATTTCTTATTTTGTTAACTTACAAAGGTTGAACATTAGAAATTTCTTCAATTTTGAAGATTTAGAATTGAACACCTGTTAGAAATTAGGCAAATTTTGAGTTTTATAATTTAAAATACTTTATCTTTGATGATATACATTTTTAATTTATTCAATTTAGAAGGTTTAGAATTGAAAACTTGACTTTTGATCTTCAAAATTATTCAAATTTTTAAAATTCAAGAGTTGACAAATGTTAATCTTCAAATATGAACCATTAAGAAAAAAAATTCAAAACCCCATTATTTTAAATTATACACATTAAAAATTGAAGGATCTTTAATGGCTAATCTTCAAGATAAATATATTAACCTTTTTTATGATTTTAAACTATAAGCAATATCGGTCATTTCAAGAAAACTCGATATTTTCTCTGAGTTGTATTCTTTCTGTAAATCACACTTTGTTTTTCGTTTTATTAGGCCATGATAAAAACTTTTTATGTCTACTTCAATTGTGATGGAAAAATACGACACAGTGTTGGTTCAGTATAAAAAGTGATAATATTCTTAGTCCATATGTGAAAATTTGAGAAATTGTTGAAATTGTTATGATCATTGATGTCGCGCTTGTAAGTGTATATTAAATATTGTTTATAATAAAGGAATATTCATATTTAACTTAAACATTCTTTTATTATATTTTCTGCAGTTAGTCTAAACATAAAATTTCAAGAAAATATATTCATCTTCTTAAAATTATATTTTTATGTTTTCCATTCATTTTTGTATGCAAGCATATTTGGATTCCACAGAAATCAAATATTTGCTGCACCTTAGATTGTACTACTTTATTTTGTCTCTCCTACGTCTGCAAGGAAACTTTCTGAACTGTAAATAGAATATTGTCTTAAGCAACAGAATTATCTTGAAAATAAAATTTAATTGGTTTTATAATAATCAAATAAAATCTGTTCTGATAATATTTATATCAACAATAAATGATGGTCTGAAGCGGTCAAGCATTTGAAAGAACTAAATTAAATAAAGAATATAAAATCCACTGATAAATACATTTTCTTAATAATAAGAGATTTTCAAATTTTAGAAACAGTAATTATTAATTCCGAATTGAAAGTGCTTGAAATTTAATAGCAATCGTTTATAAATAAAAATGTTTAAAATTAAATAAATTAAATTCAAAGTTCTTGAAATTCGAAATTTTGCAATCCAAATTTCTCGAAATTGAACAATTCTTCATTAAAATTCTTTTGATTGGACAATTTTATTAGAAATTTATTGATTTCACGTGAAAGCTTCTAAAAGGGACAATTTTAAAAGCATTATAGTTTTTAAAACAATTTTTTTTTCGTGTTACTCGAAAGAAATTATTTAACATTAATATTGTTCAGAGAAGTTTTTATGTAATCAAAACAGAAATTTACCTTCATTTTCTCCGTTCAAAATAGGAAAATGGTTAAATATATACCTTTAAAATTGAATCATTGCAAAAAAGTGTTTAAAATTAAATGTTTCCTATTTTTACGTTTTAAATAGGAATCATCACACCTGAAAAACAGTATACTTGTGTAACATTAAGAATTAAACGCATCCGAACCTCATTGAAAACCAAAATATTTTTGCATTATCAAGAATTGTAATATTAAAACTTTTTACAATCAAACCCTTTAGATTTTTAATTACTAGGTAAATTTAATTCATTTGAAAATATAAATTTTCAAATTGTTGCTTATACAACCATTGACTGTGTGGTAGCGTTTGGAACTAGTTAACAGCCGCTCGCTTGACGGTATGGAAAAGACCTATTTTAGAGCTCACTTTTCTGTAGGCGTAATTGGCTCACAACATGGTGGTTTCGTAAAAAAATGGTTCATTGCAAATTATTAGAACTAAAAATAGTGCAACTTCAAGTTTTACAATTTGATATTCTATGGTTTCGAAGAATTTAAGAAATCATACATTATTGTACGTTTAAAATTAAAACAATGAATTTAGAATATTTAAATCTAAAATTATTAAATGTAAAACTGATTATCAAGGCTTTTAATACAAAAGTTTTTAATTTTTAAATATTTAATACTGAAATTTTCATGACATTTTTAACATTTGAGTTTGGAACTTTTATCGATTGTGGAGGATTCTAAATTCTTTCTCATACAGGATGGTTTGTACTGATATAAATGTTGAAATCTACCTTTTTGACATATTTGAGATAGATTAGCCATTTGGAAGTTGTTGTATTTTTTATTTTAGATATTTAAAAAATTTAACAATGTTTATACGAGAAAAGCTTTTTTAATATTTAAAATACAACAATACGATATTTAGTGTATTTGCTCGCGTCTTTCAGATGCTTCAAACAACCTGTTGTTGATACTTTTATATCCTACCAGGAAGTATTGATACAGTTTCAATAAAAATTTCATGCTATTTATATAAGACATTTATAAAAAAAATTATTTAACCTGCTTAATAGAGGATTTTTTCAATATTGTTTTGTTTTAATTAGTAGTGTAATACAGCCATGCATTAAAAACTTGCTCACTGTAACAGAACACATCGATTGACATTTGGATGGGTTCTCTATTTTTCTGAAAATAATATTTTCGGTAAGACAGACATATAGTTGAAAAATATTGAAAGACTCCATTTTTTTCTTTTGTTAGAGAAAGACCTCCCTATATAAGGAAGCAAATTCATTTGAAAAATTTAAAATAGTATTGGAAAATAATCTACTCATTAGTATTAAGTCACGTTATAGATTTTTTGAGAAGAATGTATTTCTTTATTTACAATGCGTAATTGAACATTTCTGCCTCGTTTGACTAACAAATTATTATTTCGAAAACTATTTATGAAAAGTTTATGAAACCTTAGGGGATGGTGAAAAATGAATGGCATTAATAATAACATTCTCAAAATCGTGCTATTTTTTATTGTTATTAATCTATTTCGTTTTTAATGAACAAATGCCGATTTTGCCCTTTTCTACACATGGAATTTAAAATTTTTTCAAGTAGTCAAAAGCCTAAACGCTTAAAATTTAGAAACCGGTTCAAGTTTTTTGTGCATGCCCTTTGGGTTATTGAGAAATAATATTGTTTAGCGCCACGAGCTCCGTGCTGTGGTAAGCGCTCAAAGTGGTCCAACCTATGAATTTACTGTTCATAACTACTCACAGGTCGCATTTCTTAACCGATTTCAAAGTATTTTTTTACAAATACTCAGCATTCAATTTTTGAGAGAATTTTGGTTTGAGATTTTTTAATTTTCGTCACAAAGCAACAATATATAAACAAATAAAGTGACAAAATTGGTAATTTCGTCTGTGTGAATTTTTATCTCAAGAAAAAATGCAGAAAGCAACTCACTATCAGCTGGAATTACGGCACCAACACTCATAGAACGGAAATAATTTTAATAATATTTTACTTAATCAACATAAACCATTTTTATAAAGAAATTCTTACTATTATTTTTTTCACAGAAGACATTTTTTCACGATAGTTACTAAGATTTTTCATAAGTCATCATTCATAACGAACAAATAATTAAATTGAATTTTCTAACCCAAAGAGATTCGCAATTGTCTTCAAAGGCATTTATATACTTTGAGCTTTATAAGACACAAATAATAAAGATGGTTAGTAAAAATTTATTAAAACAAATTTCGCAAGTTGCCGTTTCTTCGTAGAAAGAAATGTTTTTTTTTTAATTATTATTGGAATTATATTTCTTGGGATGACTAACCAAACAATTGTTTAACAAATAACGTATGTTTCAGTTAGAAACATTTTTTTAAACAATAACTAAGACTCATCATTTTTATTTAAAAAGGGACGTTCTTTTCACTGAATTTATTTAACAATAAATTAACACTGATTCAAAAACTGAATATGAGACACTAAATAAAAATTTGCGTAATTTTTACGAAAAATTTACATTAGAAAATGTCACAATTTGCTGTTTCACCGCATAAAAAAGTTTTATTTCTGACTATCAGACTTGTCTCGAATTGTTAATATTGATTATATTTAATAAATAAATAATCAAGTCAGTAAATGAAAATTTTTATAACACTAAATTAAAACTTCTTTATATGCAAAATTTTAGCAACTAGCGTAAAACAAACATTTTTTTCTATGATAAAAAAATCACTAGCAAAAATTTGTTTATATAACTTGTTTATGATGATAAAGTAAAATATTATTAGAATTATTTCTGTTTTATAAGTGCAGATGCCATCATTCCAACCGATAATGAGTTTCTCTATATTTTCCCTTGAGATAAACATTTACAAAGCTAAAATAGCCAGTTTTCACACTCTTGCACTGAAAAAAATAATTCTTAGCACCAAGTAAATGCATTTACTTGAATCCTATTTCTTAGCATCAAGAAAATATTCTTTAACAGAAGTAATTTTTATTTAAACCAGGTATGTATATTTTATTGATCTAAAAAATGAATTCTTTGGCTATATTTTCTTGATTGAAATACATATTTCTTATATTTAAGAAAATGATTTCCTTAATTCAAAAGGTCTAGATTCGTTGAAATGTGATTTGTCTTTCAAAGAAATATATATTTGGTTCAAAGAGTTCGATTCTTTGAACTGATTCGGGACACGGTTGAATCAATAATTTTCCCATACTTTAATCAAGAATTTAAGTTTATTTATATCATGAAATAATAATTTAATTCAAAATAATATCAATTGAATTACAGTATATATTTTTTTGTCACAAAGGGATCATGTATTTATAGCAATGGATCATTTATTCAGATGAAAAAGGTATTGTATTTACATAAATTCTTATTTCTTCAGTGGAAGAAAATATTTCATTTGATTACTAGAATTAAATTATTCATAACAAACAAACATTTATTCCAACGAAGTAATCATTTCTTTAAGTCATAAACTTAACAATTTGGCGTCATTTGTTTCAATTGAATTCTTCTTTAGATTAAAGAAATAAAATGTTAAATTAAATATCCATGTTTTTGATTTAAAGAAATATTTCTTTGGCATTTATGGCGAGCTGTAAATAAGGTTTTCCGACTTTAAATTTCCATGTCACGTTAGCGTCGTGGTCAACGTTGTGGACTTTACACTCGATGGACCCAAGTTCAATTCCTACCGGGGGTATATTTTTGTGCTTCAAACATTCAGAAATTTGCGGTGGGGAAGTAGTTTTTTGAGCCTATAAAATATTTGCTTGACCTTAAAATATATTTCTTTCCTTCAATTCATATTTCCCCATCTCAATGAAATATTCATTCCAATTCATGCGACATTCATTTCGAACAATGAATCATTCATTTGGTATAAAATGTATATATTTTGTCTTCAATTGATATTTCTTTGATTCAAAGAAATATTTCCCTTCGACCAACAGGTCGTATTAATGTGCCTCTAATAAATATTTCTTCGAAAATAAACAGGACTTTCACTTACTGCAGCCAAGTAAAATTCACTTGGTACCAGTAATCCTTTTTTTCAGTATAAAAATGTAATGCTTTTGTTTATTAAAAAATTATATAAATTGGAGACAATAAGAAATGGCACGATGTTAAGAATTTTATAGTTAATATGGCATTCATTTTTCACCATCCCCTAGAATTTTCATCATTTTTTCATAAATAGTTAATGAAATAATAATTTTTTTATCAAACGATGCAGCAATATTCATTCAGAAATTGTGATTAAATGAATGAATTTTTCTCAAAACATTTTCTAGCATGTCTTAATACTAATGAGTAGATTATTTTTCAATTCTTAGTATTAATTTTTCTTTCAACGTCAAAAATCGTAGGCTCGCTTAGGAAATTTCTATTCAGCGGTATTTAAAATTATTGTATCAAAAAGGCTCTCACTTTAAAGGCTTTATAAAATATTGACAGTCAAATTCCTTATATAAATTTAAAATATCTCAGGGTGACCCAAATATCTAAATATCTAAAGTGCAAAATTAATAACTTGAAAATCAACGATAAACCATTTCCATGCAAAGGTAACAACTTCTCGGAATGATAGATATAACAATATGAATATGTTTGAAAGTTATTTAAATGGAATAATTACGAAATAAAAATAACCATAAATGTAATAATGTGATCCACATTAAATCAGAATCGCATTCTATTTCATATATTCTCTCATGAAATAATAAACATCTCCAATTAAATTATTCTATATTTCTCTTTTATTGTACAATACTGCCAATACTTATTCCCAACTATGCTCTTCAGGATTTATTCATACATAATAAATTAAATTACCGTGTGATAATATTATTTGATATGGTTAATTTGATAATTTCGAGAATCGGCTATATTAAATCGAGTGTGTCATAAAGTTTGTTAAATAATGTCCAGTGGTTACACTCGCTTTAAAAAATACCAATTAAATTTTCTCGTACCATGATTTTCTGAATAGCAGCATAATGAGCCCTGCGCACAGTTTACAAACTAGGACTCGGGTTGTTAGCTCTTTGCAAACGTTGATAATTTTCGTTGTTATAATGAAATTCGGAGATACCTCTCCCGTTGATTTTGCCATTCACCTGATATTTTATGAAACGTTCAACCATCCTTGCATCCTCATTGTTCCCTACAAAATGAATCGCTTCCTCTACTACGTCAATCTGCACGTTGTACGTTTTATTTCCTGTGTGCAAATTAGTGAGTGTTAATGTTTTGAGATCTATGTGATTTATTACAGCATTTTCTGCTGTACTCTTATTAATATACTCAGGCAGCAGCGCTCCGGCTTCAAAGTTGGAAGGTTGTGCGTTCGATTGTCGCTGCCTGCACTTTTTTATCCATTAAGTTTTTTTACTTATTGAAATGTTTATAAATATAATTTCTTTCATAAATCTGCTATAATTTAATTTAACAAACTTAATAGTTTAGACAAATTATTATTGTTTATAAATATCTTTTCTTATAGTAATGCTAGATAGTTTCGACTTTTTCTGAAATTTTGCACTTTTTGTCTACTTTTCATTTAGAGTAAGGTAATAGTTAATATAAGGTAAAAACACAATTGTTTAATCAATTTATTGTTATTTTAAATAAGGTTATCTTGGAATAATACTAGAAAGTTACCGTTGTTTCTGAAATATACAAATATTTGTTAACTTTTCACTTAGAGCGAGGTAAACATTATTCAAATTTAACAAAAATATTTGTTTAGACAAATTATTATATTTTATAACTTTTCAATTAGTAAGGTAATAGTTAATTGAAATTAATAAAATATAATTGAGATGGAAGCTTCTAATGTGTCCCCTAAGGGTTTACATTTTTCTTACACCTTCTCTATTCCTTTACACACCCTCCACACACTTACTTGGTGGTGGAAGGGGGACCACCTACAGTTTAAGGTGGGTTCCGAACCACCAAGAGCAACAGCCTTAAGTACTTAGAGAAAACCTTTTTCTCTAGAGGTACCGGTCCCACGACTCTCCGGAGATGAACAACTCTCCCTTGCTAGGCTAGTGTTCACCGCATGGGCCACCGAGACTCTTCCAGAGTGCGAGGCGGGAATCGAACCCGCAAGCCGAAGGAGTGGGTCCAAAGCCTACGCTTTAACCCCCACGACCATCGTCCCACTTCTGATAAAATATAATTGTGTAGACAATTTATTATTATTTTTAATTATGTTATTTTGGAATAATGTTAGAATATTGCGTTTTTTCTGAAATATTAAACATTTTGTTCACTTTTCATTTAAAGTGAGGTAAAAATTATTCAAGATTAACAAAAGTCTTAGTTAAAAGAAATTATTATTGCTTATAACTATCTTCTCCTATAGCAATGCTAGAAAGTTTGGGTTTTGCTGACATTTTCCACTATCTGTCAGATTTTCAATTAGTGAGGTAATAATTAATGCAAGTTACCAACATAATTATTCAAATAATAAATTGTTGCTCATAACTATCTTCTCATAAATAATTGCAGGAAAGTTGAGATTTTTTCTGAAAATTTTTATTTTACTTTGGCTTTTTAGTGATGAACAAATGATAAATGGACTATAAAGAGAATAATTGTTTAGACAATTTTGTTGTTTGTAAATAAAACAGATATTCGAAATATTCTTTAAATTAAATAAATGGATCATATTACAATTGTAATTTTTTCTTGAAGTAGTTACTACAAGACTTTTTGTTTAAATTATCATTTATATTTATTGTTTTTCCCTAAACAAAAGTTTGGAGAAAAACTAAAAACTGTCATCGATAACTTTCTAGCATTACTTTAAGCGAAGATATTTATCTAGGATTACTATTGGAGAAAATAGTTATAAAGAATAATCATTTGTTCAAACAATTATTTTTATGAAGTTTCAGCAATTATTACCACACTCTATGTGAAACATTGTCAAAAAGTTAAAAATTTCAGAAAAAACTGCAACTTTCTAGCATTATTCTAGGAGAATATTATTATAAATATGAATAAATCCGTAACAATTATTTCTGTTAAATTTGATTTATTATTCTCTCACTCTAAGTGAAAAGTTGAAAACAATAAAATGTTAAAAAATCTATTTTATTATCTAATTATTAGTAAAGAGTAGTTTGATATGTACTAGAGACAATTTGTATTTAAGAAAACCACAACAACAAAAATTGGCGCTAAAAACTAAAAAAATCCAATTTTGGACTTATGTGGTTTTTTTGTGATTCTATAAAGCAGAATTAAGGGGCTGATATTTAGAAAATAATTATTCATTTTTTTTATAGCTAATTGTGAAGAGAAATGTTGAGTTTTTACTCGATTCACCTAACATTTACGAATCTGCATAAAATGTACAAAAACGTCTTTTTTTCATATGGGAAAGCGTGTTAAACTTCATGGGGCTTCTGAAACCTTTAAACATAATTTTTTTAAACGCATTTATTTTTTCTGGATTCGAACAAATTTGGGGGCGATATATTAAAAATTAAAAAAGAAATAATTGACCATCCTAATCTACGTGGACTTTGGCTAAACTCCCCCCACAGACTCCCCCATTAGACTCCCCACATCTGGAAAAAGGTAGAAACATCTGAAAAAAACTGGAAAAATCTGGAAAAATCTGGAAAAAGAAAGGGAGAGTGCCCCCAATTATCCTTCTTCCTTTCCAACCCCTCCGTTCCGTTTCTCGTATCTTTTATTGAACCCGGAAGTAACTGCTTTCCCCATATAATTTTCATAGCATACTAATTCATTAAGGAAAATTGACCCTACAAAATTCTTTTATTGCTTTCATTTCTTGTAAATAATTAACTTTCTCCAGATCTCCCTCTAAATTTTTCAATATGGAGTAGAAGAAAAATATATTTAGAGAAAGAGCCAAACTGACGAATCGGCAATTCAGAAAAGCCGCGATTCCAGACAATTACTGTGTACTTTTTATTCTTACCTGTTAATTGAATAAGTTTTTACTGGGAAGATAACTTAAGAAGTAATATTACTCGACACTAATTAAAGTGAATGTAAACAAATTGTGCGCGAGTGGATCTTGACGAAACGGAACCGGCCCAAGTCCAATATTAATTTTATTCACTTTTGTATTAGCTTTATGATTTTAATTTGAAAGGATATTTTTTGCTCGATTTCTTGCAATATTCATGGTTGTACGAAGCATGCAATGATTTAAAGTATTTGAGGTTTGTTGAAAGATTATTCTATTTCAATTATTTTTAAAAATTATTAATTATTTTTAAGTCCTCCTTTATTAGCTTATTGCTTTGCAGGGAAATATTGAATTTACTGTAGTATAGAATTATGTTGTGGGATTAGCGGATTATTTTTTTTACTATGTTTCTTTTTGGGTTTCATTTGATGCGTCATTAAACTTAGTATGCAATAAAAAAATAATTCTTCATCATCAAGACGAACGTATTTTGAAATTTTATTAATTGTATTCCTACTGTAGTAGAACTTTTTTGGTACATTATTTAACACTTACAAAAATTTTGACAAAATTAAAATTGAAGTTTCCCATAGTTCTTTTGTCTCACAAAAAATGTATATGGCAGGAAGTGCTTACTAGTACTTTGTTACTGATTTTCTTCAGACCTATAGTGCTTTAGTGGGACTTATTTGGAATGTTATTCATTGTAAATATTAATCATTGGTACTTTTTCATTATTCGGTATAATTTTGTCCTTATGCATTTCGAATTATACCTTTGACTCTATTTTCTTAGAACTTTTTTTGTTTTGATATTATTTTATTCATTTAAATATATTATGTAATTGTTATTTTCTTAAAATGGAATTACTGAATCTTACACTTGATTCATTATTTTAGTAATAATATATCGAGGGGGAAAGAACTCCTAAAAACGTGTTCCTGCGTACCTAAATTAATCCGAATTACAATGGAATTATCTAGGATTGCAATGGATTACCTGGAATACCCATAATTTCTTAGAATACTGCGAATTACAAGGAGGTCACTGCTGATTATAATTGAATTTCTTGGAATAAGTAGGATGACAAGGAAATTACAATGGATTACAAGTATAGTAATTACGATGACAAGTGGATTACCTGGACTTACAAGTGGTATACAAATGGGTTTACTACGATTACAGGCGGATTTATTAGATTCCTTAGGATTACAAGAAGATTTCCTCGGAATACAATTGCATTATCAATGGTTGCAAGTGGATTACCATTTATTACTTGCATTACTCTAGACTATAATGGATTATTTCTGATTAAAATTGGAGTATTTAGGATTGCAAGTGGAGCACACGTGTTACAAATGATAACTTTGGTTATCAAATGGATTGTCTAGAGTCACAAGTTTACTGAAATTAATCACTTTCTCTTTTAATTTTCTTTAAATAATGTTATCAGTGATGTTTAGTGCTTAAAATTTGTCATCACATATTTTTATACACAGAATTAGTTTACAAAATTAAGAAAAAATATCGGATACCAACATTTCATGAATAAGTCTACAATTGTAAGTGGATTAATTGGATTACTTTAGATTTTAAACAGTAATCACCTTTGATCACACTGGATTACTCGAGATACCCTGGATTACTTGGAACACGCCGGATTAGAAGGGAATTACTGCGAATTTGAACTTGATTACTTAGGATAACAGGTAGATTACAAAGGATTATAAGTGGATTACCTAGGATTACATGTATATTAATTAGATTCTCTAGGGTAAAAAGTAGATTTCTGCATTGCTTGAATTACTCCGGCTTAGAAGTAAATTACCTTGGAGAACAAGTGAATTGCCCTAAGATTAGAAGTGAATTACCTAGAATTATAAGTGGATTGAAGTGGGTTATAGGTTACCTAGAATTACAAGCAAATTAATTGGATTACTTCGAATTAAAAGTGTATTACCTGGGATTACACTGAATTATTTGTGATATCCAAGATCACTGGGAATACTTAAGATTACAATGCGATTACTAAAAATTGTAAATAAATTACTTAGGATTACAATTTGATTGCCTAAGATAACATATGGATTAATTGGTTTACCTAGGGTCACAAGTAAATAACTTAAAATTAAAAGTCGGTAACTGTGGGTTACAGGTTTGTTACGCTAGTATTAAAAGAGCATGACTGTACGGGGCAGATAAATTACATTAGGAATAAACTGGATTATTTGGACCAATCGAATTGACGAGGATTAAAAAATAGATAACCCGAGATTACATAAGGATTACTTAGGATTATAAATATATTGCATAGAATAATAGTGGAGTATTGAGGATTACAAGTGGCGTATAAGTGGTACAAGTGATTACGGCGGTTAAGAAGTGGAATTCTTAGGGTTAAAAGTGGATTTCATCAGGTTACAGGTCGAGTGCAACTGAATTTCAGTGGATTAGTCGGGATACACCAGATAACTGGCAATACAGCGGATTGCAACGTGATCACTGCGAATTGTAAGTGAATTACTTGGATCACAAGTGGATTACCGCGGGTTACATGTAGATTACACTAGAATTCCACTAGAATACTTGGATGACGCGCATTTCCTAGGGTTACAAGTGATTTACAATAGGATTACACTGGCTTACTCAGCTGAATCGCATTAACACGGATTACTAGTTCCGATAACCGAGCTGTCCAATGAATTTACCAGAGTTCTTTAACCCTCGTGATATATTTATTATTTTATGATTGTATTAAAATAAAATCGAATATTGATGGAGATATTAAAGAGTACGGTTTATAAAAACTCTGTATTGATTCTTAGTTTGTAAAGTTTAAGTACTAAAATATGAATGGAATTATACTGGTTGTTATACACACCTGCTTCAATTGTAAAGGCATAATCCCTCGGTGGTGTGCCATGTTCGCCATGTTGATATAACTCTAAATCACATTTTTCCACAGCATGCAATGAACCATCGGGTTCATAGACACAACCTGCTTCCAACCTGTAGCCAACAAAACATTGGAATTGATTTATTACATGGTAAAAAAATTGGCATTGAGATTTATATTTCTTTTGAATTGGCATTACTAAAAAATTTGGCATCCACTGAGTGATCACATTGACATATTAGTAAATACTGATACTGCATCTTCTGAATATTAAAAAAATGTTTTTCCTCTGAAATAATGTTTTTTCGATGGGGCATTCAATTTCTTAATTTTAATCGTTCTAAAAAAAAAGTTGTGTGACTATATCTCGGATATTTGTGTTTTTATCCTCTTATTGGCAAAAGTCGTATTTTCCATTCAATTTTAATTTACAAAAGCTCATTCTATTTCCTGAAGAGTTCTTTACAATCGTGACGAATACTATTATTGTATTCGTCACGTTTGTATGGAAGATATTTTGAAGGTCCATAATTTCTTAACATTTTTAGGTGACGTTAGCGTTTTACACCAAAAACTTGTATTTTAAAACAAAAATATTTATAGCTCAAACTATATTTGCAATTTTTGAACAGTTTCAGGTTATATTAACGTTATTCACAAGGAGTCTTTTATTTTAAACAAAAATCATCAGATTCCGAAAAAGATTTACAATTCTGAACCATTTTCGGTTATTATTATTATTATACTAGTGGTTTTATCGGGATTTATTTGCATTTTTAATAGCAAATTATTTCGAAGCATATTTACAATTTTCCTACCAATTTACGTACTTTTGGGCTGTTTCACCTAAAATTCGTATTTTTGAACAAAATTTCTTCCATTTCTAACCAGTGATTTTTGTTTAAGATAATGAAATTCACAAGCGCTTGCTCAATTTCAGATTGTGTTAGGGTTTTTTGTCAACTATTAAAAATTTTATTGAAAATAACTAGACTCAAAAGAAGATTGATCAATTTTAAATAATTTTAGGTCTTGCTTCTTTTTTAAAAGAGAACTTACAATCGTTAACAATTTTTTCATAGGTTATGTTAATTTTTCTTCGTCTAAAATTGATAGTGTTAATAACAAATCATTAAATTTCAAAGAATATTTACAATATTTGAACAAGATAAAATTAGTATTCTTTTTAATCAATGTTCACCAGTTATTAAAAAAATCTTCACTTTTCCTTATTATTACTTCAGATAATAGATACTATAAGAAGCCAAAATTTCTTATTAATAATTATTTTATATTCTAATTTCTAAATTCGGTGAGACAATAAAAATAATGTGTTTGTAATAAAGCGTTTGTTCTCTAGTCTCTTTAAAATGTTATGGGTTTGAAAAATTTACTTTTTCTCATAAAAAACGTTTTCAGCTTGGATTGAATTCGATAAATTTAATACAGGTAAAATATAAAATTTTTATGAGCAAGTGGAATAACGTTTTTCAGTGTCTATATTTCTGAAATATCGCTGATACAACTCTCATTTGCAGGCCAAAGTTTTAGATGGATACGGATTCTTACTGACCTGTTTTGCTTCAGTAATTTATTTAGCTAGCTGTAACCAACGTTAAAGCTTGTACTGAATCATTCTCAATAACAAATAATACCATCCAATCATGTTTCACAACCAAATCAATGTTGATCAAGTTATAATTTTTTGAAAAATCAAAACATGAATGTTTTAATTTGATCAATAGAACATTCATTTTTAATTTTAAAAAAAAGTCTATCCCATCCATATTTTCTTGTTTTGTTTACAGGCACTTAAAAATTTTTAATGATGCTAATAAGTTTGCATTTTTTTTTACCATTTTGAAGTGGCCCCTTCCATACAACAGAAATAATTTAATGAAATACAATTATTTTAACAAATTTTCAATGAGTATTCAATTTACCAAGTATAAAAATACGTCATTTCTGTAGGTTTCGAACCCGTAAAAAAAATTTAATTTTTCACACTTTAAAAGAATTGCAGTTATTTATTATTTTAGTTGATAAAGGACACAAAACGAGCTAAATTTTATTTTCAGTAAATAATTTACTTTATTTATTGCTATTTTATTGAAAATATATAATATATACATGAATAAATTTCACATTTGATGCATTTGCGGTATTTAAATGTATTTTTTAAACTGATTTCACTTATAGCGCATTTCTAAACATAGAAAATTTTTATTTTCAACGAAATAATTTCAATTCATCTCAAGGACAGTAATTTGACACAAGATATTGCCGCTCGAGAATAATTGATTTGGTTATATACATTTCTTATAAAGAAAGTCACTTTAATCGCATTTTTAACAAGCAAATTTTTTCCATGTGGGATCATTTCTTTTCATCTCAAGAATAATATCGTGAGAAAAGATATTATCATTCAAAAACTTTTTATTGTTATTTTTATTGTTTCAACCACAGAGATGAACTTTCAACTAAAATGATGAATCTTTAACAAGCTTATGAATTTTTCTTAAAGTAGTTTAAATTTCAACCAAAAAGATGAATTTTCAATTGAGAAGATTAATTTTCTACCAAACAATATGAATTTTTAACGAAAACAACAAACAAAAAATATTAAAAAATTTTTTAAAAATTAATTTAAAAATTTAAGTAATTATTTAATTAGAACATAATTAATTAAAAAATATTTAAAATTAGTGTATTTTTTAACGAGAAAAGATGAATTTTTAACAGAGAGTTTAAAATTTAAAAGAGAACTTTTATAAACAAAAATTGGACAAAGCAAAAATTTTCAAACAAATAGTTTAACTTAAAACTTGTAATACTTCATGAATAAAATGATAAATCTTCAACATAAAATGTGAATTTTCACCCAAAAACACGAATTTTCGGATTGAGAAAATTAAAATTGTCTATATTAATACATGAGATATAAGTGAATTTATTTACAACATTTTTTGATGATATTAAACATTGTTGTTTAATCTTAATCTCTTGTGTCATAAAATAATTCTTCAGATGAAATGAAACGATCCTGGAAAAAAGAATCGTTTCCTTGCTAAAAATAGGATATGAGTGAATTTGCTGATGATAATACTTGTTAATAAAAATGATAATTGTTGTTGGATGCAGTATTTTACATGTTAATATTATTCTTCAGGAAAGAAAGAAGTGCAGCTACTGAAAATAAAATTTTACTATGTAAAAACACACTAATTAAATTAAATTTTTTATAACAATGGTTTATAACAATAGCAATTGATGTCGAATGGTAACATCTGATACCAAGCTTATATCCTTAAGATGAAATGAAATGATCCCGTAGAAAATAAAAAGTTTCTAGGTTCAGAATTGCGACATACATTGAGACTCTGGTTTACCTGGTGTTTCGGGAGTAACCTCAATGGCCTTCATGGTAAATCGGAGTTTCCCTACCGTTCTTCTTCTCCTTCTTTCTTATGGCGTTTTATAGTGCTGAACCTAAATTGCGCAACTGCGCTGACCTTGCAACAGCCTCTCTTTCGTCCCCTTGAATCACCTCATCGGGTATATTGGATTCCGGTAAACCGGAGTCCCAGTGTACATGAATTTGTTTAGAAAAATTATTCATAAGAACGACAATTTGTTCTCGCTTAGTTCTCGTCATCGCAGAAAAAAACTTGGAGCACGAATCGTCAGCTGATTACTCTAAACTAAATTGAGGTAAACTTTCCGTGGTTACAGGCCTCGGAGGCTACCGAAGATATTTGCGATTCACCATGAAGCGTTTACCTCAGTTTAGTGTATCCACCTGATTGATCGATTACCTGCAACATTTCCTAATGTTACTTTTTTTTCTGTGTAATATTAATATAATTATTACTTTTACATAATCCAACGAAAAAATCAGTAAAAATAACGCATTAAAAAACCAAAAATGCATCAAATTTCAGTTTTAGCCATTAATTTCTTAGTAACAATTAAGGAAATGGAAAAGTTTAATCTATAAAAAAAAATGTTCTTCCATTCACAGTATATGTATTTATTCTATGTGTATGAAAGAAAATAGCAGTAAATATAGCAAAGTAAGTATTAAAAATATAAAAAATTATAGTTTCTTGTCATTTTTCAACTCAAATAACCAATTAGTGTAATTTTTTAATAAAATTCGACGAACTTCTTTGTAACTTAATCATCTTTAATTTTAAAAAAAAAACTTTTAAATCAAATATTTGTTATAAGATTGGATAGTCTTCCCGAAATTTTAGATTATTAGACGTAACAGTATTCATCTGAAATAGGTTTATAAAATAAATGAATATATATAGTCCACCCATCTGGTATATTTTTGCTGCATTAAATAGGTGATGCTCATTTTTTGGTTAAACATTTTACTGAGACGTCCTGAGTAAAATTCCAAAGTTAGGATTGACTGCGATGTGTGGAGGAAATATTTTTGAAAAAAGTTAAAAAATCTTGCTTTCATGGAATCATGCTTTCAATTCCCGTTTTATTGCATTTTAGAATATTTCCAACTGCAAAATTCAATTTGACAGAATTCTGAGAGAGTTAAGTCAAAAATAATAGACTTTTATCACTAATAGGTCATCATCAAAGAAAGCAGAGTTTTTGAAAGGAGGCTAAAATTGAAAATCTCAAGTTTGTATCTGTACTTTAGAATTTCGAGTATTGCACAGAAAAACGGCGATCCTCAAAAGTACACCGATTTGGTGTTGCTTGGAGTAGCAATAAAAATGAGACACCGGAGAATGAGAATGCAGCTATGTTCATGTTACAGTTTCACACTTGAAGTATTCTCATTTTGAGAAAAAACATTCTCATTTCGAGACCATAACAAATGAGCTGCAACAAAAATGAGTGTACTGTTTTTCTATGTGGCCTTCCAAATAGACCACTTTTCACCTATTTTTCAGGGCAAATTACTAGTCTTCAGTTTCTTTAAAATACTTGGCTTGTGAGTAAAGCAACGTATATAAAGCTATAAAAAAAGTTGTAGTGCAGGAAATGATGTGTAAATAAAAAAAATCTTCTACTTTTTATAGGTCAAGAGTTATGACTCTCCAAAGAAACTAAAGAATTTTTTATTATTTGCACCCTCAAAAGATTTTTTTATTACGTCGTTTCGTGCATATCCTTACGAAAAAACTATCCCGAGATAAACAATAGGGGACCAAATTCTGCGTAAAATAAGAAAAATAACAAAGTTTGAGCTCTTACATGTCACGAATTATAGACATGAGCATCTTAAATTCAGTGAAAATAACCTTTTTCTCATTTCCGTTAAAATACAATTTATTGTTTAACCACTGATTAAATAATAATCTTTACCCGATCAATTTTTTGCATATTGTATATATTTTGGTGTGGAAATTATTTCCAAAATATCTGTTGTCGAAAGTGAATAAAGGAAAAATAACAGATTACTGGTGCTTACATATTGCTTATTCATTATTTATAAAAAATGTCATTGAAATAATTAGTTTTCTAACATTGTATGATCTCATGTTAAAAATTCCAGAAATTGATGAACTCATTAACGCAGAGGAAAAAATTATTGGTAATTGTTGGTAACAAATACCTGTAAGGAAATTATTTACATAATATTATAATGAATGAAAAAAGTAATCAAATAATGCGGACTCTGCAATTGATTGAATGATTGAGTGATATAGTAATTAGTATCAGAAGGAGTACATTGCAAAAAATTTAAATTTGTCTTGTAAGATGACATTTTTTCCACATTAGGTTAACAACTTAACTTTTTTTCAAACATTCAAATATTTTCTTAACTTCATTTTTATTTTCCAAAATTCAACTGTTTTGTTAAGAATTCCTCTATTTGAATTGAAAATTCACCCTTAATGGTAAATAATTAATTTTTTTTTTTAAATTCAACTGTCTTCGAAAAAACTTTCTTACTTAAAAATTTAACTTGTTGATAAAAGTTCAACTATTTTGTTGTAAATTCATCTCTTTGCTTGAAATTTCATCTATTTGGTTGCTTATCCGACTTTTTGAATGGAAATAAATTTTTGGTTGGAAATTCGTCCTTTTAGGTTGAAAACTCAACTTGTTTTCTTGAAAATTCCACTATTTTGTTAAAAAAGGAATATATTTCGACTTGAAATCTTAAGAATTTAATAAAGCATTTCATATTTAATTAAATATGGTATGTACATTAATTTTATATAAAAGAATTTATTATTTTCTAAGAAATGCTTTAAAAAACTCAAGATTGATCAGAATAAGTGCATGTATTTTTAAGAAACATAAATAAATAATTGTATCTATACAAGTTAAGTGTTATAAACAATGTATACAAATAAACACTTTATTATAGTGCACAAATTTTGGAAAAACAGACTTCTTACTTAAAATTCCTTGTATTTTGTATTCGATTTGTAATTTTTTACAGCAATAAAGTTTATGAAAGAAGGATGAAACTGTAAATGCTTTTTACTTGAGTAAGTGCTTTTTTCACTAAATGAATCTAACAAAGGTATCTTTCTTCGTTGAAAAAAATCACTTTTCTCAATTAAGCTTCTTGAAAGCTTTTTAATATTAATATTCATTAATATTAAGCTTCTTTAATCGCCTTTATTCAATTTCGTAAAATAATTGGTAAAATAGCTAGCTATGAAAATTATTATAAAGTATTAAAAACTATTTCACATAATGATTTGTCAAGAAATCGTAATTGTGGAAATGTATATATTATTAAATATTTTTAATCACGTAAAATCTCCATCAAAAATTAATATGAACTAGCTTTTAAGAAATCCTCCAAAAGGATTAATTAGGAAATAACGTTTTTCTGCTAAGAAGTGGGCACTTCATTCATTTAGTGTTAAGTAGTTTAATCTCGAGTTTAATTTTAACTATTTCGAGAACTATTTATTGTTGGTAAAAATGATGATTGTTAATCAAATTAAAACAATTTCAAGGTTTACTTTAATGTAACAATATCTTCAAAAGCGTTGTAATACTTCCCCGTGTATAAAGATTATCCGGAAACTATTCAGGGCCAGAAAAGACCATTCTTGTCGGTAAGGTGACACTATCAACACGAACTATCATGGAAAAGAGGAAAAAGATATTTGGGCTTGATATTTAGACAATTTGTTGGTCATGAAGAGTTAGCCAGCACCAGATTAGGATTATATTAGATTAGGATAATAAGGGATCGTCCACAAATTACGTAAGATGTTTTTCTTTTGTTTATATCGTTGTGTCCTTCTCAACTTCACAGCAATTTTATGCTCGTCTTTATTCAAACAAAAGAAAAACGTCTTACGTAATTTGTGGACGATCCCTAATGCGTATTAAGGCGTAATATGGACTACTATGTACAGGTTCAGATCAAATAAAACGATTCCGCAGAAAAGAATCACTTTTTTGTTAAAATTACGACATGAGTGAATTTTCTGATAAAAAATGTTTATAAAAATGATAATTGTTGTTAGATGCAGTATTTTCCATGTTGAAAGAACCGTTTAATTTGACAGTCTAGACAATTCTCTAAGTGAATGCAAGTCTACACTGATAATTTTTTTGCGCGGGGTTTAATAATTCATAATAATGTGTTATAATGCGTATTCAGGCGTAATACGAATTACTATCTAGAGATTTTGAGGAGTGAATTCTCAGTCGAATTTTGTCTAGTTTCATTTTCGTGTTGGACATTTTACTCTAAAATGCAATGGGACCGGCGAGCATCTGCAAACACAATTTTTTGAACTTTTTTCCAAATATATTCCGGGGCCGTCAGAATTTTCATCAGGACCCCTCCAAAAGCATTTTCGAAGGAAAACCCCGCTTTACCTCCTGAATATTGTAAGCAAATATTTTTTTCGTACGTAATGCCTAGAAATAACAAATAAAATGCAATTAAAATAAAAAATTTCACCTTGAACACGTGCAGGGTTGGCTAATCATGCCGATGGATGCCATTGTTCCATCTTCCAGAAAGAGCATGTGAAAAATGTATCTGTGCATCAATTTCCAGTCTCGCTTTAATCCTGCGAATGTAAAACTGATTGGCTGTAGCACTCATGCTCTAGTGAGTTTTCAGGCGCCACGCCATAGTAACACGACTAAGTACTTACCATAACTGTGATCACGAAATGCCTGACCATTAAACTCGTAGGGCTTTCCGTCGATCGACAATTTAGCATTTATCCTGCCCATTTGCTCATAGTGAGTCTGGTGAGCTCTAATGAGAAAAAATACAGGTCACGAACAGCTTATTTCGAAAAAAATGAAAGCATCGTAAAAATGAGAATAATGGAGGTGTGCAAAATCTTTACCATTATATCCTGCGATTCCCCTATTCTCGAAAAACTTCGCCTCTTTCCCATTCCTCTTTAAATATGTGATATTTTAAATAATACAATTTTTCGTCTAGCATTTACAAAATTATTCTATTCAAAAATAAAATATGCTACCATGAGCACTGAAAGTCTTTTTTTAACTTACAGAATAATCTATTATAATTGATTTAAACTGATTAAATTTGACTAATTTCAAAGTAACCTATTTTGGATTTTTAGATTGGAATTTTATTAGATTAGATTTGATTTAGATTTGAATCATGATTGTCATACCTTAATCATATTATAGAAAATATTGTTCGATTAAACCAAAGTTCAAACTAGAATAAAATTACAAGATTTACAAATAATCTTAGTGATAGTTCTAGATTAAACACAAATTTAGTGAGTTCTAAAATTTAAACTATTTCAAACACTACCAAAAACCAGATTTTAATAATTCGAAAAATTTAAGTGCAGTTTTGAGTGAATGTTAAATATTTTTTTATTAAATATACATTCCAGATAATATTTAATTAATTTAATGACTTATCAAAGCTTAAACAAACCTCTCTCTCTTAATTTTTATTTGATGATGAAACTTAATTAAAATTTTTGTTGTTGTAAGTAGTAAATGTAGACGTAGCGCGCCTACAAAAAAGGGTCTTTTCGCCTATTAAGACGTTAATAAAGTAGTTTAAACCTCCCTCTCTCATTATTTTACTCCCTTACACCCCTACTTCCCTACATACCATGCACTTCCCCTTTCCTTCCACTCACTTCACTTCTCTCTTCCCCTTCTCCAATATTTTCCTCCACTACTTCCCTTCTCTCCTTATTTCCCATGCCAACACTCTGGTTCTCCAACCTGCACTTCTCCTTCTCTGACCATCCTAATTTCTAATCATTTCCCCTCCTTCCGCTCATTTGCACTCAAACCTTCTTGATAATTTCCCCTCACTTCCCCTACTTATTCTCACCTCATTTCCCTTAATTGCCCTTAATTCCCCTCCTTTCATTTACCTCAACTGCAAGCTTTTCCCTCCTTTTATTTCCCCTTATTTCACTTATTTCACATCCCTTTATTTTCCATTGCTTCCCCATCCCTTGTTTCGCCACACTTCCCTTATACTCCTCCCCTCATTTTTCATCACTTCCTCTACTTTCCCTCCCCGAGTTTTCCCCGTTGGCTATCCACTCACTTCCCCTAATTCCTCCTTCATTTGATTACTATTCCCCCTTCCATTCACCCCCACTTCCCATAATTCCCCTCTGCTTATTCCCCCAACTTTACCCCATTTACCCTTATTTCCCCTCCTTAGAAAAATGTTCGATTGACGGTCGGACACCAAACCGGAACTATAAAATTTTCTGCCCAGAGCTACTAAGAATAATATATTTTATTTGAAACTTAAAAAATAATAATAATTTTCTTTACAAAGTTATTTTAGCTCACGAGCTTTAATTTATAAATTTTCATAGTCTTTTAGTTGTACCACACACATTTAAAATTTTTAAATAGGTACTGTTTTTAGTGCTTAGATAATATCAAATTATAAGCGTTTGAAATTAAACAATTTTAATTTTGTGATACTAGAAAATTCCTAGACGTTTTAGATTCTGTAAGAGATACGTACAAAATGTTGGCATTCTTGTGAATATTATTATTACAAACGTAAGAGCTTTCTCAAGCATATCTTACTAACTAGAATCAATCTTGTCTTAAATTATTTAACTCATTTCAAACAATGTTTGGAAATTTTGTTATTTAAAATATTGATATTATGATTTTTACATAGTTTTAGCTTTCGTATTAAAAAATAAAAATCCAAGGGTATGAACGCACGCTTTAGATGCGTGCATTTTATTTGAATATATATTTTTAAGAAAAATTTAATTTAATTTATATTCATGAAATTTTAAATGATTTTCTTCTACATGATTTCTAGATGAAAATTTTTTTTATCTAAATATGGAATAGTTAAATGTCCAAAAAAATTTGAAATTTTAACAAAATTATTAATTTTTATACAATATATTTAATATTCAACCGAAAAGTTGTATTTTCAATTAAACATTTAAATTTTCAATCAAAGAGGATGACTTTAAAAAAAACTGTTGAATTTTCATCCAAATAAATAAATTTCCAACCAAAAATAATTAGTTTCATAAAAAAATAGTTGGATCTCTTTGTGGGAATAAATAAACGAATAATTTTTTTAAATTTTGTTTTGACTAAAAAATAATAGTTTAAATAAACATTAAACCTAATTTTTAATAATTTCAAAATATAAGGCTAGAAAGCTAAAAGTTAGTTAAAATATAACTAAGACGTTAAGATAATGTAAGTTTAACCGAATGAACTTTTTTACAGGTTAAATATCTGAAGGGTTGAAAATATAAATTATTCCAATTTTTTAACGTTTAACGGGTTAAGCGCTGATCACTAGAAGAAACTATAAAATAAGTATCCTTTTATTTTTACTATAAAATAATGTTTAAAAATAAAAGATCATTCTCACACCATGACCGACACTTTTCTTAAAATTTTTCCTGATTTGAAATAGAAATGGCCAATATATAAATCGGGTTTGGATTAAAATTTTGGATAACTTTGAATAGTTGTGTCTCTTGAATAGACTTAGTGCACATTTCTATGCTACATGTTTTCCAATTGTGGAAACTTACTCTCGGAGGTTGTTGAAATACTCTTTGGTCCAATCTTCTCGAGCCAAAGCCCTACAGGTCGTCTCTGTTGCCATATCCGTGTCGAAGTCGAAATACGCCAAATCGCTTTTCCATTCCCCATGAAATACGACTTGAGCAACTTTGGATTTGCAAATTGTAGAACTTCCATCATTTGGTTTCAAAACCGGTGTGTAGCTGTAAATAAATGGGGTTCTATTAATTTTCTTACCCTCGCACATTAAGTGGAATGAAATCAATTGCGAATTTGATGGAGTACGAAAAAATGGCATGCGAATAGAAGCAAATCCAATTAATAAAAAATGCATGGCACCATTTTAGATTAATTCTCGAACCAGTGTTCGTCATCGGATAGAGCTTTTTTTTAACCATTCAAAAAAGAATCTGCAAACTTCAAGTTTATGAGAAATTTATGGTTACTTAAATACTACGTTCAATAATAAAAATAACCAAAGGTTTTACGATGGTAAAAAATATCCAAATTCATGAGAAAATTAAAAGAATTAATTTTCAGAGAAAATTGACAAAAATTAAATTAAAAATTTCAATTAGCGACATGACAAAGTTTTATACAAAGTTTAAGTGATAATAATAGACATTAAAAAGTTTCAAAAAGTTAAAAAATTAATTTACAATTTGAAAACATTTCAAAAAAGTTTTGGAAAATGTGCTATTTATAACATTTGGATAAAATAATTGTGGAGCTTCCTAAGGATTTTGAAACGTTTTACGATGAAACAAAATTCCTAAAATTCATGGTAAAATTTAAACTAATTTTTTATCTTGAAGAATTGTTTTAAAAGAATACTTAAAAAGAATTTAAAACAATTAAAAATTTTTCCAAAATTGTCGAAACAGAATCTGGAAGATTTGAAGGCAAATTTTTTAATTTTTCAGAATTTCAATTTAAATTCTTAACGGTCTAGAAAAATGTGCTTAATTTATTTGATTGAAGTTTCCGATTCCAACAATTTTTGTATTGTTGATCTACAAAATTAAACAGCTTTTTCGAGATTACCAAAGAAATGTGTGCGCTCGTGGTACGCGCTTTTGCTACTTCTACAATTAATAAAAAGTGCATGACGCCATTTTTGATTAATTCTCGAAACTACTTGAAACAATTTGAAACTATTTTTGTCGAGAAAACCGTGTTTGTGATTGGATGGAGCTTTCATTTTTTTTATATTTAAAAAAAGAAATCTGCAAATTTCTGGTTTATGAGAACGGTACTTAAATTACTATGTTCAATAATAATAATTTTATTAGTTCAGTTCTAGAAACGTTACTTCGAACCCAAGTAGTTGATGTTATTTAAAATTAATTTTTCGATCCGAATTAAAAAAAAAGGAATTACATATACCCTTCACGATATAGAAGGTTCAATTTAAAAAAATGCTTTTAAATATTTAACGCTGGCTTCGCTACGAAAAATATGAATTTTATAAACTCGATTAAAATTAAAAAATACATTTTTAATATTTAAAATAACTTATTAAGTTTATACTCGAATTTTATAGATTTTAAATATTGGAAAGTTTCATGTCAAACATTGGTGGTAATAATTTTCAGGAGTCAAAGAGATGAAAATATTGCCTTTTGAACGACATCGACGAATTTTTAACCAAATAGCTTTTCCTCTCATCATCTGCATGGCCTTTGAAATCATTTTTAGTGGAAACCTGGAGATTTCATATATTTTAAAATTTATCAATAATATTCTAAGTATTTCATGTAATTTTAAAAGGTTTACGCTATTACCAGGCATTACAAAATATTTAAACAAAAACAAATGTATGGCAGATAACGGGCTTTAAAATTTTTTGAATTGATTATCATGGATTTTAAAAGATTTTGAAGTTATGGTCAATCCTTATTTGGTACTAAGGCATAAGTATTTTAAATAAACATATATTTATATATCTTCTTATAGGATTTGTGGCCAGTGAACCGCTCGCTGTCATTTTCTGATACATTTCCATATCTTAAGTATTAAAATTTATAAATAAAGTGTGCAATGCCAGTGCAATGCTATGAATACTATTTAATTTAAAAACTATCTGAAAAATGGGTCACTGAATCTGACCAGTATAAATTTTCACTGATTCACAATGCAATCTCACTGCAAAAGAAAAACGAAATGTTATCTTTGCAGCGATTGCAGAGTAATCTTCACCGGCAACAAAAATCAACTACACTTGTTAAGATTTCCCTACCACATGGGAAATGGTTACCATGCCACCTCTATAAAGTCTTGTTTTGTTTAAATGCGAAAAAAAACTTTATCTAATTGAAAAGTACCCGAAAGAAAAATTCACTTTCGAGTTTTTTTGTGTGATCGAAATATTTAAAAACGTGTCAATGCTTGGTATCAGTAATGATGTACATTGAAGATCAGTGAAATCTCACTCATTCAAATTTATAGATTACTTAAATAAAAAGTAAATAATCAACTTATAAAGATTAAGTAATTTTCTAAACGTACTTCATTTTTCCGTCAAATTCAACTTTCCATTCTTTCATGGGTTCAATGGGCGTGAATCGAATGCCTTCTGCTGCAAAAACTTTTTCTTCAGTTCCATTTAAAAGAGTATTGGGAAGCTTTTCACTACGAAATAATCCTACTCCTGGTACCTAAAGGATAAAATTCATGTTTGAAGACACTCTTTTATAAACATAATTATATAATTGAACCATGAAAAGCTAAAACGACCTTACTCTACTGTTTAGCGAAATTAAGTTTGAACCATTTTTCACTTATAATTTAATTAATTAAAATTTGTGAAATATTAAAAAAATTCGAGTATTTAAATTTAAACATTATAGAAAGGTTTTCAATTGTCTTTCGAAATTTATTTTGTCTTAAAATACAGTTATCTGGCATATTACTAACAATTTCAGACTAAAATTAAAGTAATAAATGCGAACCGTAATCAAAAAATCGATTTTTCTCTTCGAACAATTTTTAACGAGAAAAATGGCTAAAAATATCATTATAACCGATTTATTAAATTAGTTTTTTTTCGTTTCATTTAAATTTGAAAAACTCAAAACTTCAAAATAAAAAGGGTTATATTCTGGACAGTCGCTAATAATTTCGAGTGTCAATATTCAATCCTACAATTTATATTTCATATCCATATGTTGAGCAATTTATTGATTTCAATGACAAACCTACAATAAGAATATGAATTAAAAGGCCCCATGTATTAACAAGACCGACTTAATATGCAAATAACTGGCAAGTAATAATCTCAATTCAAACTTTCCAGTTTCGAAAATTTTGATTACACTAAGAACGATATTTAAAAATACGGTTATAATTATATTTTCGGCAAATTATGTCGCTAAAAAGTAATTACACAGAAAAATCGATTTTTTTTAAAAAGAGTACGATATACTATTTTTAATTTTCTCTTTAAATGTTCGTATAATGCCAACAAATTGCACTCGAAATCAAAATGTAATTAGCAAACAACATTTTCAGTTTGACTCGGTTGCACCGAACTGTATTAGGGTAGAAAATTTAAGTATATTATGTATATCTATAAAAATTTTACAATTATCTGAAATTTTTTTTTAATGTTCCAGATTCTACTTAAATATGTGTTTAAATACGTTTTTTTATCAATAATTAGTGCTCTGCGTTTAAGCGGTTAAGCGTTTCAATTATTCTAAACAAATAAATTTTCAACCAAAGAGAACAGTTAAACCATTAGTTCAAAAATTAATTTTTCATGAAATAAGAACAGGTTTTAACAAAATAGTCATGAAGTGACATTTTTAAATAAAGAGATGAGTCATAAAACATAATTTTTTGCAAAGTAGTTTATCTTTTAACCAATGAGTTGAAATTTGTAACAAAAAGGCTAAATTCTCAACCAAAAATGTAACAGTTGTTATATCAAACGAAAAATATTTTTATTTTAGATCCAAAACAGTTCAATTAAAAAAACGTGCTTTAACCAAATAGTCAAATTTGTAACCAAAAAGATAAATTTATAATTAAGATAATATTTCGACAACAAAAAAATTATATTATAATAAGGTATAAAGTTCAAATTTAAACCAAGTAGTTGAATTTTTCAACAAAATATATTTATTTTTTACCAAAAATAAAACTTACATTTTCGGGCAAGGAGATTAATTTTCTAGCAAAAGAATCAGATTTTTAACGAAATACATGAATTCTTCATCAAATAATTGAGAATTCAATTCATGAAGATTATTTTTCAACGAAAAATCGAATGGGCGCAGTTGTCCAAAAAAATTGAATAGTTAAATTCTGGACAAACAAGATTCAATTTCAACCAACTTTCAATCAAAGAGATAAATTTTTTAATTAAATGATGCATCTTTTACTGGAATACTTGAATTTTTAGTTTACAATTTTATACTTAAATTTAAAAGTGATTTAACCATAGCAAATTAATTTTCAACGGAAAAATTAATACTTTATATTTCTACCAGGAAAAGAATATTGTAAAATAAAAAAACAGTTGGTTTGAACAAAAAAGAAAAATTCTACCAAATTCTTAATTTATTAACCAAAACAAATTAATTTTTATGCAAACAGTTGCGCTTTTTCGCAACAAAGATTATATTTCTACCGAAAGAATTGAACTTTCAACCAAGATAAATATTGCAGTCAAGAAAGAAACAAAATTAAATAATAATAATAAATGTAAATCGAAAGAGTTGAATTTCAAAACCACAGAAACTAATTTTGAAAAACACATTGGAATTTTTAAATAAAAATATGACTTTTTAATAAAACTGTTGTATTTTCATCTAAATAAAAGGTCTCACCAAATAATAAAATTGTTAACAGAAAAAATGAAATCCTAACGAAAAATATAATAGTAGACCATTCAATAAAAATTATTACAACAAAAAATGATTGGATTTCTTTGTTGAGTTCTATAAAGTCACTTATAATTTAAATGTAAAAATGATAAGAAGGGGAAAATAGACTTAAAAGTAATAGTTCAAGTAAACATTGAAATTCATTTGTAATACTTCTTAAGTATTAGATTGGAAAATGTATCTTAAGTCCTAAAATGAAGTTTGTTTAAATTTCAAAAAATATTTTTTAACGATTGGAAAGTTCAACTCAAATAGAAAAAGTAGAAATTATTCGAATTCTTTAAACGTTTAACCGGTCAAGGGCAAAGCACTATCAATAATAATTTTTAGCATCTAAATACAAATGTTTTATTTTATATACCGTATTTACAGTTTAATAAAGTCAAGAATTTGTTTAAATAATAATTAATAAAAAAGTGTATTGTTAATAATTCGTAAAAGAATCATGAATCTCTTGACTTTAATGAATTTTAGCAAGTCTCCTGGTAGACGTTAGGTTTTTGACCCGATGTATGCCTGGTTGCCTTTCACAAGGCGCTTGTTCAAATTATTTATAGATTTACTAAACATTTTTTCTAGTGCAATTTTTAATTTTTAAATATTTTGATTCCAAAGTTCCTTAATATAGTGACTTGAAAAGTAATGATTTGCTGTAGACCTTACGCCATGAAACGAATCGTTAACTTGTCCAGATTCCTACCTTACCGACATTTTTTTTGCTATTCTCTTATTAAATCTTATATAATGAAAAATCAAGTTAAAGATTAGAATAATTTAATAAAAGGCAAAAAGGAACATTTATTTTACATAAAATTTGTATAATTATATATAAATTTATTTTTATTTTTATTTTAATAAAATATATTTTCTTGTGTTTATAAAAGCTTAGGAGTATAGAAAAACCTTACTTGGAGCCTTTTAATGATATACATCAATTTTCAACTAGATATTTAATTCCATGTGGACAGGTGGATGGTGAAAAACAATTTTGGTAAAGTAGGAATCTGGTCACATGACCCATCGTTACATGGCTTTAAATGTGTTGTTTAAATGTTAATATTATTAAATCTGTTAGCATATTCCGCTGTTTATAGTATGTTGCTAGGTGTAAGACCTTTTTTGTCATTCTGAAAGCCCCCCCCCCCCCCCCCCCAAATGAAAAGAAGCTAAACAATTTCTAACATACTTGTTCAGTGTCATTTTTTCGACATGACCTAATCAATGCGGTTTATAGAAAAACGGTGCAGTGTACGAGTTAAGAACTGCTGCAGATTAGTCAGACTAGTCTGATGCAAAAATTTAATTTATTTAAGATATTTTTTTTTAAATAACGTACCAGAAGATAAAATAAGCCATTGACTACACCATCCTGGCGCCTTTCAGTTCCACCGATCATATAGAAACCATCTTTACTGACACCCATGAAAAAGACAGCATCAAATGCCTATAACCATCATAAAATTGAAGACATGAGAATGACAAGCGGTTAAGAATCACTTTTCGAAATTTTGGGTTTAACGATTTCAGGTAATTTAGAACACTATTTATTGATACGTATTAAAAAATATGTAAAAATAATTTCTTCTTTAGCTTAAAAAAAAATTAGGTGGTCTAACCCGGAAGTACCCATGAGAAAATAATATATGCATGGCCCCCAACATAATTTCTCAAAAACAACCCCTATCAATGAAAAACTACCCTAAAATGTAAAAACACACGTCTGCTCTAAACATAAAATCAATTTTTCAAAACCATCCCTTAACACTGTAAGACTTCCCAAAAATTAAAAGCACTGATAAAGTGCAAGAAAAAGTGTTAAAACAGTTGGGAATATTTTCTAGCAGTCCGTAAACATCCAGAGCTTTTCCAGAAACCACGCTCAAAAAATTGAAAACCACCCCACAAAAGAATTTTGGTATCAAACTGAGAATAGAGTAGATCAGCAGTGTTTACATTTATTGGACCGAGCCCAGTCAGTGTATGTCCTATGTCATATTTATTTGCTCATTAGGGGCTTATTTAGTACCCAAAGACCAAATTTTTGAGTCGAAACTTGTTCAAAAACATTCATGGTACTACCAGCTTTGCTTAAAGCTAGCAGTACCATGGTAGACAAATTTGCTGCATCGACTTTTTTCTTTCACGGGAATTGAAGGCTGATTTAGGGCTGTTGCATGACCCCAGGCACAATTTTCGAAAAACAACCCTTATGACTAAAAAACTACCCCATTGAAATAATATGCATCAAACTTAAAAGTGAGCTCTTCAGAGTTAGGCGCTCTTTTAAGGCTAACCCACACCCCCAGAAACAATCCATTCCTTAAGATTAAAAAAACTACCCCGACACTATGAGTACTGATTAAGTGCAAAAAATTTAGAAAAAACATTCTACTCAATGCCATTAAATGCTACAATTTCACTCGTAGAAGAACCGAGCGAAAATTGTTCACATGCTCTTTACCCATTAACTTTAACGCCCAAAATGCAACTTTTCCCATGCTTTCGTCAGTAGTTTTTATCACTATGAAAACGTGTTTAAAAAATACCAAAATAATTTTTTCTGATGTAAAATTGTCTAATCTTTTCAATTCTGTTATGCAAATTTCGAAAAATGCAATCCAAAAAAGTTATAATTATTTATTAATAAAAAAACGTGGTTTTTGAAATAAAACTTTTTTTTTAATGGAATTTTCACTTCGAATCCGGGGGAGGAAATCGTTCAATAGTGAACAAATTATGACATTGCACCCTAAACTTTAAATTGTATTGATAGGTTTCGCATAAATTAAAATGGCGACGTCCAATATGGCGGTTAAAAGACAAAAATTCTATGCTATTTTGATCACTTTTACGAATAATAAGACCTTTCATTAGATTTTCATGAAAATGCATATACGGGAGCTTATTGGGTCGCTAATCACGAATCTACCATCAGATTTTCCAATTTAAAGATGGCAGATTTAATATAGCGGAAAAAATATGAAATATTGTTAAATTCTTATAAAAGTTTGTATACAGGGCCGCCATATTGGATCCGTTGTCTTGAAATGGGAAAATCCGATGGCAGATTCGTAATCAGCGGTCCAAAAAAACCCGTATATGCATTTTCATAAATATCTAAAGAAAGGTCTTATTATTCGTAAAAGTGTTGATAATAGCATAGAGTTTTTTACTTTTAGCCGCTATATTGGATGTCGCTATTTTGATTTTCGCAAAACCTATCCATACAATTTCCGCAGATTTGAAGTGAAAATTGTGTTCCAAAACAAAGTTTGATTTAAAAAATTATATTTTTCTTATCAATAAATAATCACAAGTTTTTAGGATGCACATTTTCAAAATTTACATATTTTAAAATTTCATACAAAGTTACACCAGAAACGATCATTTTGGAATTTTTTGAAAAACTATTCCATAGTGAACAAAGCCGCTGACAAAAGCATTGCAGAAGGAGAAACTATTCCTTAATATATTCAATAAATAAGTACTCATTAAAAAGTTTGTTTTAAAAAAATATATCCTCCTACCCTACCAAATATTGATTGTTTGGGGGTAGTTTTTCAATGTTAAAGGATGGTTTTGGAAAATAGATGGAACTGCTCTTTCTGTGAAAGAAGATATTTGATGCAACAAATATTTTAATATGGTACTGGTAGCTTTATATAAAGCTGTGAGTACCATTGTCTAGGCATAGTGGTACTTCCAGCTTTACCAAGTTAAAAAAATCAATTTTTCAAATTATGAGAATGACAACTAGATAAGGGCCATTTTGCTTTTCCCCTACCATACGGAAATTTTTGTTTTTTTTCACGTCCTTAATTTATGAACACATACAATTTTTTGTGTGCGCACATGGACATTTGTCATGAAATTGTGATTTATTAATAAAATATTGATGTATGATCAATTTGTCTTTACCTTCGGATGGGGTGATAGTATTTGAGGCATATCCATTTCTTCTATTGTCGATCGCGATTTCAATCCATATCCAGTTCTGTGGCTTCTTTTACGATCGATATAACCCAATATCTGAATCAGAAGAAAATCATTATACAGTTTTATTATTAATTAAAGCAAAAATGTAATAAAATTAATATACAAAATGTAATACAGAAATGACATTCTAAGGATGTAGACTTTTTTAAGCCTTTATTTATTAGTTTTTGTAACTCCAAGCCTATTTTTTGATAATTTTTTTGTATTTACCAATTAATTAAACCAAGATTCCAGCGTGTAAGCGCCGAAAGACTACTTTTTTGATATTACTTTAAATTAGAAAGCTTCTAATAAATTGATCTAAATATAAAAGGTGCAAGGGAAAATTTGCATTAACGATTTTTTAAACGGAATAAATAACCAAATTTAAAAGGTCTAATTTAACAGAATTCGCAAAATAAAAGCCACTATACTTTTCAATTTGTAGATTTAATATACATATATATAATTCTGAAACAGAAGAAACTACATTTTCGAGTAAAGCGTAGAAAATTAAACATGTAATTATTAATTTAATCTATTAACGAACACATCAATAAATGTGTATTGCGAAAGAAAAATGAATTTCTCTTGTTAAATAAATTCTTTTCTTTTCTAATAATTCTTCTTCTTCGAAAAAATTTCTTAGGAATATTTGAATTATAAACGAATGCAATTCTAAAAAGTTGGCGCAGTCCAGGGAAAAGTCAGGGATTTAGAAAAAAATCTTGCAATGAATGGAAATTTCTATAAAGGGCTTTAAATAACGCTCAAAGATAATACATTTTTAATTAAAAATTTTGAACTTCAATCGTTTTATTCCGTTTATAAAATATTATATTTTTAAAAAGTTACGAGATTTAGATTAAAATCTTTAAATTATTTTTTTCAGTGATTATAAAAAATTTGCGAGGGAACATTTAGGGTATTTTAAAAGTTAAGTTTTGCGGGCCCCGAAATTTATTTGCCTTGTATTTCTATTTCCGTTTTTTTGCAACTACACCCTACTGAGAATTATTTTTTTATTAGAAATTTGTTTTATTTAATCAAAAATTCAAAAATTTTGCTTTGAAATAATATTAATCTTGTTTGGTTGCATTCAATTGCTTTTTATCTTAATTTGTAACAATTTGGGTTTGAAATATCTACTATTATATCATTTGTTGAGAATTTATCTTTTTTAAAATTTAAATTCAAATACTTTGCTGAAAGTTAAACCACTTTGTTTAAAAAATATTTCATATAAAATTATTAATTTGGGATAAAAATTTATCTCTCTGTAAAGGTGTTTTCCTCTTGCTTAAAAATTAATTTTTCTAACTAAAAATTTAACTATTCCAGTAAAGATTCATCATTTTAGTTAAAAATTCATCAATCTGATTGAAAGTCGAACTATTTTGTTAAAAATTCATCTTCCTAATTTAACATTCAACTACTCTGGTCAGTATTTACTTTTTTGGTTACATGTTTATCTCTTTGATTAAAAATTTAACTATTTCATGAAGAGTTCGTCTTTCTTTTTTTATGAAAAGTCATATCTTTGGGCTGAAAATTAATTTTTTTTTTTGGATATTCATCTGCTTTAAAAAAATGCATTCTTTTCTATATGGAGTTCAACAATTTAGATGATCTTTTTTCCTTGTTGCCAGAAAAATCTTTATTTGATAAAAATTCATCTTTTTGGCACGAAAATTCATAATTTCAGTTTGCCTCCATCCCTTTGGTTAGAAATTTTACCATTTTGTTGAAAATTCCCTTTTTATGTTTAGAAATCCATTTTTTGTACTGAAACTCTTTATGGTATTTTTTGGTAGAAAATACATCTTCTTGGTTAAAAATTCGAATTAATGGTTTTAAAATCCATGTTTTTCTGGTAGAAATGTAATCTCTTTTGTTTGAAGTATCAACTACAGTGAAACTCTTCAATAGCCCTCCCTTCTATAGCCCTTCCGAGAATTGACGCCGCGCCGCATGTTGGTGTAACAGGGCTGCGCGGGCTGCGCGGGATCTGCGGTTTACTGTATTACATTTTTCATGAGACTTCATCTTTTTGTTGACAATTCAACTTTACGAGTTAAAAACTAAACTGTCTTCTAATGAATTTATATTTATGGTTTGAAATTGAAACTATTTAATTGAAAAAGTTCAACTATTTGGTTGGAAATCCATCTTTTCGGCTTTGCAAGTCAACTGTTTTTTAAATTATCCTACATTTTAGCTTGAAAATTGAACTATTTTATTGAAAATGCAACTGTTTTTGGTTCAAGTGTAATCTTCTTGAAAAAGAAGAATCTTTTTTGGTTGAAAATTTCATTTTATTTTGTTGAAAAATCTTCTGCTTTGTTATAAATTTGACTGTTTGTAGTTTAAGTTTAATCTTTTTTTTGTTTTGAAAATCCGACTATTTGTTTCAAAATTTATTCTTGCAGTTTGAGAATTTAAGTTTTTTGGTCGCATTTTTAACTGCTCACTTAAAATTCTTCCATTCGGATTGAAAATTCATCTATTATGATAGAAAAATAATATATTTTGGTTTAAAAAATTCAATTAAACTTTTTAAATTTTAAAATGAAAAGGTTTTATTCTATTTATGAAAGATTCCATGTCAAAAATGTGACAAGACTTAAATTATCTTTTTTGAATAGGAATGGTCACGGAAAAATAAAAATTTTCAGGGGAAAATTATGTTAAAGTGAGAACATTTTTAAAATGAAGTTTTAAGGGCCAGCCTATTTTATGAATTATTGTATGCTTACATATTTTGTCAGAACTTTAAATTTGTTAAAACCAAATGTGTTTTTGCGGGTACAGGGAGAGCAAAGTCTGAAAGTTTCATTTATAAATAGAGATGAAAAGACTGCCATCTCAATGCGGTGAAAGAGTGGTTGTATAGTGAAGTTGTAAGATAAATCAATGTAAATTGTGGTAGGCATCTTTGCACGTTTGAATTAAATCAGGCTGAATAGCGTTGGATGGGGTTGAATGAGGAGATTGGCAGGCAAACACATAGCCAAAGGACCACATTATAAAAATGAAAACCCCTAGTTTTGCTAAAATTTTACACCACCCGGCCAATAAAACGATCACCAGCAACATGAAAGACAGAAAACAAAAAAAAAACTAGTTTTATTACAAAAAGACTGTGTTCCATTTTAAAGCCCAGCTTTTGATGGAAATTTGATAGCCTATCAGATACTATGTGTGGCCAGAGTATCGGGTATACACTTTTAATCAATAAATCGTCCAAAAAATTAAAACACCTTCTATTGGAATATGGATTTTTCAATCTAATTAAGTGTAGCCATTAATGATGATACTAACAAGCCATTTGCATTGAAATTTCAATTATTTCATTCAAAGATTTAACAAACTTTTAAGCAATACAAATTACTGTACCAAGTACTAAATGAAAATTATGTTCCTTATTATACAATTTATATTAGCCGTATTTTGTTTTATTTGTATGAGGACATACAATCTTGCAATTGTTTAATTTTTAACGAATTAGGTTTGAATTAATTAATTTTGAACCGCGATAATTTGAGTGATTTTTTACAGTATTCACATTTTTTTACTAAAAAATCTATATAATCAATCAGAATGTCACTTGATATCACATAATATGATACTTATGAATAATATATTTTTCATCTTTGAACTTCTCTAAATTCAAATTGATATTTTAATTTTGATTTTTATTGCGCGATTCTAAAAAAGTTCGATTGTTGATGCCTTGAAACTAAAGTTTTCTTTTTCTTCAAGACCTTAAATTCTAAAATATTTAGTTTTGTATTTTCCTAATTTTTAAAGAATTACAATTTTTAATTTCACAATGGAGTAGTTTTGAATTCAAATATTAAAAATGCCAAGAAAATTTCACTATCAAATTGCTCAAAATTTTAAATGAGATTTAATTATTCTAAATTTTTTGGTTTCAATTTTTATGAGTAAAAAATTTTCTGTCTTTTTTCTATTTCTTCAAAATTGTAGAATATAGTTTTATACTTGAATTTTAAATCTAACCTGTTTTTTTAACAATATATACAAATTATAACAAAGTTTCACGATTTTCGAGACCTTCATGATTACTGGGACCTACAAGCAATATTGATTTTAACTTTATTTTTAATTTTTAATTTAAAACGTAATGCCTTAAAATTGCCGATTTTTAGTTGAAGATTTAAACAAATGAATCTTAAAAAGATATTTGACTGGAAAATTTCAAGATGAGTAGACAATTATTCATATGAAATGTTTCACATTGAATATTACTGTTTATTTTGAACTTTTTCTTACCATAATTTAATTTTTAAGTTTCATAATTGTAAAATTTTTCATTTTGAATAGTAAAAATGATAGTGAATTTATTTTTTCACCTTAGAAAAATTTGCCTAATAAATTTTAATGTTAAATTATAATTTTTTGTACGTATTATCAATCTAAAATTCTAGAATTTCAGAAGCTTTGACTCTGAAACATTTAATTTAGTTTTCCAATTTCAAATTGTCGAATTTTAATCACTTTGAATTGAAAATGATTTAAATTTAAAAGTTTTCAATTTTGAACGTTTTTTAATTAGAAATAATGTAATTTCAATTCCTATGAATTCAAAATTGTTGCCTGTTGAAAATACTAATCAAGAAAACGTAGTTTGGCAGAGATTAATAAGAAAAATAAGGGAACTGAAGAAAACAGAGCTGATGATAGAGATCTGATGGAAGAGGAAAAAATTGAAACATATGCCTAAAATGATGATAGAGGTAACAGTGACATATGAAAAAAATGCAGGGGAAGAGGGCGAGGAAATAAAAAGACATTAGGCGGGATATGAGCAAGTCAGGAAAAACAGGGAAAATTTTTTTAAACTTTTTTTTCAGGTTAAAACTAAATAAACGTGGCTCGATGAAGAAGGACGGGAAAGATTAAGTAGAAAGTTATAAAAAGGTTATAAGTGGGATGTTCATAATGTAAAAAGGGAGAATAAAAAATGCAGTACAACTGGAGGAATAGCGATGGGAGAAAGGAACAAATCTATTACATGTAATGAGAAGATAGAGGTAAAAGAACACAGAAAAGATGAATATTATAAGAGATAAAGATGAGAGGAGAGTGGAGATAAGGAGAGATGAGAGAACTGGTGGAAGAAAATAAAAAAGATTTTGGGCTTATAATAGAAGGAGATTTCATAGCGAGAAGCGGAGATAGAAGTGATAAAAGAATTAGGAAAAAGATGATTTAAAAAAATTGGAGAAGGAAAATATGGCTAAGAGGGCATGGCAGTTTGAGATGAAGCCAAGGGAGGAAAAGTGAAGGGACTTAGCGAAAAAGTGTTTAAAAGATAAGTAAGGAGGGACTCATTTAATGCTAGAGATATAGAATAAGAGAATGGAGTAAGCTATGAATAATTGGAAAGACGTGACAGGGCAAGAAATTTAATAGAAACATGGAGGATGGTTAAGGAATCACAATATAATAAATGGTATAGGATAAGAAAAAAGAAAGGAATACCAAAGTATTTAGAAAAGGGTTGAGAAGAGAAAAGATGAACTAGAATATCAAGATCTATGTTGGGAAATGAGGTAAGGGAAGGGATGTATTGGCAAAGGAAGGAGAATAGAAAGTGCAGAATCTATGAATAGGATGAGGAAATATTGGAATATTTATAGGAAGAATGTTGGAGAAAAATGGAAGATAAAGGAAACTAGAAAGAGAATGTGGTTCGGAGGATGGATTGGGCGAGGATTGGATGAAGGAGTTGGATAGGGTTAGAGAAACGAAGAGAAATGAAAGAAAAAGGAAAAGGAAGTCGCTTAGATCAGCTTCAACTCGTTTCTAATGAAATTGTTCTATTTGCAACATTTTAAATTTGGGGAACTGCTGATTTTAATTTTCATCGATTTCAAACACTTTCAATCACAAATTATTATTCAACTTTGAACGCTTTTATTTATAAATGATAAAAGTTTATCTCCTTTTTATTCCATTCGAAATACTGTATTTTTTTAAATTTTACCTAATCTAGAACTGTTTAATTTGGATCGTTTTCAATTTAAAATCGTGCAATAAATATATTATTCATTTCAAAGTTTATAATTCGAAATTATTATTTATTGTTTTAAATATTTTCAGCTAGTATATAATAATGATTATCCGAAATGGGATTAATTTTAAATTTTAAAATCAATCGGAACCTTTTTATCAGTAGACAAATCAGAATAAGATCTTAATCGCATATATCTTTTCATCATAAAGAATCGATTCTCCTCAATTGCATTTTAATACAACATTTTTCATCACTGGCTTTGTTCTATAAATATGCTTTATCTATTAATGATAACATCGAAAATTGACTTTTCTTCTTCCGGCTATGAACAAATATCATTTACTTTCATTTATTAATGCGTTTTTTATGTACTCTACTTATAATATATGTATGATAAAAAAACCTTTGCAGATGACAAGTTTACAGTCGATTAACTAGATTATTATTTTTGTAGGTGGGTAGATTAGTTTAATAACCATTGTGTGAAAAAATAGATAACGGAAATTGGACTTTGTACTGTTAAGGTCTTCCTGGTATTACAAATGAAAATAGTTCAGAGTTAAGAGAATAATATCTCCAATTATTGAATACTTATCAAGATTCTATAAAGACTATTGAGTTTTTAAAAATGATTTTTATTTGTATAATTCATTTTCTCAATTTATCGAAATTTTAAAATATTTGAATACATTTAAATATAGAAGTTTAAGGTAAAAAGTTTCGAAAACTTAATTTTTCACTGGAACAGGTGTAACAAAGCGAAAATGTATGATTTTGGATGAAAACTTACTTTCATCAAAAAAAGGACTTAGCACTGCTTAGCTTCTTCGGCTTCAGTTTTCATAAATAATAAATAGGAGAAAAGAAAAAAATCTCTTTTATCATTGAAAAATACTTACTTGACGAGTTTTTAACATCAGATAGATGCCCAAGTATTTTGCCCAGTACCACTTTCCAGGTTGTTTGTACACACCGAATATTGGATCTTCATTTTTGACAGGAATCAAGACAAAAGTAAAAATTCCAGCCAAGAAAAGAGTACCTATTGTGTACAAAAATTCTGTGACAACCATTTTTGATAATCCATTCGCGACTGATATGATTAGGCCGAAAGAGGTGCCAAATTTTGCAGGTGATTACTAGTGCAATTGTTTATCTCTTGACATTGATTGACTTATCAGTGTGACATCTGATAACCAGCTTAGTTTGAAGTATTTTCTGCAGATATGATCTGAAAAATGTTAAATGTATTTAATACGGTACATTTTTTACTATTACTACTAAACTGTTCAAATATTAGACTGAAATATCTGAGAAAATACCTATTAAGTACAACAAGTAAGTAGAACAGAATTCAAATGGCAATTTTTTATATTCCAGAGAATTTAATTTTTTTCGAAAGAATACAGTTGAATTTAAAAACAATACAGTGTACTCAATAGATTTAGAATTAAATTGAATTTGAACTTGATAAATAGTTCTGCTGCAAGCAAGGCAGATTTAATCAAATACAATTTTGGATGAGTTTGACGTTCTTTAATTAAATTACAGTAGATATTCAGGTTTTGTTGTAGATCAAGAATTGGTCCATGCCTGTGGTCCATGTCTGTGCTAAGTTTCTAGAATGTTTTGGAGGGTGTTATAAAAAGTTACTGCGCCTTTTCGAGAAACAAATTTTGCATAAACTCTCACCCTCATATCGAATTATAACTTTACATCTGCATTGTTTGCGCAATTAATAAATATGAAAAGAAATCTTTTAATCAAATGTGCTATCTATAAGAAAGCAGCAAATCATCTTTATTTCTCTCGTAGCTAAAATAATTGAGACAATTAATAACCTGAAAGTTATTTACGCAAAATTTGTTTCTCACGATTGCGCAATATTATTTTACGACGTGTCATCCAGAACATTTTAGAAACTTAGCACAGACACGAATCACTTTAGCTCTAGAATATTTTTGATGTCAGTAAGTCGTTGTACTTTATTGTAATTTATTGAAATCTTATTGTGCAAATAGATTTCCATTAGGGCTTCTTCAAGAAAACTAAAAGCGTTTCGAATTTTTTTTAAATTGCGTGCCCTGCTCTTGCTGACTTGTTTTTGAAAAATTCACTAAGTAACAAACAATACTTGAAAAATTATAAATAAAAATGAAAAAGATTTTTCTTTAAAAAATATTATTCACTAAGTTCCAAACTTCGATTAAAAAGTAGAAACCTGATTAGAAAAAATCTTATTTCGATGAAAACTGTTGAAATGAGATAGAGATATATTTTTTGTTTTTATACTGAAAATCTGTTGTTTTTTTACGTCAGACACTCTTTACTCATAATATTTCAACAAAATGTTGTTCAGTTATGCCGAATATTGTTTTACATGTTTCTGTCAACAGTTTTTAGATTTTTTTTGCGAATTCTGATCAATTCAAAAGATCTACTCCAAAAGAGGCCTAATCTTGCATAGCTTTCCCTATGAGTAAAGTAACTTTTTCCGTTATTTGAACATTCCGAAATCAAAGAGGGAAAAAAACTACTTGACGAATTACCGAATTTATTCCCAAGTAGCGGATATGAGAAAAAATAAGTAATATGTAATTAAAAACATACTTTTTTTATAAATACTATAGCACTTTTTCTAGAAGTGTTAACAATAATTCAGAAATAATTCTCAGAAGGGAAATAATTTTCTTAACGGGCATCTTAAGAATTTCCGAAATTTAAATCAATAGAAAACAAAGTGAAGGACAGTGAAAGTGAAAGTGAAAGACAGTTATTTTAAATATTTAACTGTTAATTTACAGTGAGCTATTATAAATCAAATATTAGAAACTAGACCATTTGAAACTCATTTAGTAATTCAAAAAGACTTAAAATAAAAAAAAAATTATAATTTAAAAGGTGTTCAGTTTAAAAAATGTTACTATTTAATTTTAAATGTTTCTAACTTAAAATTGCTCAAAATATCATTTTGAAAATCTAATTTTTTTAAATTTATTTCTCAGTTTAGAAGATTGATAATGATAATGATTTTTACGAGCCGAGAAAAACTGTGAAATGACCGAGAATTGCTTGTCGTGATTAAAACAACCAGCCTGTACTTTACAAAAATGTTAAATGGACAAATTCAAAGTTTGAATAGCGATTTTAAAGTATTTTTAAATTGCTCAATTTCGAAATTTTCCATAATAATTGAAGCATTAAATGTTTCAATTTTAAACGTTAAAATTTGAGAATATCTAAATATAAAAATTTCAATGTTAAGCTATTGGCCTTGGAATGTTTTTAATTCAGAATTAACAATTTTACACATTTTCTCATTTAAAAAAACTATATTTGTGTTGAATATTAGGAAATTTAGTTTACAGCTTATTATAAAATTCTTTATTAATTTACTCAAAATCCAATATAATATATAGTTTTCAAAATATTTTTAATTTTAAAAAGTTCTTTAAGATTTGACAACTTTGATTGGAAACTTATCCAAATACTCAATTTAAGAGTCCGTAGAAGAATTGTACTTCTACTTTCTGAACGGTATAAGACATGTAATAAAATAATAAATAAAACAGTAAAAGATTAATGAGAGCGTAGTGACTAAGCCGGCAGTGCGCGAGTAATCATTCGCCTGCTTTGCGTAATATTATGTATTATAATTGAAAATTTTTTACACGGTCCTGAATTTTTACGTTTGGATTGCTTGGATTTAAGAGCAAGGCCATTTCAAGCCATGTCCAAGATTGTTCTTTAATATAGATTCCAATGTAATTATTTTATTAGTGAAACATTTGCCGATAATAATATAAAATAAAAATATAAAAATAAATAATAAAAATTCGTTCAGAAAAAATATAAATTGTCTTGAATTATTTTAAAGTAGATACTTCACTATCCTATATTTGTAATAAAGAATTACAATAACTTTTACCGCCTCAACGGCTCGGATTATAGCGCGCCAGGCTTCCGTACAGTAGGACTGGAGTTCAATTCCTGAACCGGTACCAATTAGAATTTTTTTATGTTCTTTTACCGGGACTTTGGTGCTTCGGAACCCACCTTAAGCCGTAGGTGCCATCGGAAGAGGCTGGTTACGTTCCAAAGATTAAAGAGACTTGTTAATGGATTATCAAAAATAGTCGATTTTGAGAAGACGCAAAAATGAGTAAGAGATTTCCGTGCGTTGAGGCCTCAATGGAGGACTCTCACTCGGTGGTCGCTGGTCGACTTCGAGTAATGAACACACACACACACATATATACAATTTTATAACACAACAGGACAGTGTGTCGAATCTGTGCATCTAACTGATGACTTCGGAGGGATACCTCCGTCCATCCTATCCTAGCCGTATTGCTAGAGAGGCTGCTAAATTGCAGATTGGGTGAGGATCACTTTGCCGTGAAAAGAGGTCCTCGTCATTTACTGCGCAATGTGGTACGCCTGGCATCGGAGAAGTGTGTTTTCAGAACGATGGAAACAACTAAATCCACCGAGATCTAAATACTCGGTTAAGGTGGCCGGATTCGGAGTACTACCTTGGAAATAAATACGGGTGTGGTAAAACAGGCTTTAAGCTGGAGCGCCAGGGGGGGGGGGTCCTCGCGGGCTCCACGCCCACATTAAAACTAACTAAATAACATTTCGGTAATTATTTCGGAACATTTCGAGTTGTTCTACACAGGACAGTTCTTTATCATTCACCGAATTTTGCTCATGTCCGCCACTTCGGAAGAAATTCTGTTATTTATGAAGAACAAATCATTTTCAAAAATGAGGATTTTTGTATAATGTATATGGAAACTTAGTAACTTTAATACGGATTTACAGAGTTTTTGGTGAACAGAGCGGATATGCTTTATTTGAAGATATTTATACATAAAAAGCCATTTTACGTTACTATTTAATCCACTTGGTGAATGTCAAATTAGCGACTATGAAAGAGTATCGGAAAACCTAAATAGCACTCTACCATAAAAAAGAATCAAACTTGCTGAGACTTTACAAGTACAAGGAATTGTGATTTTTGGGTCATTTATCTGGAATACTGAGATAATCCTCCCGATGTACGAATCAGACTCATCCCGAAGGATCGATATTAAGGGGATCCGGGGGGTAACCAAACGATACGGAAGAGACGTGAAATTGCAGTCAAGATAAAAGTCCAGCGTTCGTACCTTCAGTCAATTGACAAAATTACGTAATTTTGTTAGATATATCTGGTATTGAGAAAGGTTCCGGTTTATCCAGCAGTAAAGTTGAGCAAATTCTGAGTACAGAAGTATAGAATTCAGTTGAGAATTTAATCCAATATATTATACTAACGTTATATACAAAAAAATATTAACACTAATAATCATTTATGATGAAATAGCAATAAAATTAGACTTCGTTACGCAGTTAAATCTGCGGAAATCGTATCATATTCCGCTAAAAAAGTTCCAGTGTATTAACTAACGTTACTATATTAACTTATTTTCTTTTGCGCAGTTGAGAAATAATTAATACTTGAGTTGCAAATAATTTGAAATTATTTCCCATGATTAAAAGCTATGCACTACGCGTACTTATTAGATATTTCTTATTTTTATTTCCTAATTCTCAAATTTGAATGTATGCTTCAATTTACATTAATATAAAATATAATTAATAATCATAAATGAAAGTAAATATAAAAATAACTACATTTACCTTCACAGAATGTAAATTTGAATTTGAATTTGAATTTTAATCGGCTTTTAGTAATCTATAACTTTTATTCAAATATAAAACATTATTTTAAAGTCAAGTTTTCAATTATAAATCTTCCATTTTTTCATTTTAATTTTTAATCGTAAAACTTAAGGCTTGCATTATTTTTAATTGCCAATTGTCAAAGTTAAAAAGTCTTTCATTTTAAAGATTTAAAACATCAAAGTTTTATAATTTTGAAGAGTTAGAAAAAAACTTGCCTAATTTTTAGTTTTTAATCATCAAAATTAAAACAACTTTAAGTAGAAACAGAATTTTATAAAATGTCAAACTGAGGTATACTAATAAACTGTCAGATTGGGTGATAGAAAAAAAATCAAAAGACTCAAGCACGCGATAAGTGAGAGGAAACATAGGAAATTCAATGCAGGGTGAACAGGATGACTTGATCGGAAAATCAGGACATTATCCTACCTCTCATCCCCTTCAATCTCTAATTTTTCCCACACCTAATACAATTCAACCGACCGCTTTAAATAATTCTTTCAGGTTACATTTTCAACCAAAGAAATCAATATTCAACCAAAAAGATCAATTTTTATTCAATACGAATTATTGTATACCGAAAAAGATAATTTTTTAACAAGATGTATTAATTTTCAGCTAAATAGTTCATTTTTTTACTAAAGAAATGAATTTTGAATTAAAATGAGGAATCTTTTAACAAGAAAAAGACATTTTTAACCAAGAAAATTAATTTCCTACCAAAGAAGAAGAACTTGCAATAAAATACATGAATTTTCAAGTAAAAGGATCAATTTGCAACCCAAATTAAAATAGTTAAATTTTTGGTTAAAGAAAATAACGGTGACACAGAGTAAATATATAAATTGATTTGTATGAGTTTAAGCTTAAAGGACTACACTTTATAAAACATAACCTAACTTTTAGTTTTATTCTTTTCTAATTTTTTTATAGGGACAACTAGCAGATTTTATAATCTTTGGCTAGCTTAAAAAGAGTAACATTTAAAAAATACATAATTTTCGGAACGACTAGCCAAATGGTGAAAATAGGCTAGTCATCCCTAATTTCGGGACGATGAGACACTTCGGATAAGAAATCAGAAAATCATAACAGTGGTAAGAAATCGGGGCATGTCCTGTTAAATCAAGATGTCTCGTCACCCTACACTGTAAGAAAATTTTTGTAAATATCCACTGCGTTTTTGCAATTGTACCAAAACCTGTAAAATAACTGCGTTCAAAATAGTGAACTTCCAACTAGAAAAGTAAGAAACACCACTTTCAATATAGGGTTTTTACAAAATTTTTGGACTTCACGTTTTTGAAAATAGGAAATAATTTTACTGAATTATTTCCTACTTTCAGAAAGGTACTTTCCCAAAATTTTGTAAAAGAACTACATTTAATGTGGTGTTTTTACTTCTACAGTTGGAAGTTCACTATTTTGAACGCAGTTATTTTACAGGTTTTGGTACAATTACAAAAACGCAGTGGATATTTACAGAATATTTCTTTTACAGTGTATTCAATATAGAGACAGTGAAATAATGTATTTGAAGATAATTATAAGTAACTCATTTCTCATCAGTTTTTTATCTTATATGAATTTTCATTGTCCACGTTCAGCTGTCATTCTTATTTAATATTGTTCAAAAATTCATTTTTGCAAATTGCATCTTATCTGCGATTCGAGCTGCGATTAGTCACAGGAAATTGGACAACATAGATCCTAAACGTAATTAAGACCTGAGTAAGGGGAGATGAGCAGCCGATGATTAGATCAAAGGATAATATCCGTTCTATCGTTTACGGCCTCCCTTCGCGGTAACACTTTAGTATCCGTTTTAGTAACTGGATAATTTTCACTGGAGTCGATATGAAGCCTATTACATGGAAAAACTTCGGTAAATCTGATTCGATTACTCCACGACTGATAAGATAAGAAAAAGTGAGTTGCAAATTTACTTCCATAATAACTTTATCGGGGTTTCAGTAAAAGTTCCAACATAAATCAATTTATTCTTGCTTCTTGAAATTGCCTTCTCAATTATGTCAGAAATTATTCTGCTATGCAGCTTTATGTAATTTAATTCGATTTTTGTTCCGTAAATAAAAAAATTGATCTTATTCTCAGAGATGCTAATATAAAAAAAATCATTGAATTTGTAGAACAAAATAGATTCGGCAGAAATTCTGCACCAGAAATTCTTCGTAAAAGAAAGCTAATATAAGTTCCGTTCGCGATGAAAGTTTTTCGTATATGGCATTTCTCAAAATTGTTATCGTTTAAATTTTATCTTTATTGAAAAAAGAACAAATGTATTTTTAACGATTGTTTTTGTGTCATGATCATCACATTGAAATTTAAATTAATGAAATAATTAAAAACAAGTTTGATACGTAATTTTTGAATTTTAAAAACACATATTTTGTTAAATAGTTTAATTTGTTATTTTATGTATACGGAATTTTAGCTACATTTAAATTATATTCAAAAAGCAATAATAATACCTGCTTCATTTTCGATATTTGATGGCAGATTTTATGTTGAAGGAAATCACGTAACCACGTTCTCTCTAACTAAACTTTTATTGTATGAAGACCCCTGATTGTGAGTATAATGATTTAAATAAATATTATGAAATGAATACAATAGAGATGAATTGATTTAAATAAAAAGATTTCATTGAATAGATTTAAATTCGGTAATATCTTACTGCTTCAGAGGGGTAACTCCCCGTGTGGGGCGGGAAGGCAACCCTCTGACTGTTCACAGAAATAATTTTCGGGAAATCCCCTATCCCTTTCCAATGTCTCGTGGGTGGGAGGCGGGAGGGCACCCCGTGACTGTTCACAGAAATAACGTTTTCCAAAGATTTTTAGTTTGGGAAACAACCTAACAAGATGGTCGATATTGAGGATCGAACACTAGCATTAAAGACACTAGAAAAAAATTAATTTTTTAATATCTTCTTCCCGCAGTCTAGGCTCTATCCTTAAGATATGCTGTTTAAAAAAGCCTGTATAGAAAAATGGTCGGTACCGGTAATTTTTTTTACCGGTAACGACCATTTTTTTACGGGTACCGGTTTTGTATACACAACCAACTTTTATATCAGATTGTTCAATTTTCAAGCCGAAAAGACCAAAATTTCAGTTTAAACGTTTTATTGTTAAATACAAGAACAAGATTTAAGAGAGTTTTTAATTTTGAAACAAACAGATTGATTTTTAACTAAAATTATGAATCTTCTACTAAAAACAAAAATGAATTTTTCCAAAAATTAGTTCAAACTTCAAAAAAGGAGTTGCATTTTTAGCCTAAGACAAATGGATCTTTATCAGAATATTCAATAGTTGTTATTTCAAATACAAATGATGTAATTTAACCAAAAAAGGCAAAGTCTCAACATAATACTTGTATCGTCAATTAAAACATATTAATTTTAAAACATACAGTTATATTATAACCAAAACATTGATTTTGCGCCAAAAAGAAGGATTTAAAACAATATACATCTTTTCATAACCAAATATTTCAATTTTCAGAAAAATGACATTTTTAATAAAAAAAATGAGTAGTTACATTTTCGGGCAAAAAACTAATTTTATTTATAACCAAAAAAAATGAATTTTCAATAAAATGGTTCAATTTAAAAAAAAAGAGTTTTTAACTAAAATGATTAAATTTTAAATAAAAAAATTAATTTTTAACAAAGTAATTCAGTTTTCGACGTAATGCTTAACAATTTTTTACCAACGTGATAAATTTTCGAACTGAAAATACGAATTTTCTATAAAAACATTTCAACAAAAAAGATGCGTTTTTAACAATCAAAAAAATGAAATTTCTACGAAGAGGGATGAAATTTTTAACCAAAATTATGACTTTTTAGTTAATTTGTTGAGTTCTTAGCGCAATAATGAAATTTTAAAGCAAGTAAAAAATGTTCAACCATAAACGATGATTTCTTAACCAAAAATGTAATAGTAGACTTCTGAAACAAAATTGTACTTTGTAAAACTAAATATTTATTGTTTTAAACGCATTTTAATTTCTAACTCTAATTTCATTAACGTTTCACATTTATTTAATGACCAAAGTTTTTACTTTATATAGATTGTATTGACAAAAACTGTTTAAAATAAAATCTTTTAACTTTTATTTTGTATTAATTCGAAAACTTAAAAATATCTTAGGCACACACAAATTTTGCCTCCCCCTTCGCCCCAATGTAAAACAACATGGAAAAGTTGATAATATACCTTCTCCCTCGACCCAACACAATTTATGTGATTTATGCATGGCCCCTACATGACATTACGATGGCATTAGTAATTACCTAAATTTTCAAATCTACGTTTTTGACATACGAGGGTGGATTGATAAGTTTCCGGCCTGACCAAGAGATGGCGCCACTAGGCCTACCTTGAGGTGGCGTTCTATAGTACCATCCTTAGATA
>NC_046658.1:79520280-79530386 GCF_010883055.1 Belonocnema kinseyi | reverse complement strand
AGCCTTGGAGGAGATTATGTTGAGAAATAAAAAAAAAAATTCTTAAAAACGTTGTTTTTCTTGGTCAGGCCGGAAACTTATCAATCCACCCTCGTATTTCGATATAATTTGAACCCAGGAGCTCGAAATTGTAAGATGAAAAAGATTTGGCTTGCAGAAATTTTGGAAACAATATTTTACACTGTTTTTTTAAGCTTTCATGATCTACTAGTACCGATTTATAAAGTTTCAAAAAATTGTTAATTCTGTTTAAACGAAAGAATCTTGGTAATATTACTAACACCACAGTACTGTATTTTAGTACATTTGTTCGCTGATACAATTTCATTCTTTTACGCTTTTAAAGAATTTCTTCTGTAACAGTTGGGTATCATTACTTAGTAATTTACTTCATAATCAAGTAATCCCAATATGTAAATTAATTAACTGGAGCTAACAATTAAAAAAATATCCCGCTTCCATCAAAATTATTTGGCACAAGCTCTGACTGCATGCAAGTTGATTGAAAAGGGAAATCCATTTTATCCTGTTTTCCAATGCTGTCGTGTACGCGAATTCTCACTGCAAAAAAGTTTGTGCATTTTTTCCCCTCGACATTTAAAGAAGCATTCAAAAAAGTTTTAGTTTTACGACGGAGCTTGTAAATGTATAAAGCGAGGCTGGTTTCATGAGTGTCGTATTTTAATCGTTTAAAATTACACAAAAGTTTGTACTTATGCCTACAAATTTACATTAATTATACTTGTAAACGCTGAAAGAACTTTTCATTAATAGTAATTACAAAAGTAAGTTAATTACGGAAATGAAGTTCGAAATTAATTTATGGATTTTACAATAATTATTTTCTTTGTTTTGTTTATTTTTTGTGGTATTTCATGTTTCTGTCGTTTCATTAAATGAACGTCCATTAATTACATAAGTATTATTTTAACGGTTTTAAACACCCACCCCACCTATGGTGTGGATACGTAAGATTTGTACGACCATCTCTCCTTTCATACGTAAGATATTATATATGAATTATTCATCATGAAATCTCAAGAAACTTCGAAAGTTTTCAAGGAATTACACAAGTTTTAGGGTAGGATTTCAAATAATTTTATACAATTTTTTAAATCAAGAAATAAACTAGTACAATTGCGGAGAGAACCTCAATTTTTCAAGGAACTTTAGCGATTGGATCACACATTTTATAAATATTTTAGTAGTTCAAAAAATAAAACCAGCTTTTTTTGTCGCGAATTTTGGTATGGGAGATGACAGTGATGGGTAAAAAATGTAATTAGTTTAATGAGGAAAGAAATGAGAGAATACATACCAGTTTAATAAATTAGCGCTAGTGCCAGAGATACTTTGACAGGTTGAAATAATTTCATGAAAAGAGATGGGAAACTCTTTAAATAATTTATAAATGGATTAAGAAACTGAAGAAATATTATTTTCTATTATTCATAGAAAACCCATTATGTTATTAATTTAATCTACAGCAGCTCAATCCCACATAGATAGTTGTCAATTATTAAGAATTGCCAATACCATTACAAATTAAAATAATTTGCCCAGATTTATAGTGTCACCCCTGGCCTCATTTCAGATTTATATCCGCGGTTGTTTGAGGTAGACGGGTGAATTAGTTCTAGGGAAATGTATAAGTGAAGTGGTTTCAAAAGGCGTCAGAAAAATAAGTTACTTTTTCACGAATGATTATTATTATAACGAATTTTACAGTGGTTTCCACATCGCTTCACAGTAAATGCAAGTTGATCAATATAATCCCCAAATTGGATAAAAGTGAATTTACAAGTTGAGATTAGAAAGAAATTGCGTTTTTTTTTTTTAACCAAAAATCATTTAGTTTCAATGAATACTTGAACTGCTATAGATAATTTCTAGAGCCATTGAGATTTATAGCTCAATATAGAAAACTTTGAATTTTCTTGTTGGTCTTAGGAAGTTGTAAATCTTCCAGAAGAGGAAGACAGATCTAGGTAAATCTATAGAAACACTTTGAGACAGCAAAATAATTAATTTTTAGGGTTGAATATTCATTTTTTTTGTTTGTTAACAATTTATTTTTCTTGCTTAAAAATGAACTATTCCAGTTGAAGATTCATCATTTTAGTTCCTACCTCATCTCTTTAGTTAAAAATCCAAAGAATGTTTAATGAAAGTTTATTCATTTGGTTCAATTGTTTTCAAAAAGTAACTCTTTTTGATTGAAAATTCAACTAGCGTATAGAAAATTTTCGATTCAAAACTAGTTTTTTTGGTTAAAAGATAATTTGCTTTGGTTGAGCATTCTATTTGGTTAAATTTTCATTATTTGTTTGAAAATTCGTCTTTTGGAAAAAATATATTTTTTGGGTTGAAATCCAAGTACAGTGAAACCTTTCTGTAGCGCCGATTTTGGGGCTGACGGTGGGTGGGAACTAATTCATTATAGTCAGCTCCGCTTCTGTTAGATCATTGATTCAATTTTCTTGTCGACGTTTCGAGAGCCAGATGCTCTCCTCATCAGGAAAACATAAATCTAGTGTCAAAATATACGCCGCTAGATTTATAAAAGGAGAAGTAAATGTGTTTAATGATTAAATCACGTTCTTAAAAAAAAATTCATCTCGAATTTGTTCTGTGTTGCTGATAATTAAAATTCTATCGTGTTTAGAAGAAAGAAGATCATCAATAATTGATTTACATTGAAAAATTATTAAACACTCTTTTAAATTTAAATTTGAACTTCGAGTGAAATCTCTTTTTGTAGAAATTTCATGTTTATTGCTTGAAGTATCAACTATTATATTTTTCGTTGAGAACTCATCTTTATTAGTTGAATATTCAACTACCTAGTTCAAAGTTGAACTGCTTTGTTAAAAATTAATTTTATTGTAGAAAACTCATCTTTTTAATGGAAGTAGATTGTTGAAAATTGGCTTTTTTTATTGATAAAAATTATTTTTTTGAACTCTGGATTTAGATATTTCATTTCTTTTTTAATTATCCTTTTTTGTTAAAAATTTAAATATTTTAATTAGAAATTCAACTATTTGTTTCAAAGCTGTTCTCTTTTCTTAAGAACTCATTTTTTTGGGTTAAAGATTCATCATTTTAATTAAAAACTTTATCTCTTTGGTTGGAAATTTAACAATTTTATTAAAAACTCATTTTTCTTTGTTTGAACAATTATTTCTTCAATGCAAAATTTAACTGTTTTGTTAGAAAATTTAATTTGTTGGTAGAAGGTTCAACTCCTTTGTCAAAAATTAATTTTTTTAGCTTAAAATATAACTATTCTGTTGAAATTATTTTTAATGTAACTTACTTTTCCTACTAAAAATTTCAACTATTTCAAGTATTTGGTACAAAAATATAATTTATTTCATTACAAATTCGTTTTTTGGGGGAGAAAATTAATATTTTTGTTTGACAAGTAATATGTTTGATTGAAAATTTAACTATTTCATTAAAAATTCATTTTGTTTAGTTTAAAATGTAACTATTCTGTTGAACATTTTTGTTACGTCACGTAATTTTTGCACTAAAAATTCAACTATTACAAATATTTTGTTCAAAACTATAATGTATTTGATTAAAAATTCGTCTTCTGAGGAGAGAATTAATCTCTTCAGTTGAAAATAAATCTGTTCGGTTGAAAATTGATCTGTTTATTATAAAGGTGAACTCTTTTATTAAAAATTCATTTTTGTTGAATTTCATCATTTTAGTTGAAACTTTTAACTCTTTCGTCCAAAGTTCAATTATTTTTGGTAAAAATGTCTACTGTTATGTTTAAAATTGAGAAGTAGGGTTGGAAAATTCGATTATTTTGTTGAAAATTTAACAATTTTGTTAGGATCAGTTTTTTGGTTGAAAATTCAACTCTGGTTGAAAATGTTGGCATAATAAATGAATTAATTGGTAAAAATTTACGATCCTTTGGTTCAAATTTTTAAATTTTGGTTTATTATGAATCCACTTTGGTTGAGCATTTAATTATTTTGTTACAAAATTTGTATTTGAAAATTAATTTTATAGCTGAAAACTTAACGATTCCATTTTTTTGTTAAAAATTTATCTTTTTCGTTTCAAAATGGATCTTTTTCCATATTATGAGGTTGTCAATCATCCTGAAGTGGAAGTAAAAACTACGAAAATCTAAAGGAACCCTTTGAGAAAGAGAAAATTTTTTGTTAGAAATTGTGAATCAGAATGATCTGCATTGGTCTGATATCTTGGGGTTACCTATTTTCTTTCCAGTTTTCGATTGGACTTTGTGAAAAAAAACAAGGGTAAAGAAAAAAAGAAAAGGAAAGCGTTAAGGAAGAGAGATCATTGGTAGAATTCGATTAGAAGTGGAAAAACGAGAGAGGTGAAAAGACGACGGAATTGTGTTGGCTAGTTAGAGTGTTAGACCACTGAAAGGTTTCCACTTTCCACTAAAGAGAATCCTCGTCCCTGTCCTGAAGGTAAATTCAAACAAAACAAACTAATCATTGATGGTCTGCAACTAACAATGCGAGATAAAGTAAAATAGCTAGGAAAAAGGTGCTACAACTGCAACATCTTTTGTTTTAAACTGACAATGTTTTGTGTTTGCACCTCAAAAAGTCTAGCAAAAAATATATACATTTTTCTAAAGTAACCACAATTATACAAGAATTTATATTAAAAATAATCCCGGGACTATTTAGAACTATAACTTTGGAATTTATCACAAATTTTACTATTATATTTTTGGCTCATAATTGATCTCCTAGGTATGAAAATTTCATTAGTTTGTTGAAAATTAAACTATTTTATGAAAAAGTAATCTTTTCTGTTTTATTTCAATTGTCTCGGAAAAAAATTTCGACATTTATCCTTCTATAGGTTAAAAATTCATTTATTAAAATAAAAAAATCAATTATTTTATTGAGAATTTGATTAAAAATATGTCTTCTGTAAAATTTGTGTTTCTGCTTTCAAAATGTAACTTTTAGCTTAACATTTCAACTATTTTCTTGAAAATTTATCTCGTTTCTTTGAAAGTTAAACTTTTTGGTTGAAAATTTATCTTTTATCGTTTTTTTAACTGAAAATTCAAATGTTTTTGATTTTAAATCAAACCTTTTTTGTCGAAATATTAGCTATTATATTTTTTGTATAAAATTAATCTAGTTTGGTTAGAAATTCAACTACATTATCACAAATTAATTTTCTTGGTTGAAAATTAACCTATTTTAATGTAAACTTATTTTTAGTTAAAAATCACTTGTTTTTTAAAACTGCAAATCAAACTATTTGGTACAAAATTTAAAGTTTTTCTAATCCGACATTTATTTATTAAAATATCAAATCTTTTTCCATTAAAACAGCGATTATCATCTTTTTCGTTCAGAATTTAAATTTTTTTTAATATTCCTCTGCCAATTCAGACAAAATCAAAAAAGAACTTAGGAAAACATTTTCTAACAAAATTAACTTCTTTAGATTAAAAAAAAATGAACAAAATGTTATTCCTTCTAGCTTCATAAAAATGTTAAAAATAAAAAATATCCTACTTTCAATTCATAAAATATTAAAAACCAAAACTTAATTCTTTCCTACTCGGTAAAAATACAAAATGTCTCTCTGCCAATACGACAACAATTAAAAATTTTTTGTTTGAAACTAATTTTTCAAAAGAAAAAAGAATTCTCTACCTGTAAAATTCCGAGGAATTTTGTAAAAAACACAGGAATTTTTACCAAATCGTTTGAATCCTCAACCAAAACCATGAATGTTCAACAAGCAAGGTAATTTTCTTGAAAAATAGACGAATTTTCAACAAATTACATCAATTTGCTATCAAATAGTTCAATTTTCTACGTATAAAAAATAAATTTGCAACCAAAAATAGAATAGCTACATTTTCAGATGATAAGATTTATTTTTATTAAAAAAAAAACACGAATATCCAACAGAATATCTGAATTTTAAAATAAATAGTAATAGATTTAAAAAAATGAATTCTCAGTGAAACATAGTAGTTCATGTTTGTACAAATGAGATAGTTATTTTAAATAACAAGCATTTGAATCTAACGAAATTAGAAGACATTTTTAAAAAATAGTGCAATGCTCAACTGAAGCAGATTAATCTTCTATCAGCATGACAAGTTTCAATAAACTACATGAATTTCCAACCAGAAAAAAATTTTAACAAAAGATGGAATAGTTACATTTTCAGTGAAAAAAGAATATTTTTACCAACAAAAATATTTTTACCAAGAAAAAACACGAATTTTCAACAAAATAGTTACATCTTGAACTAAATAGATGAACTTGAAATTAAAATGAAATATCTTTAAGAAAACAGAATTTCAAGCAAAAAGTCCCACAGTCTACCAACGAGTTGAATTTTCAACCAAAAGGTTTATTTTTTAACCGAGAAAAATAATTTTCTGCAAAAAAGTTGAATTATCAATGCAATACATTTATTTTCAATTGAGAACTTGAGAGATTAACTAAAAAATCTTTAACAAACAAGAAGTTGAATTTTAATAAAAAAATATAATTTTTTAATCAAATTGTTGCATCGCAACAAAATAATTAAATTTTTGACCAAATAGTAGAATTTGTAATCAAAAGAGATGAAGTCTGAACCAAAAATATAATGGTTGATTTTTCAACAACGAAAAATCAATTTAAACAAACATAGTTGGATTTTCTTGTTGGTTTTTATTAATTCAGTTTAAATTTATTCGAAAAAACGAGAAAGAGGAGAAGTTTCTTGAAAACAGGGAAAGAATAAAATGAATTCTTTAAAAAAGGAGGAAAATAGTTGACGGTTATAAAAAATTACAATTTGTAATTCGTATTGAAAATAGGAGGGGTAGTGTACAATAATAGGGGGCTTCAGTGTTACATAGGTTTTGAGGGTGGGTTCACCGAAATATCACAAATTGTCAAAAGAAGGAGGGGTCGATTAAGAATCACTGAAGGTAACGTTTCATAATACGTGGACGCTCTTTAAACGATTTCAGTAACTTAGATTTCTAAATATAATTGAGAATTTTGTTTGATTTAATATCCTTAGATCTTGGTAGGTAAAGAATATAAGAAAGAAAGCGAGGAAGAAAGTTGAAATTGAGAATGAAAGGAACAGTTGGAAAAAGAAGCAGAATAAATGAATACAGTAAAGAAAAATTACAAGTATATAAGAAAAAGCATCAACTTAAGTAGCTAAATCAACAATATTATTAACAATTCCATTTGAAAGTCACCTTCTTTAGGTTTTAGTTTCTTCAAGGCAAAGTGAGTAAAGTAAAAAGAACAAGTAGAATAAGAAAGCCAAAAAGAACAAATTCAACAGATTCATCAAACAATTCAAAAGTCTAATTATTTTCTTTGCTAATATTCTTGAAGCAAACACAATCCACAATTTTATCAGCCTTTCTATCGACACTTCCTTCTACTTTCTTGAGTTTCCAGTTTAATTCAGAAACTAAATTTGTTTCCTCATTACATATCAAAAGCCAGTTGGCCTCAACTTCGGTCTCTTGAAACAAGGTTCCTAATGAATTCAATCGATCCCTCAATCAATTCTTTTCCGCTGGCGCGCGCGCTGCAAGATTTGCATTTGATGAAAAGAAATGGAGAGTAGCACGGGAGCACTAGTCTATCTAAAAGGAAAAGAAAAAGAATGATCTTTTGCAGTAATGCAGTTGAGACCCGGCGACGCCGGGCCTTTTGTTTGTCGTACGTAAGATTGTTCTACACAGTATTAGGAATTTAATTAGAAAACAATATGCAACCCACTTTCTTTACGCAATACCTTATATGAATATATTTATCGCCATGAAAATTCCAAATCATAATATGATTATTATATTATGATTCGGAATTTCCTGACTACAGTAACTTATTTTTGTGAGATTTTCCCAGCTTGCAAATCGATTCTGTTGACCGAATTTATTTCCAAATTTGTATATTCAATGATATTCTGCTCTGTACCCTCGTTTTAGCGCGAAAAGACAATTTTGTTTAGTCCGAAAACGAAAATTTACATTTTTCCAAAACAACACAAGATAAGAAAAAAGTCAAAGGAATAAAATTATTTCTTTAAAAAGATTTGAGATTTCATTTCCGCAATATAATTTTATGGTACCATAAAAAAGCAAAGAAAAACACAAGTGAACACTTTCAACAACTTTCACAAAAAACTTTTTCCTTTGAAGTCGGCATTTAAAATTGCATCGTTGAGAAAAAATAAATCTTTAGGGATCATATACTTATTTTCCCAAAAATCTAAAAAAGAAACAATTGTTTTACTTTTTTCATATCTTATGTCGTTTCGGAAATAAATGTGCATTTTCGGTTTTCAAATAAACATAGGAGTTTTGTAAGAAAGCGGGTAATGGTTGCTAATTTAAAATATGATTAATTTCGCAATTAGGGACTGAAAAATAAAATATTCGGAATCTATTATTTTTCAATTCCTAGCTTTTGTAATTTGTTTGAAAAAGTTCACCATTTAATAAGTTTAAGCAACATATTTGAGACACTATAAACGAAAACTATGTAGGTAAAGCCAACTTTTTTCGAAAATCATTTTCTTGCAGTTTTAAGTCATTTTGGGTTTAGGCCTATAGATAAATGATGGAAAATGTAAAGAAACATATTTCATTTTGCCAAAAAACGTTACTATCCTCCGTTGGAAATATAAAGATTGAAAAAGATAGAAATTGGGGGATAGGGAAAGATAGAACTATTGTATCTCTCCCAATGGAATACTTTGCATCCCTAAAATGCTGTATTTCCCTATCCCGCATCTCAATAATTTTCTATCTCTTTCTCTCCCATTCGTAACAGAGGACCCTTATCTTTTTTATACTTCATTTTATCTCTTTAATATAAATTCAAATCTCTGTTTATCTCTTTTTCTGTCTTCGGCGATTGAGTGATCTTATTATTGTTTACCCCGCAAATTGTAGGAATCCATTATAGTTCTAGGGAATTTATTAAAAAAGTCATTTTGAAATTGACCACTGTGGTGAACTTAGCAAAACGTTTTGTTGGGCCTCTACTGATAGGCCCTAAGACTGAATTCACTTGTTGATTACTTTTACCTTCAGCCACCTAGCAGCAAAACCTTCAGGTTGAAGTGGATATATATATATATATACAGGAAAGTATGAGATAGGGAAGAGGAAATCGAGAAAGATAGACGGAAATTTGGATCGATAGAAAAATATTGACGTGGATAGATAAACGATATGATGAGATAGAGAAGAGGACATTGAAAAAGATACACGTGAATTTAACCCTCAAAAAGTCAGGCGGGTCACAATTTTCGAATTACAAAGAGTTGTGTATCAAGTATAAGCTTGTGCATGGAAATTTCTTTTGGCGAAGTCTAAGCACATTGAAAAAATAAGGTTTTCTGAAAATTCCATTTGTGAAGTGCTCCACAGAAACGTGTTTATTTTTTACTCAAACCAAAAAGCAAGCCGGACCTCGCAGGCCCGCTGTTCATTGCAACATCAACTTTGAGTACCGCGAGGAAAAGAGTATGCATATCACTCATGTTTGCATAAAAAAACAGTTTGAGTGCATAGATTTCAGTTTTACAGATACTTTTTTTTAATTTTGAAGAATTTCTATATATTTGCTTGTTTGCTTCTAAAATACATCTACTGCTTGCAGGTGCAAACATAATTTCTCGCGTAAACTCTTTCAAATGTGCGCTCGCATTTGCAACGCGTGATATTTTGATGTTGTAGTGATTATGTTGTCATAGTTGTTGTAATAGTTGCAATGCTGGTATTTAGAAGGAATAAAAGTACAGGTTATAAATCTTTTTTATAACGCAACAAAAGGAGGCGTTCACACTCTTGGCCAAATATACTATTCACATATGGTTCAATGTAAAACGAATCAGTGGCCTCACGCAATGTTTTTTAATTGAAGAAAAGTCTATTCAGTCACAGCTTTTGTGATTCATCGCGATTTTACTGGAAAAAGCGAGCAACAAGTCGGCTTCACAAGAAAACGTACGAGGGTAGTTCAATAAGTCCTTAGAATGAAGTATAAAAACAATTTTTTTTGGGTAATTTTTTTTTTATTTTTCAACATAATCTCCTTGGAGCT
>NC_046658.1:79506742-79520180 GCF_010883055.1 Belonocnema kinseyi | reverse complement strand
ATGCGTGCCATAAATATTTGGTTAACTCGATCAAGTGTCGAAACTTTGTAAAGCTGCATTATAAATTTAAATGTAATGTGGTCATAAAATGTAATTATGAATAAAAATGATCAAACTTCTTAGATTTTTCGATACATTTACTGAAAGAGAAGTTTGAATTTCAAGGGGCCTGAGAGGCCCGGCTTGACTTTTAACGTCACGATTTTGGCTTGCCATCATGAGGGTTAAATAAATAAAGGGATAGGAAAATATAGGCGTTGATAAATATAGGATACGATGAAATAGAGAATAGGAGATAAAAAAGATAGACGGAAATTTGGATTGACAGAGAGATAGTAAAAAATTGACGTGGATAGATTTTAAATTGTTTAAACAAATATTATTCGTTTAGTGAATATTCTTCTTTCACCAAATCATTAAAAGTTATTATTTTTTCAGATAAATGATACATTTGATGAATTACAAGAAAAGTATTTGTGGTTTAACATACATATTTTCCAATTGTTTCAGCAATTTCTATTTATGTAAACTTTTTTTTTCACCACATCGTAAAAAGTAAGCATTTTCTGGAATTAATGATACACTTAACGAATGTTAACTGTAATATTTTTTATTTAGGATATTTGGCAACTGTTTAAGGGGGTCCCTACCTTTTTGGGTTTTGAAAAATCGATTTTTGTTTTTATTACATTTTCTAAAAGTATAACACTATGTTCAAGAATGAGATTTAAATAAAATTTTCGGATACTGTAAATTTTATTGTTTTTATCGTTTCTTATACATATTTCAACAAGATTTATATCAAATTTAAAATAATCGGTAGAGAAATTTTTTATCAATTAAAAAAAATGCTGTCAAAATTTGAATTTTGGAGTTTTTAAGAAAATTCAAAATTTGTTATGATAATCTTTTAGGGTATTCAAAAAGCAACATTTTTCTTTTTCTGACTTTTTTTATATCGTGCGTTATTTGGCTTGAAATGTTCCTTTTCGTGTGTTTTTTGGAATTTTGTAAATGCTATAACTCTGGTAATTTTGGATTTTATGAAAAAAAGTCATGAAGATAAATGGTTCGAATTTTTGAATGATATGAATAACCGCACAGAGAATTTTTGAAATTAAAAAAAATTGATCTCAAAAATATTAAAAATGTGCCCACTTTTTGAATTTTTATCCAAAATGGCTAACTAACGAACTTGACCTTTAGTTTACGAAACTATATAACTCGTTTAGTGTCCTAAACTAAAGGTCAAGTTCGTTAGTCAGCCATTTTGGATAAAAATTCAAAAAGTGGGCACATTTTTACTATTTTTGAGGTCATCTTTTTTTTAATTAAAAAATTCTCTGTACGGTTATTCATATTTATAAAATTGCGAACAATTTATCTTGATGACCTTTTTCATAAAATCCAAAATTACCAGAGTTATAGCATTTACAAAATTCCAAAAAAACACAAAATTGAACATTTTAAGCCAAATAACGCACGATCTGAAAAAAGTCAATGAAAAAAAGTTTCTTTTTGAATGCCCTAAAAGATTATCATAACAACTTTTTGAATTTTCTTAAAAAATCCAAAATTTTAATTTTGACTTTTTTTTTAATTCATAAAAAAGTGCTCTACCGATTATTTTAAATTTGATATAAACCTTGTTGAAATATGTATAAGAAAAGATAGAAACAATAAAATTTACAGTAGGGGCTGCGAGTTTTAATCGATTTTTTTATTATATTTTCCTATATATGGGCCTGGAATCGATGACTCTATGTAAGTAAAGATTTGGAGATGATATATACATTTTTCTACAGGTTTTCAACTTTTTGAACTAAAACGCGTTTTCCTCGAAATAAGGTTTTCAAAGTCGGTGAGAAAGATCTCTCAAAAACGGCTTTGCCGATTGCTTTTGTGATTGATATTGCTTGTGGAAGACAGTGTGCAATTATTTAAACAATTAATATCATTTGATCCTTTTTATAGGAAAGATGGAGAAAATGATAGTTTTTTCGAATCTCTTACACTATGTCACTTATTAGTCTGTATTCTCTGTTATCAATAAAATCGATCTGAAAAAATTACTATCCCTGTCATAACTAAAAAAATGGTTTACATATATAATTATTTGTTTCAGAAACTATCTAATAAGTTCAGAAATAAGAAAATAGTCAATAATAATCGAACTAGTGTCAGAAAAATAAAAAAATAAAAATTTTCTTCATTTTTTCGATGAAAAGGCGCAAGTGAATGATTATAAATTGTTCAAATAATTGAAAACTGTTCATCACTCATAATGTCTATCTTTGCATTCATTGATGGCAAATGAAAATTCTTTCAATAATTGCCAAATATCGTTAAAAAAATTACTCCCAACATTCGTTCATTGTGTGAACCAGAAAATAATAACTTTTTATGATATACAAACAACAAATGTGTTAGCAATTCAAAATTAGTAATAAAATACTTGGAAATTTCTATATTATGGAGTAAAAAAATAAATTTTCAAAAAGTTCCAAAATTACCGTCTTTAGCATAAATTTTACAAAAAACTGCTATTCTGCATTCTTGGCGCATTTTTCGGGCTCAATATAACGGGTGGAGGGGGAAGGGAGGGGTTGAAATTAAAACTGCTTTTTCTGATTTTTCGAAATCGAGCTATTACCAATAAAAATCACATATTAATTTCAAGAGCCAAGGTTTACTGGTTAATGCTGTCTGATTTAAATGAGGAAATTTGTTTTGTGGAAAGATGAACAAATTGGATTTGATCGATTAAAAAAATTGAAAGTTTCATTGTGAGTTCATCTTCTTTGTCTATTTTGTTAAAAATGAACTTTTTACTGATAATCAAATTATTTTATTAGAGGTTGAAAATGTATCGTCTGCATCGCTAAAATTTTAACTATTTGATCGAAACTGTATAAATTATGTTTTAAATTCATCTTTTTCAGTAGAACATTAACCTTTTTGCTTGAAAATTAAACTACCTGTTTGGAAGTCAAATTGCTTTGTTAAAAGTTCATTTTATCAGTGGAACCTCTTTAAATGCAAATTTAATTATCTTGTTAATAAAGCTTTCTTCTTGTTAAAAACTTATTTTCTAATCTGAAAATTTAACGTTTCTATTTTTGACTGAAAATGAACATTTATTTAAAACTTTATACTGTTTTGTAGACCTGTTTTTTATCAGCTATTTTGATAGAAATTTTAACTATTTGATAAGAATTAAACTACTTTGCTGAGTAATAAATTATTATTCAAAAAGGCATCTTTTTGGATAGAAAGTTCGTTCTTTTGGATTCATATTGAGATAGAAATTTCTCATTTTTTTCAAGTTTAACTATTCGGTTGAAGATGCAACTGTTTGGTTAAAAATTAAACTTCTTGATTGAAAATTCATGTCTGTTCTTGAGAATTCATCTTTTCTGGTTAAAATCAATTTTTTGTATTTGAAATTAAAGTCCATTTGGGTTCAAATGTCTACTATTATATTTTTCGATGAGAATTTATCCCTTCTTGTTCTGATTGGTTTCAACTGTTCTTGATTAAAAATTTAAACATTTTTTGGTTGAAATATTCATACATTTTTTTGTGGTTTCTTTTTTTTTGTAATTCGCTTACTTGATTTAAAGTTGATGCATTTTGTTGAAAATTCATTTTTCTTACTTCCGTTTAACTTTTTTACATTCCCATTATTTTTTTATTTAAAATTCAATTGCTTTATTGAAAAATCGTGTTTTTGGACAGAAAAGTTCTTGGTGGAAAACCCATCTTTCTTTTTTGAAAACACAACTGTCATCTAAAAAGTGGCTCTTTTGACTTGAAGATTCAAACTATTTGGTTAGGAATGTATTTTATTGTCTTTAAAGTTTAATCTTTTTTGTTTGAAACATCAACAATTAGGTTGGAAAATCAACTCTTTTCTAATACGCACGACTTTTCAGCATAGTATTTCTCTGGCATTGTTGGAGGGGGGTTGAAGAAACTAACTACACAGGGTGAAGGGGAGGCACTCTACACCCCCAACTCCTTTTCCTCTCTCGAGGAATGTAACGAGCTCGTGCTGTTGCAAAAGCGCCACACGCTACAAGGATTGGTATGGCTTGGATATGTATTATCGCTAGGATTTCGGTAGGGTAGTTTTATTTGGATATCGAGGCACACCATGCCGGCTTTATGATCCCAACGCAGGCGCAGGGGGTTGCGCGCGTTCCATGTTGCAAGAAAATTGATTCTGCGCGAAGCTTCCATCAGAATCATCGAACGAGAGCATAACTGAGGTTCGCGCGTTGCATTATGTAAGGGATGACTCTGTTCGCAGTCTCGGGGATTTCGCGGTGTTAAGATATATGATCATGCGAGAAGTGCTCATGAAGAAGTTTCGTCGACGAACGAACAGAAAGTCGAAACCTCCCCAGTGATCAGAATCAGGAACCGGAAGTGAAGAAACTATCACCGATGGAACTGCGAATCCTGCTGCTGGTGCACATCGTGGGTGAGTCCTTCGAGCCGTATCCCCAGCATCGTAGGCGATTGCCAGTTCTATAGCCAATTTAGTGACTTTTTCGATTAGGGTTGTTTTTTAATTTATTTTTTTATGCTAATTTCGGTTTTCGCATGTTTGTAAAAAATTGTTGATTCGGCAGAAACTATCTCGGATATACGTACATGAACTAGCATTCATATCATCAGAGTGGGAGAGTAGAATAAAGGAACACGAGGTGTATCAGAGGGAGGGAGATGGATGTATATATTGCTTTATTGACGTTCTAGGATTCTGTATTCCTTTATGACCATGCAAAAGAATAAATATGTTTCTATAGAATGTAATACGCCGATTCGCAAAAGTAGGCGGAACTCGGTAATTTTTGAGTTGCAACGTTTTTGAGATACGGAAATGAATGAAGGCACAATTTAAATTGTCCTAATTCAGGTTGAAGTGAAACCAAAATTTCACCGCAATGATTTTCTGTGTAACGAGATGAATTAACCCCTAGAAGATCTTCAAAATTTTATAAATTAGAATCATGGTAGATATTAGACAGAAGCTTGCTCATCAGCTTGAGAAATGTCGTCTAATTGTGGAGCTTATTAGAAACATTTTTTGAAACCTGCAAAATTTCTTTGCTACACTTTCCGTTATTCCATAACTCTAAAAGTCCTTTCTTACTTTTTGTTTTGTTTTTTTTGTCACTAAGCAATTCTATGAATATCACCCTTAACATTTTTTTTCCAATGGAATTATTGGATCATAATGGTTTGTATTCTAAAGCAAAATCTGAGATTTTTATTTGCGAATTGTATTTAATGTAGTTTTCTTGCTTCTTGCAGTAGTAATTATAATGATTGATTATCATAAGGTTCTGTAAGGGATTTTTAAAGACTAATAATGGGGTTTTCCATAATGAATAGATTTCGAAATTTGGAATAGAGAGATTATTTTTAGTTAAAATTCAGGGATTCAATAGAAATGGCGAATTTTAGTGAATTTCTGTGAGAAGCATTTTAAGTTATAGTTCTCGTGCTAAGAATCAGATCTGTAAAAATAGTTCTTTTTATGATTTTAAGAATCAAAATAACATTACTACTCATGTGATTTCAAATAAGAAATATTCTTATTTTTGGGGGGAAGACATACATTCTCTACAACTTTACTGTTTCCAATGTTGAAAGTATATTTTTCTATGGTTAAAATAGACTAAACAATTTTTTAAACAAATAAATACTTTTTGAAGGCTATTTAATTACTTTCAAAATTTGAATCATGCGAGTTTTAGGAAATTTTTTCCTTAAAATAATACTACAGAAAACGAAATAAGTTGCTTTAGAGTTTAGAGATCAAAGAAGCCTTGAAGCTTTGCTGCTAAAATCTTCAAGTATTTTATCAGATTAGGGAGACAGAAAAAAGTGTTACTCAACTAATTATTAAAGCTATAAAATAATGCTAGATTTAATTAAAAATAGGAAATAAAGAGTTTAAATACATTTCAAATTAAAGAGTGGCGCCAAAGTTAACCTATTTTTTGGACCTCCTTAGCAACCTAGGCGAAAAATATAAAAATATGTTATAGGTATCAAATTACTTTTAATTGAAAATCAAAATGAGTATCGCTTTTCGTTTTTTAAGTTTTTTTAAGTTACTCCTATTTAGTGGTTGAGGAGACCTCAAAAATACTTAAAAATAGGGAATACCACTAATTATACAATCATTTTTCACATTATCCCATTATCAACCAAGAAAATACGTGATTTTACTTTTGTAAGTTTTATTTTATAGAAAAAATACAATGAAAAATGATATTTTTATATTGTTGCCCATGTCGCTAGCGAGGTCCAAAAAATAGGCTAAAAAACAGCTTATTTTGGCGTCCCTCTTTGTTCAATTCCACAGCTTTAAATTGAAAACGCTCAAATTAGAACAATTTCATATTCAATTATTCGAAATTGGACAGTTTTAAGTATCCTCGGAAATTTAGTTTGTACTATACTACCCTTTTATCCAGAATAATTGCAAATATATAAAAATATTGATTATGAGGAAGTTTTTATACGGAAAGAATAGGGTTAATAAAAAGTTAGTTCTCTTTAAGATTTTATGAAGCAAAGGATGAAGCTCAAAGTCACTTATGCTCTTTTTATGAGAGCAAGTTATCTTATCAGTAAGCCCAAACGTGCTTATAATTTAAGGAGAATATGTAAAAATAATTTAATTTTTTTATATATATAAATAGTGTTCATTACTTTATTTGCAAAAGTATACTTTTATAGCAAAGTAGATCCATTTTAGTTTATTCGTCTTCCTTTTTTTCAACAATATAAAAATGACCTTAGATTGCAATTATTGTTATTCACTCTCTATTATCCACATAATTTCTTGAATAAACCGGATTCTTTTAGACTATCTTCAATCTGATAATTTTGAATTTAATCTACTTTGTATCAATTTCTTTATTTTACACAGATTTCGTATATATTTTTATTCGTCTAATCAAGTTCAACTGGTCTGCTAAAATAATCAACTTTATATTCTTTTGAATATTAATAATCCGGCAATTTTGGTGTTACTGTTCGCATTACATAATCTGTGAATTACTGCATGAATAATAATTTGAGCTGAAATTCAATAATTTATTCTGCTGGGATTTAAATTGATTATATAATTAATTGAATAAATAAACTTGATTGTTAATCTTAAGTGCAAAAAAGGAAGGAAAAACTATGACGTCTCTGGAGTTCAGAATGTCATGGCTAAGATGATTATAATTCTTTATCTTCACATGTACAATTATGACTTATAAATGTGACCTGAAATAGTTCGTTGTCGATTATTGACGTTTTGCACTACTTCAATATTCAACATTCAATACAAAGAATGTATATTATGCAGATAGATAATTCCGGAAAACCAAGCAGATTTTAATAAGCTATCTATCATTTCCTTTTATTTCCAGAGATCCGCAGGAATTATATAAAGAACTGGGTAAAAATACATTCGTCGGTTGATAAAATATTATAAGAAATTATTTTTATCTCTTTACTTCGGTGAATTTCTCAAATATGACAGTGGCAGAGCTAAATTAATCGGGTATTGAACTTAAATGTCAAGATAAATTACAGTTAAACTCTTCTATATCGCCGATTTTGAGGCTGACGGTGGGTGGGAACTAACTCATTATAGCCCACTCCGCTTTTGTTTGTTCACGCTTGAGGGCTCGCAAATAAATAAGCCGCGTAGCCGAAATAAAATTCTTCCAATGTCATAATGAAAATTATTTTGTATAAATATTTCCGTAAAAGGAAAACGTATTTATACCTTTCTGTACAAATTTCTCGCTGTAAGGTTTTGGTTTCTCAAAATTCGCCATCTATGAGCTTGAAGATATGAATGTATGAATGATGAAAAGTCTTAGATTTAAACTTATAATTTTTGTTTGGACAAAACTTCATATTTTAGTTACTCTGCCAGTCGTTAAACACCATCAAGAAAATTTCCTGTAAATTTCAACAAAAAATTTTAATAATTGGTTGAATTACGGCGAGTGTAAGTTGAAAATAAAAAAATTTTGTTGTTATAAAAAACAAATTTTTTGGGTTTACTTTTTTGAAACGTGTCAAGGAACCAAAGCCATTCAATAAGACATATATTTATAGGAAGTTATAGAATCCAGCCCCTCAATTGCGAAACGGTATAAAATGTAGTCGTTTTTCTTATCTTTATTTGTGTAATCTCATGGCATACAACATTAATTACCATTGAAAATAATACCACTTTCTGGGGAAAAAACTGATCTAACCCTCTGAAAGAAAAATAAATCTACTTTCTGAGCGAGCCTAATCTAATAATCCTGGACTAAATCCAGTTGTCAACAGCACTTAGGGAAGCCTCCTGGGCGTAGAAATTTCCTCCCGCAATTTGTTTGATCAAGAATTTGAACCCTCAGAAATTTGTAACGGGTGTGAACACTAGGACCGCCAGTAATTTCCTGTTCATAATTCACTACAGCGGAAATTTTAAACTGATTTCGATGTGTAAAAAAATAAATGTTCAGCATTGAATGCTTGATAAGAATCCTAAGTCTGATTTTTTTTAATTTCATGGGGTGGACTTAATTATTTAAACAAATGTAAAATCAAAATTAGAAATGCTGCCAGTATTATTTTTGACTCTAAAAAAAGCGAAGTTAATTCTTTATGTATTAAAATACCCGTTATATACTCTAGAAACATAAGTATAATTTGTTTAGCGTTCACAGCGATTTTTATGAAGAAATGATATGCACAATAACATGGTTACCGCGTTCAACAGCATAAAAAACTTTTTTTTAACTATAAATGCCTAAATCTCCTACATGAGCAATGTTCCGAATAAAAATCAATCATAAATTATCAATGACGGTTATTATAAACATTTTAATAAACAAACTGTTAATTTTTGCATTTTGTCGATTTCATGGTTTTTTCCTCATCAAAATACTTTTACAATCAAATGAGAATCATAATTTGTAATCTTAGAAAAATGTACAGACACGTTGAATATTTCTCTTTTTCATAAAAATATTTTTAAAAAATATTAAATATATAATATTTTAACCGAAAATTCTTTTTTCTATTAAATATAATTGTAGGTACTTAAATGGTAAAATCCACCTGGAGAATAATTTATAATTTTATTTGAAATCTCAACCATTTGAATCAATATTTAACTATTTTGTTGAAAATTAGTTTTTTTCGGTTGAGGATTAATTTTTTATCTAAAAATTTAACTGTTTCCCATCTGGTTTGAAAATCGATCTTTTTTAGTTGAAAATTCTACTATTCGGTAGAAAATGAATCCTTTTTTAGTTTAAAACTCAAATCTTTGGTTGCATATTGATCTGTTTTGGTTGAGAATTCAACTGTTTTCTTTAAAATCGTCTTTTTTGTTTGTTAAAAAATCAACTATTTTTTCCAAACTTAAACTACTGTTAAGAAAATTATTTTTTGATTTTGTTTGGAGATTCATCATTTTAGTTAAAAATTCATATTTTCGGGTTGAAAATTGAGCTGTTTTGTAGAACAATCGTCTTCTTGGTTATAAAATTCAACAATTCGGTACAAATTTTAACTATTTGGTTGGACAATCATATTTTTGGTTGAAAATTCGACTGCTTAGTTAAGAATTAAACTGTTTTTATGATAATTTCAAAATTCAACGACTCTGTCGAAAATTGATTTATTTTGTTAAAATGTAGTTTCTTTTTTTTGTACAAGATGAATCTTTTTAGTGATAAATTTATCTTTTTTATTGAAAATTTAAATATTTTGTTAAAAATGTATCTTTTATTTGAAAGTTCAACTATTTGGTTGAAAGTTGAACTACTTTGTTCAAAATTCATCTTTTTGGTGGAATATTACAGATTTTTTTTTTAAATTCTTGTTTTCGTTAGAGTGAAAAATTAATTTTTTTGTTTTAACTTCGAACTATTCCATTTATGGTGGGAAATGTATTCTTTGTAAGTTGATAAAGAAAGTGTTTCATAGAAAATCCATGTATTTTGTTAAAAATTCGTCTTTTTGGTTAGTAAATTAATTTTGTCTGTTCCACATTTATTTTTTTAATAGAGGATCCAACTATGCGGTTAAAGATTTGTTCAAAAAATATTGATGTTAGCTGAGAATCAAGCTATTTGGCTTGAAATTTATATTTATCGATTGGAAATTCGTCATTTGGTTGAGAAGTAAACTATTTTGTTAAAAATTCTTTTTTTTTCGTTTACCGCAACAGATTGAAATTTTTGTTTGCGTAGAAAATTCATTTTTTATGGTAGACAAGTCATCTTTCTTGGATGAAAAAGAATTTTTTGGTTTAAAATTCAACTTTTTAGGTTAAAAATGCATTTGTGTATAAAAAAAGCATATTTTTTGCTTGTAAATTCAACTATTTCGTTAAAGTTGCAACTATGTTGTTAATCATTCTTTTTTTTTTTGCTTGAAAGTTCAACTATTTGCATATTAATATAATATATATTACTAATATTTGTTTAATACAATCTGAGAAATTTAAAGTGTTACAATATTGAATTCAATATTTTATTTACATTAGTTTTATTTGAAGAAATCTATTCATTTAATAATCCCCTATTTTCGTGAAAACTACTATATTTTCCCTGTTTTGAGGGAATTTACGGCTTCGTTACTTTTTCGGGAAGGGGGGGGGGGGGGGGGGTGAGTAAGGCAGAACTACGAACGTCGCCGTTTGGGGCTGAGGTAAATAGCACAAAATTGTTATCTAGTTTATAGACGGCTCCTAATACGTGGACAGTCCCTAAGAATAATGAAAAATAATGTATAGATGTTTTTGTGTATTTCATTCTGAGTATTTCTAAACAAAAAAAAAACATCGAAATCGATTAAGAAAATTCCCAATTTGGACCACTGTGTTGACTGTATTGTTTGTAAAATGACCTTAAGTAAATTTTAGGCAGATGGGAAAAATTGTTGCAAAATAGCGAGTAGGGTGGAAGAGGGGTGGATTTTGGAAGGGGAAAGAATATTTCCGAAACGTGGTAAATACGAAGGGTCGTGAGTTTTGGGTCATTGATCCGGAATACCGAGACAATCCAAGTAATGTACGAATCTGACTCATCTCAGGGGATGACGGGCGATAAGGGGACAGGCCACGGGATAAGTAAACGATGCTGCTGCTGAAAAGACACAAAACTCCCACTGAAAACTCTTTGCGAGGGTGCGGAGTTATAGTCTCTCAACCAATAGCTCTCTTCTGAACTTGAATCAATAGTATTTTCCTTCCACTAGAATCTTTCTCTACAATAGCAAGTTTTTTATTGCGTTTTTTTATTATGTCATATGCAAGGAAGAAAGACCTATCATTCGAAAAATACTTTTATTAGTTAAAATTTGGTTTTATTATTCAAGATTGTTTCTTTTCAGCAAATTCCAGAAAGTCAGGCAATTTTAGGGAAAACCTGGCGCAGAGTTAGGGAATTTTCGATAAATTAAAGCTGAAGTTCATTTCCTTATTTTGTGAACAATTCAACAATTTTCTAGAAAAGTTATTCTTTTTGAATAAAAATGCAAGTGTTTTGTTGAAAATTCATCTTTTTCGGTTGCAAAATACTACTTTGGTAGAAATTGATTTATTTTTTCTCAAAAATCTGAATTGTTCGCTTCAAAATTTAGCTACTTCAGTTGAATATTATGTGATGAAAAATTACTATATTTGATCGAAATTTTATTTTTTGTGATATCTTCTTATCTACGTGGTGACTAATTCACCTTTTTGTTGAAAATAAATTTCTTTGGTTGAAAATTTAACCATTAAGTTCAGAATGCCCTAAATGCCCAAGTGTTTTAAAAATAATTTAAAATTATTTACACAATTAGGATTTCCTAAAACAATTACTTTCCCTTGTAAATCTTGAAAAGTTATTATCTTTCCGTATAAATAAGATAAAATTTATGAATATCAAGAGTAGTAGTTATTTTTTAACGTAATTGATCATTATTTTTACAATTTTCATTCGCTTAAATCAGTTTTTCGCCCTAAAATCGTAAAATGTTATTACTTTTGGGAAATAATGACTCAATTGAAGAATGTTGCGAGCAATATATTTTTAAAGGATATTTGGTAATTATTTAAACCATTTTTGTTTGTTTGAACAAATTTTTAAATCTTAAAGCGAAAAATGTAATATTTTCTGAAATTAATGACACAATTAGCGGGTGTTAGAAGTAATTTTTTTTTAAAGGATATTCAGAAATTTTTTACACAATTTCAATTTGTTTGAACAATTCTCATTCGTGTAAACAATTTTTGTCTCTGCAAGTCGAGAAATTATTCTTTCCTGCAAATACATTTAACTGCTCTGAGTAAAGTATAGTGTTTTCTTTTTGCTTAAAATCACCCCCGTGGATAATTGGAGATTTTAAGAAGAAAAATACTATACTTAAAGCAGTTATATACGTTCTGAGATAAGGAAATACTGAATACTTTGGCGACATAGTGTAAGAGATTCGAAAAATCTAGACTTTTCTCCACCTTCCCTACGAACTGGTACAAGTGAACGATTATTATTATTTGTTTAAATAATTGTGAAATATCTTAAGCAAAAAAATATTATTCTTAACAGTCGTTAAGTGTGTCACGAATTCTAGAAAAAAGCTTTTCTTATATTTTCCAGGCACAATAAAAGGGGTCTTAAATTAAAAAATATTGAGTGGAAATCATTCCTTGAATCCTGCTTAAGAGATGATTATACTTTAATTCATAAAAAGTTTATATGAAGTACTTCTTTCTCGATTTTTTTTTAATCGAACTTTTTCGATTTAAAACCCTATTTTAAATTCAAAAGCCCGGGAGCTCAGTTTAACGTTTAAAAAAGATGGAATTTCTTTCTCCAGAAAACGAAGAAATTGCCCCCCCCCCCTCATCCGGTTTGACATCAAAAGTAAAAAATAAAATTCTTACAAATATAAATTTGAATTACCCTAGTTCCCTAGATTCAATTTTAGGTACACTGGGAGTCCCGTGGACTAGCGTATTTAGGTAGGGTTCGATTCCTCAGCGGGGGCGATTTTTCAAAGCGTTTGAGTGTGTGATTATATGTGTAATTTACTGTGCGTGTAATTGTTTAATAATAATCGTAAATTAAGTGCAGTAATTATATATAAAAAAATTTTTCTATTCACATCGGTCGACATTTTACAATATTTTTGTTGTCGAAAGTTTCGAGGTAATCTCTTTATAAATCGTAAATACCTTACTTCAAGAATAGTAAATAGTCCATCCTAATATTGGAAATCGTTCAGCCTACTTTTTCAACAAGTTAGTTTTACTAACCTGGACGCAAATAGTAATTTTAACCAAAGCCACCATATTCAAAGTCGCACTTCAATTTAAGATAGTTACTTTAGAGTTACTAGTTTAGAGAGTTCTTCTAACAATCCA
>NC_046658.1:79502782-79506642 GCF_010883055.1 Belonocnema kinseyi | reverse complement strand
AAGTGGTATGGACGTTTTCCGAGAAGAGAAAATTCCTTACAATAAAAAAATTGAAAATAAAAAAATGTAAGATATATTATTGATTTGACCTACATTTTAGTAGAATTTTTAGTTAAAAAATGTTATAATGTTATGCGATTTTAATTAACGATGCGGCTTTATGATTTTTGTTTCACATTTTAAAAATGTATTTGATTTTAGTTAAAATATTTGATGAAGTATTGTTAACCAGAGACTTAATATAATCGGAATCAATTTTCAATTTGAATTCATGAATTTCAATGTTATCCAGTTATCTGAAAATGAATGCTTCAGATGCATGTGTAATCGAAAATTGATTGAATTTTTTTAATATCTCGAACAATCAAAGGTTGTACAAAATATTACAGTCATATGCGATTTAATACAAATATATTTTTTAGTCAGATTCTCGTAATTATTATAAATTCTAATGCTAAAAATTTTCAAATTATTCACAACTCTGGAATGCTTTACTGTTAAAATGGATGACGTGGTTGGTTTCGATTGATATTTTGTTTTTATCAGTTTTACCTTCATTTGTAGAAATGTATGGTTAAACAAAATTAACAGGATCTTGATTATTTTTCTGTGAAATAAATTTTATTCCCTACAATTTGCGACAAATTATAAAACGATTTTGCTCAAAATCTTGAAATGTAAAAGAAATTATTTTCACAAAACAATTTAACAAAAATTGGTAAATTTGGGCCGAAAACTCATTACAATTTCAAATACAAATTAAAATAAGAGAAGTTACGAATTGATCATTTTCTCTTGGAAATTTATACTCCTTTTTTATAATTTTGTCAAATCATTCAAGAACTAAGTGGTGAAAAAATTTGCTTCTAATATCATAACAGAAATCTTTTTTACTTCTTTAAATGGTCAGTTTTTATTAAAATATTAAACTATAAACTACTGTCTAAAATTGACTCACGGACAATTTTAAATAATTTTAAGCAATTATTTGATTTTGTGAAAGAATAAATTCATATTTTTGTTTGATTAAAAAAAAAGCTGAAACAATGGTTCTGGGGCCTAGACAACCCAAAAATGATTTTCATTAAAGGGTTTAAAGAGGAAACAAGAGAAAACAAGCAGTTTGAAGAACGGTTAAGCAATTTAGAAATAAGGAATGAGCATATGGGGAAAAACAGAGAATAAGGAAATAGTGAAAGGGAATGAAAAGAACGTGCGAAGCGAAAACAAAAGATTTAAGAAAAGACTGAGCGAGATTAAAAGAATAGCCGTTCGGTGTATTTATTTCTGATTTTGATCACAATGAAATTTAAAATTTTTTAATTTTAAACTTGAAAAAATGTAGCATTTTAATTGAGAACATTAAAAATTGAATAACTTAACATAAAAGCTTTATATATAGAAAATTATAACTAATTCTTCTAATTGCATGAATATGTATTTAAACTTTTATTTTTTCAATCTGCAAGTCTTAACAGTTGGACATTTTTTAATTGAAAATGTTTAGAATCGAATAATTTAAAATTCAATTACATACTTCAAGCTGTTTTTCCAATCCAATCTTTTCACCTTTTTCTCATATTTTTACTGAAATGCGAACTGAGTTAGTAGAATCCAAGACGAAAATTCTTTGGTTGAAAGTCTGTTTCCTCTTTGTTAAAAATTTTTGGTTGAAAAATTAATTACTTTATTGTAAATTTGAAAAAAAGTATATATGTATGTATGTATGTATGTATGTATGTATGTATATATATATATATATGTATGTATGTATGTATGTGTATATATATATATATATATATAAATGTACACGCCTGTGTTAAAAATGACCAATTAGTTGGAAATTCATCTTTTCAAGCGAGTAGTTCCACTGCCTTTCAAGAAATTCGCTCTTTGGAGATTGGCTGGAAAATTCAACTATTTGGTTGAAAATTCAAGGGTTTTTTAATCAATCTTGATATTTTTTGGAGAAACTCCGACAATTTGGTTGAACATTCATGTTTTTTGATAAAGATGCAACAGCTTGGTTAAAAATTATTGTGTTTTGATTGACGATTCAAATATTTTGTTTGAAATTCGTCTTTTTGGTTGAATTTAACTTTTTTAAATTTAAAATTAAAATGTTATTTTATTGAAGTATTTAAAATTATTACATTTTTGTTGCGATTTTTTTTGCTGTTGAAAGATCAACTATTTGTGTTTAAAGGTGAACAAATTTGTAAAAATGTCTTTCTTTTTGAAGATTCATAATTTTAGTTTCAAACTCAACTATTGTTCATGAATTAACATTTTTTTTTGTAGAAAATTAAACCATTTGGTTAAAAATGAAACTATTTATTTGAAAATTTAGCTAATATTATTGAAATTGAGTTCTTTCTTGTAAACTTAATTTTATTTGCTGAAAAAGTAGCTATTCCATTTATAGTTGACAATTTTTCCTTAGTACGTTGAAAATTCATGTTTTGATTAATGTTATCTTTTTTAGTTTAAACTCTTTCGTTGCATCTTTCTTAATTGAAATTAACTCTCTTGTTAGAAATTCTTCTTTTCCGGTTTCAAAGTAAACTTTTTCTAAAACATTGGACTTTTTAGCTTGAAAAGTTAACTATATTTGATTGAAAGTTCGTCTTTTTGGATAGAAGATTAATCTTGTTTCTTGAAAATTTATCTACTATATTGTTGACAATTAAAATATTATATTGAAAATTCATCTTTTTCTTTGAATTCAACTGGTTGATAATTCACTTTTCGGTAATTGGAAATTAGTTTTTTTTATATGTGAAAATGTAACTATTCTATTCTTTGTTGTAATCCTCGCTTTTTTAGTTAAAAATTAAACCATTTGTTTGAGAATTTATGCATTTGATTAGAAATCCATGTATTTTATTGAAAATTCGTCTATTGGTAGAAAAGCAATCATCTTGGTTGAAAATTCAGCTTTGTAGATTTAAATTTAGCTATTCGGTAAAAAATTCAACGATGTAGTTGAAAACTTAATTATTTTGTTAAAGTCATCTTTTTTGTATTGGAGATTATACTTTTGCTGTACAAAAGTCATATTTTTTCGCTGAAAATTAATCTGTTTTGGCTGAAAATGATATTTTTGTCGAAAATTCAACTTTTTGGATTTAAAATTTAACTGTCCTCTTAAAAATTCGTCTTCATGTCACGTAATATGTGGACGCTCCCTAACGGACCGTCCACAGACTACGTTATCAATTTTATGCTATCTTTGCCCTCCCCTGCCCCTCCTTTGGAAGACCGCAGGTTTGCCTTACCCCCCCCCCCCACCCCACCCCAAAATGTAAATTAACGCAGCATTCTCTCAAACCAGGGTAAATAGAGTGGTTTTTCATCAAAATCGGGAATAATAGGAGAATACATTATTTTAAATAAAATTAATTTTATAAAAAGACGCTTTTTTCCTAACACAGTTGCATTTTCACCTCCAAAATGATAATTTTTCAATCGATAAACATTAATTTGAAATTCTCTAACATGTGGTCCTAGCTTTGTCCTTTAAGTCAGTTTAAAAAAGACTTCATAGGTACCGCTCATCTACCTCGAGAATGGGACAAACCCAAATAGAAAATTCTAAATTTTGAAAATGCTGTTCTTTTTAAAATCGTTTTTCGCTATGCAGATAATAGAAAACCCGGAAACCTACTTAAAGATAAGTAATTTATATCAATTTATTATAATTTGTTGATGAAAAGAAAATTTGAAACCTGAAAACTACAAACAACGCGGAGATTTTTGTTCAGGGGGGAGAGTTATATTTTTTTATCATAAATTCAAAGATTTAGGCCCTAAATAAACAAGAAATAAGCACAAATGAATATAAATGTATATATGTATAT
>NC_046658.1:79481029-79502682 GCF_010883055.1 Belonocnema kinseyi | reverse complement strand
ATATATTTACTCATTTATTTATTAATCAGTTATTTATTTCATTAACTAATTATCTTATTTGTATATTTAGTTGAAAATGGAACTATTCTTATTGTTAAAAAATTTGCCTGTCTTTCTAGAAATGCGTTAAGTTTTATCAAATTAAACTCTTAAAGCGGTTTATTTAGAAAATTTCAATGGTTTTGAAAGGACTTTAAAGAGGATATTTTTCATAAAATCTCCTTTGTAGTATTTTTTTGGTCACATGAAATATGACGCAATTATAAACCATCTTTAACATGTGGTCTTAGCTTTAACCTTTAAAAGTCAGTTTAAAAAAGAATGGGAAAAACCCAAATAGAAAAGTCTAAATTTTGAAAATTTTGTTCTTTTTAAAATCGTGTTTCGCTATGCAGATAATAGGAAACCCGAAAACCTACTTAAATATAAGTAATTTATTTCAATTTATTATAATTTTTTGATGAAAACGAAATTATCAACCTAAAAACTCCAAACAACGCCGAGATTTTTGTTGGGGGGGGGGGGGGGGGGGGGGGGGGGGTATCCCTTTTTATCATAGACTCGAACTTTAATTGACAAAAGGCATGCACACGGTAAATGTGAAGGTCAAGTTTCAGGCGACGAATGGAGACAGTGTTTGGAATGCTAGGGGAGTGAATGATCTCAAGTTAAAAGAATTGCGAGAAACTATACATGTAAGGAAACTAGATATTTTATATGAGCCTGAAACAAAGAAAAAGGGATGCAAAACTAAAGACATAGGAAACGGCGTGTTGAAAGGCGGTTTTGAAATATGGTCAGGAGTAGATAGTGAATCACATGGTTGGCAAGGAGTAGGTCTGATTTTAAATGAAAGAGGGAATTAGCATCTTGGAGATCATGATTTTGTATCTCCCAGACTGCAGTGGGCTAGAATGAAAGTAGGAATTAGAAGATTATTTATCATATCATGCTACGCGCCAGTTGATAGTGAATAGTGATCCCAGAGAAGTAAAAGACGCCTTCTGGGACACTTTAAATGACACTATAAATATTTGCGATCGTGGTGAAAGAATAATTCAGCTGGAAGATATGAATGGATGCGTAGGCATCCAAAATCAGGATACAAAAAAAGTATTAGGTAATTTTGGAGATCCAAGAACAGATTATAACGGAGACAAATTAGTTGATTTATGCTTAGAAAGGGGTCTGTTCATTACAAATACTACTTTTAAATAAAAAGGATGAATTTTGAGCGAAATAGTTGAATTATGAACTTGAAAAGATCAAGTTTTCATGAAAAGGGTCAAATCTGATCCAAAAACGGAATATTTAAATTTTGGTTTTAAAAAACTTAATCCTCAAGCAAAAAAAAATAATTTTTAACACAATAGTTAACTTTTTAAGAAAATGGTTAAATTTTTAAATAAAGTTATAAATTTTCAACAACAAAAATATGAATTTTTAACAAAGCAGTTCAACTTTTAACCAAGTATTTGGATTTTTGATAAAAAAGACGACTTTTTAACAAAATAGTGACATATTGAAATAAAATAATTAAACTTTCAACCCAATATTGGGAGTTTAAACCAAACGTCATGAATTCAAAATCAAAAATATAATTATAGACTTTTCAACAACAAGAAATGACCTTTTATCCAAAAAGTGCTGAAAGACAAATTTTTAAACAAAAGGGAAGATAAGAAAAAACAGGGGAAAGTGTGAGAATTCTAAAGTATGAAAGTGATTGCCAAACTTATTAATTTAACAATGATATCTAAGCTTATAGCATCCCCCCCCCCCCCCCCTGTTGCCCACCGCAGTTTTTTGCTGGCCCCCTCGACTCCCTAAAATTGGTAACGTAGTTTATGGATGGCCCCTAAGGGCGAATTTTCATTCAATAAAATGAATGTCGGTAAAACAAAAATAAGTGAAAATAATATTTGGGGAATATCAATAGGCCCCATAATAAGTGATTGAATATCCGTGAAGAAAAGTTGAAATTTTAGACACAATACACCGAGTTTCAATAACTTTGAGGCATAGGGGAATGGGGGCTTACATAATTTAAATTACTACTATAGAAATTTATTGATTGAATTATATGACGATATCACTAGTGCAGATGTTTAATGCCCCCCCCCCCCCCTAATTGAGATAAGTTCTCGTGTGTTGCAACGTGACTTACGTGATAATTTATCAATTTCCCCTTGTTTTCTAGGATTCTGTTCTGCCTTGAGGGAGGTTCGGATTCAGGTGCCAGTTGCAGTGAAAAAAGGGGAGTCAGCCACGTTAAATTGTTGGTATGACACCGAAGGAGACCCTCTGTACATCGTTAAGTGGTATAAAGCGAGAAGTGAGTTCTATCGCTTTGCGCCCAAGGAGACTCCGGCCATCAAGACTTTCCGCATCGGAAGTCTGAGGGTGAACGTAAGTGACTGAAAACGAACGACCAGGGGAAAGATCGAAAGTCATGGTGACGGAAAAACTAGGGTGGCCCGGCGGTAATAATTCCGTTAGGAATTAGGATGATACAAGGATTCCCCAGCCTTTGTATTAATCTCTAGAACTCATTGCAAGGGGACGTTCAAACTTTTGCTAAAAGTCTTATTCAGAGCCTTCAAACAATATAATATATCTTAACAGCAAATTTTGGTTAAAAATTATTCTTTTTTTATTTAGAAAGTCTATACTTATAATTTTTTCATTCAGAAGAGGTTTCTTATGTTTACAAATTTTAACATTTGGTTGAAACTTGAATTGCTTTGTTGAAAATCCAACTGCTTTGTTAGGAGGTCATCTTTATTCAACTTTGTTGTTGAGAATTCCCATTTATGGATAGAAAACTCATCTTTTCTGGTAAAAAGTCAAATTTTTTTATTGAAAATAATTCCTCTTTTTAGGCTTAAAAATCAGCAATTTTGATATAAAGTTCAACTATTTGGAAAAAATTACCTTCTTTTGACAGTCACAATTTTGCGTTGAAAATTCAACTGTTTTTTTGGAGAATTCGTCTTTTTGGCTTTAGAATTAATCAATTTGGTAGACTGGTTTTTATTGACTAAGAAATCTTTTTTGGCTGTAAATGCAACTCTTTTATGGAAAATTCATCTTTTAGTTCATCTCCTTTAGTACAAATTTCATATTTTTTGTTAAAAATGATTCTGTTTCGTTTCAGGAATCAAATATTTCGTTAAAAAGTTCTCTTCTTTGGTTTACTTTAACTGTTTTTAATTAACAATTCCATTTTTTTAATATTAACTATTACATATTTTGTTAATGATTCATACTTTTACGTAGAAATTTCGCCTTTCTGCGTTTATAATTGAACTATTTTGATAAGAAATTCAACTTTTTGGTACGAAAACAACTTTTTTGTTGAAAATTTCTTCTTTTGAGTGGAAAATTAAACAATTTGGTTGAATTCTTTTTTCTCGTCTGAGAAATCTTTCTTAATCATAAATCTTAAATCTTCCTTAAAACTTATCTCTTTTATTGAAAATTCGTCTTTTTAGTTGGAATTTTTATCTATTTCGGTCGAAATTTAATCTTTTTGCTTAAAAATACATCAGTATGTTTATAAATTAATCTATGTTTGTTGAGAATTTGTCGCGTTTTTTTGAATTTTACAAATTTTCATTTAAATGAAACATATTTTTTGCTTAAATTTTGAATTATTACATTTTTATGAGGATTTATTTTTTTTTAATGGAGATTCATAATTTTAGATGAAAATGCATATCTATGGTTGCAAATTTAACTATCCTTTTAGCTTTTTTTATTTTCAAAAAAATATATCTTCTTTGTGGAAAGATTATCTTTCTGGTTAAAAATTCAAATATTTGGATAAAACTTAATCTATTTTATTGAAGAGGCGATACTTTTACTTGAAATGTTAGCCATTTAAAGCGGTTTCAATTGAATTTAAAGTATCTACATTAATTTTATTCAATAATCTTTCTTCTTCTATTGTTTTGGTTGAGAATTTATTTGTTTTGTTAGAAATTCGTCTTGTTTAAATTAATTCAACTGTTCTTCATTTCAAAGTAAATTCTTTTTTAGTTTAAATATCAAGTATTATATTTTTTGTTGAGGATTCAACATTCTGTTTGAATATTCATCTTTTTGCACAAAAAATCAACTATTTCGGTAGAAAATTTAACTGCTGGATAAAAATTAATATTTTTGTCAAAAATTCGTACTTTTGGATCGAAAATTCATCTTTTATGGTGAAAAAGTCTTCTTTTTTGGTTTAAAATTAAACTATTTTGCAGAAAAGTTATGCTTTTGGTTGAAAAGTCATTTCTTTTGGTAGAAAATAAATGTTTTTCGTTTAAAAATTTAATTATTTGGTTGAGAATACAATATATTTCTACTTTTAATCTAAGAAATTTAAAGCTTTCATTTTGCATTTTATGTGGTATAACCGCCACTATTATTGTCCTATTTTCTTGAAAGATCACCCTATTTTCCCCCGTTTTAAGTGCATATTAGACTGTGATGCCTGTACTTTGAATGAGTAAAATTTCACAGAGAATTCAGTGATTACTTCTGGCTATTTGAAACAGTGAATTTTCAATCAAAAGTCAGTAACTTTCTGCGGCAAAACTAACAGATATAAGAAATCTAATAATATTCAAACGTAAGCATTATTTTGAAGGCTAAGTGCATCGTGGAAAATGATGGTTTTGGCATATGTTGTAACGGATATATGTGAATAAAATAAAAAACTGCGACCAATCAGTGGTTGGCCTAAAGGCGGCTTTATTGGAGTGAAGAATATTTCCTCGTTCATATGAAATCAATATTTGGAATAAGATCTAACCGTATAGTGTAGAGAATTTGGAGAAAATAAAATTTCTGAAGATAATAATAAAGTTTTCAAATGGCCAGGACCGAGTTCCTGGATGTCATTTTGGAAGATTTTATTTCTGACGGCGACTTGAAAAGCTTTAAAATCCCAAATGAATTCTATTGGAAACAACTGAAAATGCCTTTACTTCTTGTAAAAGATAAAACTTTTCAAAACGAAAAAAAATAGTTCCTTATTATTTAATAAGATTTATAGGAAAAAGAGGATTTTCAAACAGAGCTTGCAAAGTTCTTGACGGGTCATTTGGTATATCTCTGACGTCATATAATCAGTACTACGATAATAGTGCGCTTTGGAAAAAAAATTAAAAGCTACCAAATGTGTCTTATTTTTCAAAATTAAAATTGTTTCTCATCTAGCAAGCATATGTGTTTTATCATTTAGCAAAATAGCACAATCATAACATTGGATCTTTTTTTAAAGTAATTTTGAAAACAAAATCCATTTAATAATATTCCAAAATTCTAGAATATATTTTTTTAATTCTTAAACTCTGAAATGTTTGTCTGTATTAAATATTTCAAGAGTTAAGATTTTTGCGAAAATATAAGGTTTTAAGTTAAAATGCATTCGATATTAGTCAGTAATTTCCAGTTTTAAAGTTTTATATCTGAAATTGTAAGTCATTAAACAATTTTAAAACTTTTGTATTGAAAATTTTAAAATTCTTGGGTTTAGAATTGAAATTTTGGAAGAGGGATTAATTGAAAATAGAAACACTCAAAATAAGACAAGCGATGAGGAAAATCTATAGTTTAAACTTTTAAAGCTATCTACAATTACAAATTTTAATAAGAAACATGAAAAAATGAGCTACTTGAATTTGAAAGCGAACTAAATAAAGCAGTTTCAAACTTTATTTATATAAATTAAACAACTTTTTATTTTTAAATCTTGAAGAATTCCAAAATTAGGCACAATTTTAAAATATTTGAAATTTAAGGTGTTGAATTATTTGAAATGAAAGGACTTCTTTAAAATTGAATAATTTTCCCATTAAAATTTTATGTATAATATTTCATTTTGAAAGTGTTAAATATTTAAATCAAAAGTGTCAACAGTTGCACAATTTTAAATTTAAATAATTCAAGATTGCACTGCTCTTAAATGTATAATTATAGAGGAATAAATTTGAAATTAAGAATCTAACAGTTCATTTCAAAAGTGATTTTTATTTTAAATTGTTCATTAGATGGAATATTTGTATATTTTCACTGTTTTAAGTCATTGCATATATCCTATTATATTCATAATCGAAACAATATAAGTTTTTTCTTGGAAATTGGAAAAACTATTTGCTTTATATTAATTTAACAAAAAAATTTACAAAAATGTAAAAAAGAACACTTTTTTAAATTTGTATATGAAAAAATAATCATCATGACTTTTGAAACCAAACTCGCAGTAAAAGCAGGTCTAATTGTTTAACCGAGGATAAATTTATTTTGCAGGAAGCTAAGAGCAATGCAACTCAAGTCACTCTTGTTGACTTGAATTCTGATGCTGCAGGCCTTTACAGTTGTGAAGTATCCGCTGACGCACCCTCGTTTCATACCGCAATAGTTTATGGTGCTATGGATATAGTCGGTAAGAATTTCCTTCCCTTCTTTATTTTTCATTCATTTTTTCTTTTAAGTGTATTAAAGGTAAATATAAAAAAAAATTAATTAGCCCTATTTGATTAACTAAAAAAATTAGTTAAAGTAGGTGTCATGCATTTAAAAAAAAGGGTTTCGTAGATCCTATTACGACGTTAATTGAGTATTTAAAATCTCCCCCTCCCCTACTGCCCCTCCTTCTGCCTTCTTCCATTCCCCTCCTACAATTATCCTCCTCCCTCTTCACCTACTTCTCCCTAATCTAATCCCTATCCCTTCACTTTATCCACTTCCCCTGCTTCCCCTACTTGCCCTACTTCCCCTTCCTCTTCTACTTCCCCTCCAAAATTCCCCTATTTTCTCTACTTCTACTTAAGGGCATGTACCAGACTGTCACGTGACTAATTCTTTTAAACGAAATTACTTATCAAATAATAACTCTAATAAATTTTCCGTAGCAAATAGAAGTAAAGGAAAACAATATGAACGTCTGTCTGGTATTGAAAATTAATTGAAATTGTTACCTTCTGAGTAAGTTCATTTAAAAGAACTGGTCACGTGACAGGTTTTTGTATGCTCTTAAGGGAAAAAAGTACATCGGACGAATGGAAGGACACCCGGCGGAAACTATTAGGGGTTTCTGCCCGGGGTCACAGAAAGGCAAAACCAAGTTTCTGTGGAGAAATAAATTTTGAGCCTACAATATTTATTGGATTCAGAAATTTTGAATGCAAGTGAAAAATTTTTAAGTTTCAGTAAGATTTTTGTGTTTTAATTTTACTTAAAAATGTGGTTAATTTTTTATTTACAACAAAATTGACATGTTTTTTTAATCTTTTCAGAATTAAACATTATTTTTATTTTTACATTAATCAAAAAAGGTCTCATTTATGTGCTAAAACTATCCAGAATTAATTTGCAGAGGGTCAAAATAATTTAAAGAAATTATTTATTGCGTTGCATACTATATATACTATATCAGAGCTTGGGCATTTTTCAACCAATGCCTCACTTTCTTAAGGAATCAGCCAAGACTCTCTTTTTTGAACTCTTTACTACAATGCTTTGAAAATTTACAAGAATTATTTATTAATGTTTGAAACAAATTGAGTTCGGGTATTTTTCAACGAATAGGCTCACTTTTTTACGGAATCAACGGAGAATTTCTTTTCGATGACTTTTTGCTATAATACTTTTCAAATTTACAGCACTTGTTCATTACTTAAACAATATTCTTAAACAAATTCAGTGTTTGGTTATTTTTTAACGAATACTCTCTATTTCCATTTGCGGAATCGACTAATCATGTCTTTCCAATGACTCTTTGCTATGATACTTTCTAAATTGACAACAATTATGAATCAGTTAAACAATTAAAGTATCTTAGCAAGACTGTATCTAAACGACACTCTAAGTCGATTCCGTAAAGAAAAATTAATCATATTCGTTAAAAAATAGTCAAACTCTCAATTTGTTTATGAATGTTGGTTATCTAAATAATAATTGTTTTCAGTTTGGAAACTATCATAGCGAAGAGTCATTGCAAAGACATTGTTAGTCGGTTCCGTTGAAAATTAGCCAAATTTAGAATTTATTTATGAAAATTGTTGAAATTATTAACAATTCTTGTTATATGCAAACTATTATAGTAAACAGTTATAGAAAAGGCATTCTTAGTTGATTCCATACAAAATTAGGCCTATTCGTTGAAAAATAGCCAAATTCAGAATTCATTTGTAAAAATTGTTAAAATATTAATAATTTTTGTAAATCTGTAAACTATCGTAGTAAGGAATTACAGAAAAGACAACCTTAGTTGATTCCTTGAAAAAGGAGGCTTATTCGTTAGAAAATAACCGAAAACTGAATTTATTTATGAAAATTGTTTAAATAATTTATCATTCTTATAAATTTTCAAAGGATCATAGAAGAGAGTCATCAAAAACTTATTCTTAATTGATTTCGTAAAAAAATGAGCCGATTTTTTGAAAAATACTCAAACTGTGAATTTGTTTACGAAAATTATTTAAATCATTAATAATTATTACGAATTTAGAAGTGTAATGGCAAAACGTCATCAAAAAGACACTCTTTGTTAATTCCGTAAGAAAGTTGAGCGTATTTTTAAAAAATAGTAAAATGCTGAATTTGTTTTTGAAAATTGTTTGAATAATTAATCATTCTTATAAATTTCGGAAATATCATAGTGGAGAGTCATCGTAAAGTAATTCTTCGTTAATTTCGTCAAAAACTTGACACTATTCGTAGAAGAGTACCTAAACTGTCTATTTATTTATGAAAATTGTTTGAATAATTAATTATTCTTGTAAATTCGAAAAGTATATGAGAAAAAAATCATTAGATATATATTTTTAGTTCATTCCGTAAAAAACTGAGCCTATTCCTTGATAAATATCCAAACTATAATTTTATTTATAGCAAGTTTTGAAATAATTATTCATTATTGCGAATTTAAAATTTTCATAGATAAATGTCATCAGAAAGAGATTCTTTATTAATTCAGTAACAAAATTGGGCGCATTCTTTGAAAAATTCCGTTTGAAAGTGAGCGTATTCATTGACAAATATCCAAACTGTGAATTTGTTTATCAAAATTGTTGAAATAATCACCAAATAGCCAAATGCCAGTTTTTAATTAATCGTCATGAAACAATAACTGAAATTCCGGATTCAATAACCACACAAAAATTTTACCGCGCGAAAAGCAAGTCCCCTGGAGGCTTCAAAACAAATTTTCGATTAAAAACTTTTTAAGGACATATTCGAACGTCAAATTTTATTGTGCATTTTTTTTCTAGACAAACAGTTGTAGCTTTTTCATTTTTCGAAATAAAACCAAAAAACTGACTTTTTTGAAAAAGTCGATTTTAATCCGTTTTTCTTTTCAACTCGTGCTCAGTGCTTCAGTTTTTGAAATTTTTTAATGAAAATTTCAGGGAATGTGCTTTAGGATGTCCTTCGATCGACAATGTAATGGGAATTCAAACCCGTCGTTTTGAAAAATTGTTATTAATTTTTTCTGATGCTCGGTGCGAATCGAACATTTGTAACTTTTCGAGTTTCTGGCAAACTCGATGACATTTACTTATTTAATTAATCACTTTCAATACATAAACATATATTAACTTAGAAATCAAATTCAATGTTCCCTATATTTTAAGACACGTTTCAGTTTTCCAAGTTAAACTTTAAAACACTCTGATGTGCAACAACCAGTGATCAGTTAAGGACTAACTGATCTGTTTTATTTTCGAAATAGATTTGGTCACTTGAAAGAAAAGTGTGCATAGGTTTGTTTTCAAAATGCATGTTCTAGGTCTCAGATTACATAGTACGCTCAAAGACTCCAGCGCTAACGTTCACTAAAATCATAACTACTCATAAACTATCAAATATTTTGATCTGAAACTTTTCAAAAAACTTTATTACACCTTTCTCCGCATTTTTGACACAAAATGCATTTGCCTGCTCAAAATTCCCTCCCTAAACGAAACGCAGGAAGTTACAAATGTTCGATTCGCACCGAGTATCAGAAAAAAATTAATAACAATTTTTCAAAACAACGGTTTTGAATTCCCATTACATTGTCGATCGAAGGACATCCTAAAGCACATTTCCTGAAATTTTCATTTAACAAATTCAAAAACTGAAGCACTGAGCACGAGTTGAAGAGAAAATCCGATTAAAATCGACTTTTTCAAAAAAGTCACTTTTTTGGTTTTATTTCGAAAACTACAGAAGCTACAACTCTTTGTCTAGAGAAAAAAATGCGCAATAAAATTTGACGTCCGTATATATCCTTAAAAAATTTTTCATCGAAAATTTGTTTTGAAGCCTCCAGGGGACTTGCTTTTCACTCGGTAAAATCTTGTGTGTGGTTATTGAATCCGGAATCTCAATTGCTCTCACATTTTATACAAAAACTCTGGATTTGAATAAGCTAAAAGTGCTAATCCGGCAAAGTAACTTTTGTTGATTTATTTGTAAACAACGTAATAAATATTTTTTTAAATTATACTCACTGACTGTAAATTATTTATAGGGACGCGTAGGCACGGGTATAAGAGCTTGTTTGATGAATCTGTTTATCAGAAAAAAAGTCCTTTGTAAATTAAAAAAATCGAATAAATAGTGTAGGATAAAAATCGATTTTTTCAAATAAACGTGTTAGATTTATTTCATAATTATGAAATAAACTTCTCCCGCAGGCCTGAAATTCTCAAAACATAAGTTCATATAATATGGTTCAAATCCGGGCTGAGACGGAATTTTTTTGTTTCCCCAAATATTAGAAACTGATTTTCTATCATTACTTTTATAGAATTGCAAAAAAATATTTTAATAATAGAATAATTATTAGACAGTTTTCAAATTCTGTAAAAATGGCTAAACTCAAAAAACGTACCTACCAAAAAAATATGTAATAAGTTTTTCTTTTGAAAAGTAACTGGAAGGGTCGATCTTCCGTGGCTTCTATGGCCTGATTGTCCATAAATAAAATTAATTTATCATAAAAATGGTGAATATTGGATTTTCCGGAAAATATTACTGCATACAAAATGTTGTAAAGGACCTCTTACTCTATTGATAAAGTTCTGTTATTTCCATTATTTGCTGCAGAAATGTTCTCTCTTGTCACACTGGAGTTATAATTATGACTCTTGTTATGTCGAAGTCCATTCTTGAAACTTATGCAAGGTTCAACTTATTATTTTATTATCTTTATGCTAAGTTGAATAGATATTGCTACACATTGTGATATCTTGCGAATTGTAAAAAATATTAAATATCACATCAGCCGATGTGTTTTGTAAATATTATGAACTGCCTTTTTAATGACCATTCCGGACATAAAATTGCATTCCCTGGATAAAATATTTAGAGAAATCAAATCTATTTTAAACATTTTATTTAACTGAATTTATTTTTCAGAGCTGCCGACAGAAATTCCAACTGTGTCGGGAATGCTTCCTAGGTATAAAATAGGAGACACTGTGAGAGTCACCTGCACATCAGGTAGAAGCAAACCTGCCGCGAATCTTACATGGTTCATCAATGACAGGCCGGTAATAAGACAATTACATTTCTTTTCATTATATATTATTTATTTTCTCATAAATATATTAGAAGTTTGCGCAGAAAGATTTTTGACGCGGCGGCGATTTGAGCACTTTGGATCGTCGCAGCGGCGGCGGGCGGCGCGCCGCCTACTTTGCTATTTGGCGGCCGGGGGAGGCATGACGATCTAGTTTAGTATTTTTGTTGACATACAGCTTGGAAAATATAAAAATATGTAAAAACAGAGGATCAATTACCATCATAAGACATTTATTTAAATCCGTTTACTTGAACTTCTTAATTGGTTGCTGGAAATTCCGCAACTAATCAAAAGCCACCCGATCACCGGGCGGGAAGAAATCCGTTACCATGTAAATATACCTAAGCTTTACGTCAGCGCGCCAATACGCCGCCGCGCTGACGGTGCTGAATTCGAATCAGCGGTTTATAAACATTTTAGTTCTTATAGTTTAATAAATTGCTGTAATGCTGTCACGAGAATTATTCATAAAAATGTTTATTGTTAACTTTCCAAATATTTTTGTGACTAGCAGTCATTCCTCCAAGAACATAAAACATTTCCAGTGCAAAATTTTTTTTTCTAAGCGAAAGGGCCAACTTTTTTAATTACTTTATAGACATTTAAAATGTTATATTGTATAAAATATCAATAAATATTTATTATTTTAAGGAATACCTCAAGTCGTTCTGCCGATTGAAGGAAATTATAATTTGAAAAAATCTCAAATTTTAATATTTTTCCACAAGAATTGTTCATAAAAATGGTTCTTATAAACTTTTAAATTAGGTTTGTGATTAAATGTCATTTCTACATTAATATTAAGTAATTTTAGCAAACAGACAATTTTTTACCGATAATAAAACTATTTGCTCATTTGTTCATAAAATATGTTGAAAACAAATAAATGGATTAATTAACCAATTATTTGTATTCTATGAGTTCCTAAACATTCATTTAAGATAATATAAAGTTTACCTACTCAGTTATTGAAGCGTAAAACATTTTTGAACGCGGCGCAACCCTATAAAATATTTATTTAAAAAATTTGCATTTCGCTTCTAAATAAATTTTAGAAGGATTTGTAATTTAGGCGCCACAGAGTCAATATAAGCGCCAGGAAGTTATAACCGGTTCCACGATCCGGGCCCTCAATTCTCGAACGGCATAAAATAAAACTTTCAAATGATAATTGCTTTTTTAAAAGTTTTATAACCACAATCTTTCTAACTCTGAAAACCCTCAATATTTTTATTTCTTACTGCTTTCTTGGTTATCTAAAGTAAATATTCAAATAAAACTGTGTGATAGAGATAATTTAAGCTAGGTTCAATTTTATTTGATTCGCATAAATTTGCGTACGATTAGTCAACATTACGCAAACGTGTTCGCCCGCGATTATTATGGCAATCGAATTCCGATTCAGGCGAATTGTACTATCGCCGATTACAGGCAATGAGATGAGCACAATTCGACTGTTATATCCTGAACAATGGAGTGGCGATTAGATTCAAGAATAATATCCGCTCTTTGCCTACAAACTCTTTTTTTTCCTGTCATTAAATTCAAATAATTTTAAATTGTCGAATTTAGATAATAGTTCGATTAATGCCATATACAAATGAGCTGTATGTTTGTGCAATCTATTCATTCTAATTCTGTGATATACTTATCTTAATTTGTCTTTAATTATCTTATTTTATCACTCAACGTTTCAAAATTTCAACATTTTTATCATTTTTGTTATCAAAAATATGAAAGCTATTAAAAATCTAAAAAAATGTGGGTTCATTTCCATGTTTTTTCCATTTAAAAAATATATTTTAGCCTAAATAAGTACAAGAACAAAGTTTTATAATCGCTTGAATATATTATTTGTATTCTTATTATTAATAATTCTTTTTTCTATATATTTTTAAATATTTGCAAGTGATACTTTCTTAATTCCATTCATTTATAACTTCAGAAGACATTAATTTTGAGAAGGTATTATTAATTTTTTAAACTGTAAAGACTGTAATTAACTTTTTAAACATATTTTTGCAGCCTCTCGACCCACAAGTGCGCACATTAAGCCCACTTGATACAAATGAATCTCAGTGGCAAATTGCAAAAATTACATTACAGTTTCTCGTAACACACGAACATTTTGCACATGGGAAACTAAAAATACGGTGCAGCGCATCAATATATTCAATATATTGGCAATCCTCAGAAGTAAGTGCAGAAGAAGACAGCCGGTACCAGGTCAATCTGGTACCGGCAGCTACCGCTACAAGATATGGTGACTCCTACTATCAACCACCACCTAATCATCAAACCGGCCAGAAGAAACCTGATGGACAAGTTGACGTCAAAAGTAAGATAAATTCCATTTCATTATTTCCTTTTCCGTCAAACAGGGTATGCAGGCTAAAGTTACTCGCCCCCAAATTTATATTCTAGAGTTCAATATTAGATTTCCTAGGGAGAAAGTAAAAGATTATTAATTGTTTTAATTAGTAGAGATTTCAAGTTTTATTTTGAGATTTATGTCCTTTCAATTTGTTGATGAGCGACTTCACCCTGCATGAGTTACTTTACCTTGTTTTACAGTACAATTTTATAAGACCAATTACTAGAATATGGAAATTAAGCAGGTTAGGGGCCGTGAATAAATCACGCCCGAATAAAAATGCTTCGATTTGAGTTCGACTTGAATTGCCCCCAATCAAGACATGCTGAAGTCGAAAAGTTCGACTTAAGCATGTCTCAGTTTTGAGACGGAGCCAGACTTCAATTTATGTCTTGGAGACAAGTTTCTATGTCTTGAAGGTATAAATTTATCTCTTGAGTCAAAAATTTATGACTGGAACACGAGCGGTTTATAACTTCAAGTGTATACCTGTCCTAACAAAAAGGTTATTTCTAACAGTCATAAAAGCTAATATTTGTTAATGGTTAAACAATCTTGTATATTTTTATACTATATATATATTAAATCAACTTATTTACAGATTGTTATTTGTATTATACTTGTTTGACGATGATACCGAAAATGTTGTTTGTTTTTACGTATTTCTAACGGCTTAGGAGATCCTTCTAGAAAGTTACATTTTTTTAAGAAAATGTGTAAGGGTTCTACTCGTTCAAAGCCACCGATTCTGAAATTTTTAATTAAAAATAACTAATTTAATCATTACAAATTTTTCATTCGTTAATTTTAATCTCATTATGAGCCAAAAAAGGTTCGATAATCTCAGCCAAGACAAGTTTCATCTTGAGTCAAGTGAACGTCATCTTAGCCAAGACAAGGTTCGACTGAAGACAAGTAAACGCCGTTTTACCTGTCGTGGCCATAAAAGTAAGACGAAGTCCTATGTCTCGACTCAGTTTTGACACGCAGTCAGACGCCAGATGTCTTGGAGACGAACTCAAGACATAACCAAGTCGAACTCAAGTCGAAGCATTTTTACTCGAGGACTTAGGACAAGAAAGCGTCATTTTACCTGTCGTGTGTTGAAATTTGGAACCACGTACCCCTCTTTGTGAGGGCCTATATGTTTTTAATTTATTCAGAGGAGATACAAAAATTTAGACGTCATGGGGAGAGGAAGGGAGGGTTTAGTATAATCTTACTGTTTCTTGTGATTTAACAAAGTAGTTTAACTTTCAACCAAGTAGTTGAATTTTTAACCAAAAAGGAAGAATTTTCAACCAGAAAGATACATTCTCAATAAAAAACCGTAATAGTTGATATTTTAATCAAGAAGATATGTTCTTTTTTATTCAAAAACTGTTACATTCAATGAAAAAGAATTAATTTTCTGAAAAAATAGTTTAATTTTGAACCAAAACACATTCATTTTCAACCAAACAGTTGCATTTTTAATTAAAAAATGATAAAATTTCTACCAAAAGTTATGAATCATCATCCAAAATTTTGAATGCTTAATCGGAAAAGACGAGATTTTTACAAAATAGTCAAATATTCAATAAGAAAATACATACATTTTTAACTAAATAGTTGAATTTTCAACGAAGCTGATTAATTTTCTACCAAATAAGACGATTCAACAAATTGCATCGATTTTCAAAAAAATAGTTACATTTTTAATCTAAAAAATATCAATTTATTACTAAAAATGAAATAATGCAATTTTCATAACAAAATAATTTTGTATTAAAAAACGAATATTCTACGAAACATTTGACTTTCAATTAAATCGCTGAATCTGCAACCCCGAAAATTCTACCTAAAAAGATTAATTTTTAACGAAAAAGATAAAATTCCCACAAAAAAAAGAAAACTTAACATATTTTTACACAAACTCCAATTAATCATCTCTGAAAATTTAACAGCTTTTCTTAACAGTTTTAGACATCTTTCGAAATTGTTTGAAATCTTAGTAAGATTTGAAAGGAGAGCAGGTTAAGGGAAAGCAAAGTTCAGAGTATCTTGCGGTAACGTAATTTGGTAGAAAGGTTTTAACCCCCCCCCCCCCTGATTCATGTAAGACAACATAGAAAAGTCGTTGCCCTCCACCCACCCAAAAGTGCTTATTTAATTTATCCACTTCTCCTTAAAAGAAAATTTAATAGGTCGTGAAAGACCACTAACAAATTTAATCAATCCAATGGAATTACTCGTAACCGTTTGAAAGATCAATATTCATAAAGATCCCGGGGACTCGCTTCTCTACTTTTTAAGAGTTCGAAACTAAAACGAAGCAGGAGCTCGAAGGAAAGAGTAAAAAGTTTCAGCATAAACAGTTTAACATTTGAATCTGAAAAAGTGATCTAAAAATATTCTGTCTCGTTTAATTTTCCATGATTAAAGTATTTATGAATGCATTATTGAAATGCAAATACAAACGCTTTGAAGTTGAAATCTTGCTCCTGAAAGAGATTTTAGGTTTTAATTGTTTATGAAATACATGAAATTAAATTTGATGTATTTAAAAAGAATAATGGGGTTACTGCAGGTTAGGGAATTCCACAGTCAGGAAAAGGTTTTATTTTAAATTATTTTCTTCGTTATAAATGCAACTGACTTATTAAAAGTTCGTATATTTGGGTTGAAAATTCTACTATTTTGGTAAAAGTTCAACTATTTCATTAAAAATATACTTTTTTGTTGCAACATAATATTTCTTCTTTGAAAATTCAACTGTTTTGTAAAAAATTCTTTTTTCTGACATAATAATTTGACACTTTGGAATAATTTTTTTTGTTTATTGACTGAAAAATCGTTCTTGGTTGTAAATGCAACTCTTCCGTGGAAAATTCATCTTATTTAATTAGAAATGAAATTTCATATTTTTCGGCTAAAAATGCAAAAGAAAATCAATCTGTTTTGGTTCGAATCTCCAGTATTTGGTTCAAAATGTGTCTTTTTGGTTGGAATTTAATCTTCTTGATTGAAAATTGAACTATTATTTTTTAATTACATTTAATTTGTTGAAAATTAATTTTTTATTGAGGTTTAGAATTTTTTAAACAACTTTTATTTGAAAATTCAACTATATGATTGAAAATTCATGTATTTTGTGGAAAATTCTTTTTTTCCTTGTATTAGAGTAATCTCGTCAGATGAAGTTTCATCTTTCGGTCGCAATTTCTTTTCTTTGGCTTAAAATAAAACCAGTTTAGATGAAAATTTACGCATTTTGTTCAAAATGGGTCTTTTTGGGTGAAAAATCGATTAATTTGGTTGAATATTCCACTATTTAGTTAAAAATGCACTTTCTGTTGTTAAATATGCATGTCTGCAGTTAAAAAGTAATTTGTTAGGTTGAAAATGTAACTATTTTGTTGAAAATTGTTTTTTTGTGGTTGAAAATTAATTTTTTCAACTTTAAATGTAAGTATTCCATTTTTGCTTGAAAATTTATACTTTTTAGTCTATTTCGATAGAAAATCCAATTTTGGCTTTAAAATTTAACAGTATACTTTTAAATAACGTTCTTTTTTGTTCAAAAATCATATTTTCGAAAACTAATCTGTTTTTGATTAATAATTGTAATATTTTTTGCTGGAAATATCAACTATTACACTTTCCTCTAAGAACTTTGTTGTTGTTAATAATTCATCTCATTGGTTGAAAATTTCGAGTTTTTGTTGAAAATTTCTTTTTCGGTTTGAAAATGATCTTTTTGACATTAAAACTTAACTATTTGGTTGAAAAATCATGGATTTTTGTGAAAATTGGAGTGATTTTGTTGAAAATTGATCTTGACTGTTGTGACTAAAAGTCTTTAAGATAAGTTCAAAAGAAACGTTCGTTTACATTAACATTACTGATATCCTAATTGTTAGGTATTTTTTATATTTGAAAACAAATTATAACTGGCAGGTAAAATGAAAAATTGGTTACGGAATTTTGGAATTGATATTTTGTAGCAATGCTGAATAATGGTATAAAACATAAAGATATAATGTAATATAATAATAATTATTTCAGTCTTCTTGTAATAAGAAATCGATTATTCTGTCCTTTTACTTGGAAAATAGCAGAAGCGGCATTCATTTATTATGCATAAGTCTAGCCACCCATAATTCATAAAAAGGATATGAGATTTATAATAGAAACTTGAAATAAATTAGATTAAGACGCAAGATAAAAAAGTTTTTAAGAAAATAATTTCTTTTAATTTTCATCAAAATGAGACACATCTGTCGCTTTGTGAATAGTGTAATATTAATTAGTATTTGGAAATTAATTTTAGTTCTTAATTAAAGAACGAATTAGCATAGAATATAAATGTGATTTTAAAATTTTCCAATAATAAAAGTTAATTAAACTTTATTAATCAGCAACTAATGAATTTCTCCTCGACTAAACAAAATATTTGTTTGTCTCTTTTTAGTTATTGGCTCATCTGCAATGGGACTGGAATCAACGTTGCAATTCATTTTGGGATTGTTGGCGTGTTTGCGACTAGTCATTCATTAAAAAATCTGTATTATACGCGTGCTTTGGAGCTCTTCATATAAATCGACGTGCTTTACAAAACAAGGAAAGGTGCATACAATTTAGTTTCTTCTTCTGCAATACTTCATTCTTGTATAGACATTAGGGTGTACTAAAAAATACTATTTTTTTCAATCACGCACCACTAAACTTGTTCTTTTTGGTAAAAAAAATAAGTGTGTATTTTTGTTTCATTTAAGAAAAAAACCGAAATCGTGGGTTTGGGACCCTAAAAAGTCCCAAAATAATTATAACTATTTAATAACTATAATTTTCGAAAAAATAATTAAGTTTTTCTGGAAATAAAATTGAGAATATCAAACACAGAAAAAAAAAACTTGAACCAATTGAAACAAAAAAACTTTTAAAATGTTACGTGCAATTCTTTAGATATTTTAGTACTTGAATGGATTGGTAAAATATAGGATAGCGGAAAATACAATATTTTAAATTTTAGCCCCTATAAAGGGTAGTTTTTTACGATTAGGAGTAATATTTTTTTATCTTATTGTGTCAATTTTTTGCATGAGTTGTATTTTCTTTCAAACAATTATTATTTCTAAAGAATCTAACATTAATTAATAGTTTTTATATTTTTTGGGGTGGTTCAGATCACGGACCGAGTGATAGAAAAAAGTGGTTTTTTTGACACCCTAACAGACATCGATGGCAGTAGCGAATCGAACTAAGACTATTAATCTTTTATTTTATCTTGGATGATCTATTATAGATTTCAGTGCGTCGTTTTCTGTTATTAGTTATGACTGTTAATTTTCTAAAAGCGTTTTATTAGAAGTAAGGCAAGTATGTGTATTTATTAAATGACGAGTTCGACATTTTTATATATGCTACTTCCCATAGCGAATTTTCCTAGAACCGCGAACTTCGAACTTGGAACAGAAGATTTAAAAAAGTGAGAAAAAATGGACTAAGTCACGGAAAGACTAAACGATATACTGTAAGGCTTGCAGTATCTTGTGTACTTATGTCTAAATACCGTCTAAAAAATGTATTATACAATGTTCGTTAACTATAAATTTACTAAGCAGAGATGATTAATTATATGAAGTACTAAATTCATTTTACAAATAAATGATTTATATCTTAAAATATTTTTTAAATTCTTGAACTTCGAGTAATGTGGTTTTGCGAAGAAAAATTTTTAACGTTCCTTTTCCTACAGTCGTTATTTTATTTATTAGAAAATTAAACCACTTTTCTTTCCAAAGGAAAGACTATTGTAAAGCGAAAGTGGATTTTGTGAACTGTAAATATATGATAAGCTTAGATCTAGTTTCAGACTTTTGTTAAGAAATTGAAGCAATACAAGAAATTTAAAATTCAGGATGGTGATTTTATAAAAAGGCACAAAAAAAAGGTTACATTAGTCAAGTTACGTCAATATAACTGAAAAAGTGTATAAAATTCAAAATTAAATTTCTTTTTGTGCACCTCTAGTCGGTTTTATTTTATTTGTAAACTGTGGTTTAATTTGCTTTTGTGATTACAGTATTTCAGGCACGCATTTCAGCTGCGAAAAGGAACTCGTTAAAATTAAAACGGTAATGAAAAATCGTTACGCGGAATTGCCGAAAAGTAGTTTCTATTCAGAGTACTGTTTGACCAAATACTGCTGTAGAGAATATAATCCATTTTTTGTATATCAATTTTTTGAGATCACGTACAAGCTTTGTCATATTTAAATTAAAAATATAGAAGCTTACAGGAATTTAGGATTTGGGTTTGGTAATGAATAATTTGTTGAATGAAGAGAGGATAATGAATTGCATTTGAACAACACAAAGCCACGAGATTCTCGGACGTTATCACATATGCACACACTGACATATAAATTATTAGAATATATTGTTTGCGTGTATATTTCGAGATGGATTTCTCTGCAAAGGGAGGAAACATTATCGGTGGATTCGATTGAATAGAAGAGAACGTTCAGAACCGATGCATTAATGGTAGATTGGATATAGTCCTTGGGATTGCAAGTACGTAAATTGTAGTTGTTTGTGAAGTTATGAAATGGATTTTCTGGTATTATAGGTTTGTGTAATAATACTGAACTTGAATGCCATCTGGAATAAGAAAGCAATTTCATTTTAAAATTAAACTGTTATAAGAATGAAAAGTATTCATAAAGATGATTTAATCCTTTCATAGCTTCGATGGAGAAAAGCTATATTTTTTCAACGAATTTTATTTCAAAGGAAAAACATCCAAGCTAAAAGTTTTATACGGAGATAGCTTTTTTTACGATTGTTGATAAAATGATTTTTTATTCGCAGATTTTGCTTAAAAAATCTATTTTTTACAATAATTTGAAAATTACCTAAGGATTAATGAAAAAATGGCGGCAGTTTTTAAAAATTTTTAAAAATTGATTTCTTCAAAAACTTATCCTTTAAATTTTTTAATTTTTTTCAGATGTTAATATGTTTTAAATATCCCTAGAGTTTTTTTGGTAGCGCAATGCTTTACATACAAAAAAAATAAATTAAAAAAAATTTTAGTTTATTGTTTTTTTTTCGAAAATCACTAACCAAAGTGGAAAAAGCCGAAGAGGATAATGTTTAGTGAAGAACTTTACAAAAAAGATGTTAGCCTCTTTATTATTTGGCACCGTAATAACGAACCCTCAATTACTATATAAACCATATAGTGTATCCCTCGAAACCTTACTTCAATCATTATTTTGTACTAATTTTTGTATTTTTTTCTATCTTTTACAGTCTGTCAAGTTAAAGCGTGGGTAACTTTTTTGGTAAAATATTTTATTTAAACGCATGTTTCTACATGGAATTACATTTGTCAAGGTGTCGAGCAAAATGCTTTTCTGTTAGTATTTTGTCCAATCACCGCCGGAGTCGATGTTGGCCTGGCACCTCGAAGGCATGCTTTCGAAGAGTTTTTCCGCGTACTCTCTCGGCAGAGACCTCCAAATCCGACGAATTTGTAGACACAGCTGCTTCAATGTGTGTACCTTTCTTCCACGAAGCTTCAGCTTGACGAAGGCCCCCACACGTTTTCGATTGGGTTAGTATCAGGTGACTGTGAGGGCCAATCCAACGTTACGACTCCAGCCTCCTCCTTCCAAGCCCTACACAGCTTGCTGCGGTGTTTGGGATCATTATCCTCTTGCAG
>NC_046658.1:79453801-79480929 GCF_010883055.1 Belonocnema kinseyi | reverse complement strand
ACGGAACTCATTTTTTGTAACGTGGTAACAAGATGAGAATTGCAAGCAAACTGAATGTTAAATCAAAAAGCATGAAAGAGGGAGCTCTTCTTAATATTTTGATACCAAAATCATGTTGATACACCTTACCGACTGCGAGTAAAGCCACCCACGCTTTAACTTGACAGACTGTAAATATTTATGTCATTTGCAAAGTTACTTTTTCGTTTGTCTTTTAACTTAATTACACTAACGATAACGAAGATGAAAAAAACACTTGAGTTCAAACCATAAAAATATGGAAATTTGTTCATTGGTTTCATTGAGTTACTTTTACGAAAAGTAACATTATATAATTTATTTTTTGATTGAAGGATAGCTGGTATGATGCCAAATATCAAAAGCTTGTTTTATACATTTTTGGACCAAACAACATTTTGCTCTTCAAATTCTCCTATTCTGCTTAGTTAAAAAAAAATCATAATAGTTGATTTTTGTCAAAAATAATTTTCTTCTATATGAAGTTGTGGTTTTCCAGGAACGAAACTCTGGGAATAGGCAGTACATGTTGTCATCCATCTAGAAAAAATGAAAACTATAAAAAATGGGGTTTTAAAGACAACATAATTTTTAAAGAATTTTAGATTACCTACCGCCATTTTGTTAGTATACAAAAATTTTTCATTCTTCCTGGATCGATTGAATGAACAAGAGAACCCACGTCGAATAAAAAAAGGAATTTCTACAAAACTCTCATTCAGAAAATACTACATGTTGAAAAAAATTCTGTAATTTTTTAAAAATTATCCGCTAATCTATGATTTATTGTAAAAAATTAAGAAAAAATTTTTGGCCTATCCGTAAAATACGTGTCCCTTTTTTTTGTCACTAGAATGATATATCCAAATCCTAAGTCATTTTGATACTGTGACCTAGACTGTTCTTGACTTTTTGCATAATTTATAATGGTAATGGTCTTTATACAAAGCTTTTTAGTGTTTCATTAATAAAACTTTTAAAATCTTGAATTGTTGAATTCGATCCTAATTGGCTTAATAAGAATAAAAAGATTTTTTTTATTTTTGCGTATTCAGAACTATAGAGTCATATATTTTGGAACGCTTTTAGTGTGGTTGGGGGGGGGGCATTTTCGAAATGTTACGTATCATTTTTTAAAATGTAACAATTTAAAAAATACTAAATGTCAGTAAAATTACATTTTTTGTATTTGGTTAATGAAATATTTATTTCAGGGTTTTTTTTCGTCCCGAAATTCGGGATGGTTAGTTTAATATTTTTTATTAGGTTGGCTAGTTGGCCATAATTTCCGGGGCGACTAATTCATCTTCTTTTCCAACTCCCCCAATTTTTTGGGGCGACTAGATACAGCCTACTTATTTAAAGAGAAAATATACATATATTTAGTTTTTAAATCTGGAATAATTATTCTATTACCATATCTAATAAAAAGGTAACATTTATCATTCTGATTTCAAAAAATTCCAATTTGGTAAAAAAGTTATTTTTTCTAAAATATAATTCTATATTAATTATTAATTTGTTACCGAAAATTGTGCACATCAAGTATTAACAATATTTTTTGCACAAACTGGAAATATTGTATTTATAGTGCAGAAATGAGATTACCGGGGAGATTACTGAAAGTTACTTAATAATAAATGGTAGGGGAGGGGTAATTGTCTATTGTTAAAGTAGCATTACATAATGTATGGAAGACCCTATGTTCTTGGTTAGGATAATTTGGTATACAGAGTGATTTTCTTAACTTGAAACTTTTGATTCATAACATTTTTTCATAGAGTGCCTATTTTTTGAGATATTTGAAAGTTTCATGTTAAAAAAATCACCCTGTATATACAGGGTGATTTTTTTAATTGGTATATTTGAAGTATAACATCTTACATGAGGTGTTAAAAGGTGTAAGGAAGACAATCTGGAATCCAGGTAAGTGTCCTGGGGGGGGGGGGGGGGGGGGGGGGGGGGGGTCAGAAAATTGTATACGCATTATTTATTATAGTTTGCAGTCTTATAAATAAAGAAGTGAAGGTAGGTCAGAAAATCATGGTGGGGGGCGATCGCGCATTTCGCCACTATTGTAGATTCACGCCTGAAGGAAGTTTGCATAAGTTAAGGTTCAAGAATGTAAGAAGGATTGCATGGCTCAAGGGGCAAGAGTTATAAAGAACTCGACCTGCACCTGCGTAATATTTTCGTACTACTTTTTCAACCTTGAACCAATATTATTTTTATTAAATATGGATCATTTTCCAAACAATTGATGCTCATTTGATATAGACACATTAGCGTAGGAAGTACTTTATTGTAAGGAGCGTTGCATGGGTTTATGGAGGGTTGCGTACATTAAGGGACAAGACGTGTCAGCAGTATTGCAGGGCTTAAGAGACAGGGGTCTTAAGGAGGGAGGCAGAGTTTAAGGAGCTAAGCTAAATTCTTGAAACAGTGGTGCCGACGAGATATTTTTACAATATATTGAAATAATGTTGAAAATTTCCTAATTAGGAACTTCTACAAGTTCGTAATATTTTCATGATACTTTTTCATCGTTAAACCAATATTATTTTCATTAAATATGGATCCTTTTTTAAACGATTAATGATCATTTGACATAGACAACCAACATCCCTGGTGCACCGAAAGAACCGAATGGAGCCTCTACAAAGTACCCGTAAAGACTCCATTGGGCCTCCATTCGGCTCCTTTTTAAAAAAACTCGAAAAAATACCAAAATCAACTTTTAAATTGTTGAAATTCGGATTTTACGTTAAAATTTTCTATATAAGGTCACGGAATAATCGCAATAGTTTTTTTGCAATGGTAAAAATTTAAAAAAATATATATAAGACGTATAACGCCTGTTGACTGCTACACTTCAAACGCATCGCTTGTAAGTAGCAGTCAACAGGCGTTATACGTCTTTTATTTCTTTAAACTTTTTACCGTTGCAAAAAAAAACTATTGCGATTATTCCGTGACCTTCTATAGGGAATTTTAACGTAGAATCCGAATTTCAACAATTTAAAAGTTGATTTTGCTGTTTTTTCGAGTTTTTTAAAAAGGAACCTTATGGGGACTTTATGGGGTCTTTACAGGTACTTTGTAGAGGCTCCATTCGGTTCTTTCGGTCCGCCAGGGATATTCTTAAAACCTGGTAAATGAAAAAAGATTCAAGAAAATTTAAAGTTAATAGGGAGAGACAGGATTTAAATCCGGTTTGTGGAACTTTTCAGATTCATGAGAGTTTTAGTAGGTCGGAATTACGTCGAATCCCGATTGTAATGATAATAAGAAAATCCGTATTAATCCGCGTTAATCCTCCTCGTGTTTTTTGAGGATATGTTTGGTAAGATTTTTTCAGGTTATTTTTTGAAGAATTCTTGAAATTCATGGTAATCTATGGGAAGAGAAGAGCTATTCCGTCGAATATTGGTGCGGGATAATTTCAAGTATTAAACTATATGACGTTAATAATAAAACCCTCATGAATCACAAAAATTCCACAAGCCTGATTTAAATTCTGCCACTTCCTATTAACTTTAAATTCTTTTGCATCTTTTTTTATTTACTGGAAACATTCTCATAGGAAGCACTAAGAGGTAATGAGGGTTGCATGGGCTAAGGGGCAAAGGGTGTAAGGTAGTTTGCTGGTGTTCAGGGGTTAGTGGTAGTACCGCGGGCAGCAGGGATGAAGGGGCAAGTGATGTAAGAAGAATTGCAAGGGTTATGGGCGAGAGCTCGTGAGAAGGTTTGCAGAGTTTAAGGGGCAGAGTTAAATTCTTGAAACAGTAGCACCGGCGAGATTTGTTTATAATATGTTGAAATAATTTTGAAAATTTCCTGATTAGGAACCCCTGTAACTTTGTAATTTTTTCATACTGCTTTTTCATCGTGAAACGAATATTATTTTCATTAAATATGGATCCTTTTTCGAACTGTTAATGCTCATTTGACATATGCAAACACACACTCTTTACGTATTCACGTAAGAAGCACTCTATTGGTCAGTTCTGCACTTATTTGGTGCAGAATCCTGGGAGTTGGGACAAGCGCAAAGCAATCCTCGTTGCCTAGAAACGGAGCTTGAAGGATGATGGTTGGCAACTGGGAAATAAGTTCAGAGTTTCTACCCTCTTACGTGTCAGTTAATGCTAGATTTGCGTTAAAATCACGGTCGTCGTCTAGTCGCGACGTAAAGTCTGCGCAAATGCCTTAGAGGTGAGCCTTACAAACTGCAGCACTCCAAATGTGCATAAATTTTAACAGCGATACATCATGTCAATAGGTATGCTTTGTAGAATGTACGTCTATATTGACTTTTCACCATTTTTGGCAGAATTTCAACAAAAAAAAAGCTTTGGACATTGCTTAAATACATATGCTTTAAAATATATTTGATGTCGCTATGTGTATACAAACAACAAAAAATCATTGAATTTAGCTGTTCGGGGACATTTATAATTAGAGACCCCTATTTTATGTAAAGCGCATAATTGAATATTTTCTCAGAAATAACTATAACTTGAAATCCTTGTAATATATGACATATCTGTGCGTGGTTTCGAGTTTGTATTAAAGTATTTTTTTATCTGTAAAATCCTAATATATTTTAGGCTTATATATTTTATAGTTTTCATTTGAATATATATTTTTTATTATATGTAAAGTGAGTGTAAAATTTGGGCAAATAATCTATTTTAGCATTTTGAATTGCGCGCTTTTTACTCAAATTCCGGTTGATCATTGACGTTAAGGGAAGGTCAGGGAATTATAAAAAAATATTTATATTTCTTTTCACCCCTAATCACTTTTTACCCACTTTTTAAAGATAAAGTCACTATATTCATTTTTTAAATGAAAATATCACTTTATTCATTTTGCCTTACATAAATTAACCCATGGGCTAACCACTATTGCATTCAGATCTATACTTATTACTTTTTTTGAGTATCTTGAATTATTTTATAACCTTTTAGAATTTCAAAAAATTTCGATGGATTTGAAATATTTTTGGGGATGTTAAAAAATTCTACGAAATCTGCAGGAGCTTTTTTAAAAAAATTTAGGGATTTTAAAAGATTCTAAAGCAGTTGAAACACTTAAGGTCATTTCAAAAGATTCCGCGCCATTTTTAAAAGTTTAAAAAAATGTAAAGGGATTGTAAAAGATATCAAAGAATTTGAAATATTTTTGGCAATTTCAACAGATTCCAATGAACTTTTGATTGACTTCAATAATTTAAAGGAATATGAAAGGATTTGAAATATGTTAGGGCATTTTAAAAGATTCCAAGGAATTTTCGAGAGATTTAAAAAATTGGAAAGGATTTTCAAGGATTTTAATGATTTTACGGGGTTTGGAAATCTGTGCAGGTGTTTAATAAATTTTCAAGGATTTCAGAAGATATTATCATGTTTCGTACAATTCAAGAGAATTTTATAACAAATTAACGAGTTTTAAAGACTTTATTTACAAAAAAGGAGAGATTTCGTAGGGTGTCAAAGACTGGAATAGATTTGCAAACATTTTTTGCAATTTATTTTAATTCATTTTTAATCATCCCTAAACTGTCATTATTTATTCGGAATTCCTTTAAATTCTTTGAATTTTTTAAAGAATTTTCTTGAATTCTTCTAAATTCACTCCATCCTGCTCAATTCAACGGATTTTTTTTTAGTTTTTGTTTGATTAATCTTGAAGGCTTTTTCACTCATCTTGAATTTTTAAGCATTTTATCAAATTCATTTTAATTATCTTAAACTTTTCTAAACTTAGTTCAAACTTACTGCATTCATATGAATGTCAACGACATCTTCTCATTTCGTTTACGTTCCTCTAAATTCACAACATTTTTACTGATTCTTTTGAATTCTTTTTAATCAAAAAATGAAAGTTCTGCTGAATTGTACATTTGTTTCAGAAATCTTTCTGCATAAAACAAATAATAAATATAAGTGTTTTGACCACTATTTATAAACCATATATAACTTTTTCACCTGGTCACACACGATTTTCAAATAAACTCTGCTTTTTTGAACTTAGAGTTGTTTTTTACCCAAAATGTTCAAGAATTAGAAGTACAAAAATCGGAAAGTTGTTCTGAGTTGTGTTACATCTGGAGGGTACAACAACTATCTCATCATTTTTTACTAGGATCTGTATTTGTCAAACAAACTCGCATTTTTTGAACATGGAATAATTTTGTTTACATCAAAACACAATAACTATTCCGTTATATACTTTTTACTCATATGCATATTTTGTTGTAAAAATCAATTTTTTTTAATACAAAATATTGTTTTATTTCTTTTGTCCAAAAATTTGAAAAAGAAAAAATAAATTTAAAAAATGTGAAGGTTCTGCGGAATTATGCTTGCCTAGCACAATTCAGTACAATTTTTAAATCTTCGAAATTTAAGGGTTAATAAGTCATTTCAAGATGAAAAAGCCTTGTTTTTGAAAAGTATAGATCTGAGTGAAAAGTTCCGAAATTTTATTTTATGATAACTTTGGGTAGGAAAGTCATTCCAAGCTAAAAAAAGTCAAGTTTTATCTGACTGAATGGTTTATTGGAAAATAGTTATACTGCTCGCCAAGCACAACTCAGAATTTTTGGTCCAAACTAAGTTTTTTGTGAATTTTGTCTCAAATATGGATGTTTTCAACATTTTTGCCGGAAAATAAAGCACAAATCGACCATAGCCCGGGTGGAAATTTAAGTCGGGAGCTGGCCATTCTACATTCGGAGAGCCCGGCTTTAAGCCGGCCGGCGAGCCCGACTTTAAGTCGGGCTGTGGCCGGAGTTTCTGCTCGGAATCCGACCAGCATCGTCACGCCCGGACAAGATCAATTGGTGCTTTACTAGATTTAAGTGATTCGGGTTTCAATTGTATGAAGAGCATTAGTCACTAAATTAGGGAATCAATTTGATTCTTTTTTACTGCAGAATTGGAGCGTATTGATATATGAAATTCCACACGCCCAGCACACAGACAACATTAACAATTTTCACGTAGTCGTTGAGAAACAAAGAAAGGTATTTAAAAAATAAATATTAAATGATTGCGAGTATTTTGACTTTATATATCAATAGTCCTGTTTAGAGTAAATAAGTATATTACATTTTTAAACATTATATTACAAATGAAATTTCTAGCGCTACGAGGTATCGAACCTACATATCTATACCTAAATCTGACGCCTAGCAGTCGGGAGTGCTATACACAGCGCAAAACCGACAAGTTGAAACTCGTTGAAAAAGCCATCCTCATAAGCTACAGTTCAGAAAAGTTAAAGTACCAAATTTTAAGTTCTATTTTTCTGATTATTTATTATTATGCGGCGTTATGTAAATATAAAATACGCGAAATTTTAACAGGAATATCAATGAAATACATTCTAAATAAGTAATTTAAATCGATTACAATTTTTCTTCGCGTGATATTTTGTTTTTTCCCGTTGTAGATTATTTTAAAACTTTTTACAATGACAGGAAATGTAATTTTTTATGGACATTAAAAATTTTTAACGACGGAACTCATAAATTTAATCGTGAATGTTAAAAATTTCTCAATAATAAAATTTTTTTAATTTCGGGTAAGGTTTGATTTTTAGGTGTTTTATACTATTTTATAACGTTCAAGATTGATATAAAATGTACATTTTTTCTGAACATTCGCAATTTTTCATAAAGATCAAACTTAGAATTTTTTTCTTAAAAAAAAAAAACAGTTCGAATTTCAAAAAAGTGTCATCGAATTTTTCTCACAAAATGCATTGTTTGTAAGTCTGAACTCATGAAACCTTAAAATTTGTGGTGTCCAAAAGATATTTACCCAATATATTTTTACGCGTGGAACATCCATGCGATTATACGCATCCATTTCTTAGTGAAATCAGATAAAGTAATTAAGTTATAAACAAAGTTTAACAATTTTATTCTTGCCAATCAGCGCCCGGCCAGCTACCTTCTGAGCATTCGATCATAAGATTTGTCCGATCAGAGCCCAGTCAGCCCCCGACTGGGGTTTCGCCACAAATTTTGGCTAACCAGTTTCCGACTAGCGCAAGCCTAGGCTCTTAAAAAATAAACATAGCCCGGTCAGTCCCCGACCAGGAACCTTGTTGTACCAGGGCTAACTCTGGCTATTTCCACATGGGAGTTCAACACATTTTTCGTTTTTTTTATCAAACAAAATGACGGTGCTGACTTTTTTGACATGTTTTTTCTAAGGTTCATAAGGTCAAATTGATTTGTCAAAAAATCGTTTGCAGCACAATAGAATACAAACGTAGCACAATGCAGCACAACTTTTATTTTTTGGAACATTGAAGATAGTGGTGCCAAACTCTTGGATATTTATAAAGGTTCTGTTATGGAGGCGTGCAGTGGTTTCTTTGAATTTTTCATGCAAATTAAGAAGCACTTGTAACATTGCATTTTTTTAAATGGAAAAAGATTTATTTGTATATAAAACTAAATCGAATTTTTTCGAAGATTCGACTTGACTTTTAGATCCGCCTTTCTCTCGAAAAGGGAGTCATTTTAATTGAAAAAATTGTAATAATCTACCTTGGCGAAAATTTCGGATAGAAATTCATTCCGAATAATTTCTAAACAATTCGAATCATTCTAAAATTTGTATCCGAACTAATCCGAATCTATCTAAAAAAATCCGAAAAAGTTCTCAATTTCGTTTCGATTGAATCAGTTAAAAATTAATCCGACTCAATCCGATTCAATCCAAATCAATGCGAACAAAATTTGCTATCCAAATGAATCAAATTCAAAACGAACTCGGATTCATTTGGATTGAAAATTCAGTATATATCAATATGAGTTTGGATTGATTCGGATTCATTTAGAATTAAAATTTTCTACGAATTGGTTCAGATTATATGTTCGGATTGAACAGGATTAAGTCTTGTTATTTTTTAACCAATTTTGATTGAACAAAATGTAGACATTTTTTCGGATTGGTTAGGATTCTGTTTTCACACTAATTGTGAGATTTATTAGCACAATATTTTGATTTTTTTGTTCTTCAGTATGTTGCGAACCGGTTTCAATAGTCATATGTGTCTTAAAACCCATTTCGTTAAAACTGACTTCAGAAATCTTGGAAGTGGGTCGCTCCATGTACTATTTGAAGTCCACGTAGATAATATGTTCTTCGTACCCACATAATTTCAGACATCCGTCTGGCCCATCGCCATAAAGTACTGATTGTGCAGGTCAATGTTGGCGTGTAACACTTTCGCAAATAGGAACCATGCAAAGTTTTCAGAAGGAAAGAAATGAGAAGAATTTTTAAAATATGCTAGCAAAAAAGCATTAATACTATGTAAAATTGAAATTAAAATAATCATCAATTTCCAATCATCATCCAAGATATTTAAAATAACAGCTGATTTGAGTAGAAGAAAACTGTTCAATATTCCTTTTTGTTGAAAAATAATGAAATTCATGTTTTCTATACAGAATGTATTAATATGCATATGAACAGTGGTTTCGTATATTTTATTACTCAAATTCTGAGTTGAAACAGGGAGTTTGTAAAAAAATCATATTTCTCGCTTGAAATGAAGATGTTTGCCAAAGAATCACATTTCATAAATAGAACAGTGAATTTTCGAAAAGAATTATCATTCGTTAGGATACGGAAGTTCAGTAAAAAATTATAATTTTGACTTGAGACAGGAAATTTTTTAAAACATTTATAATTTCGAGGTGGGATTGGAAATAAATTCAAGAAATGTACAAAAACGACCATTTAGAGAATAATTACAATTATTCGGCCTTCGAACAGGGAATTTTCGAAAAGAATCATAATTCCAAATGTCGATATAGAATTTCCGTAGTGAAATATAATCTTTAGTTTGGGGCAAAGAATTTCCGTAAAGAATTATAATTTTTTACATTGGTACAGTGAAGTTTATTAATGAATTATAATTTTGAATTTGAAACAGAGAATTTCAGTAAAGTAATATAATTCTGAAATTTTCAACAGGGAATTTTCATTTCAGGTTCTCTTTAAAACAAGAAATTTCTTTAAGGAATTATAATTTTTACTTAAGGACAGGAAGTATCCGTGAAGAATTATAATTCGACTTGGTTCAGAAAATTTTTGGATATAGAACGGCGATTTTGGAAAGGGATTTTAATTGTGATTTAGAAGAATGAAAGTTGAAGAAAAAAAAAACCTGTCCCAAGTCAGAATTTTGGACAGTTTCAAACTTCCATCTTCCGAACTTTGGAAAAAGGGAGTTACTATATTTCTGAATCATAATAGACAATTTTATAAATAAATATAATTTTGACTTGGAACAGGAAATTTCGTCCGAAATTATAATTTTTTTCTTGGTATAGGCTATTTTTGATATGAAATGGGAAATTTTCGAAATTAATTTTAATTTGATTTAAAAAAATGAAAATTAAAAAAAATCCATGTTCTAGGTCAAAATTCGTCACAATTTGAAAATTCCATCTTCCAAGTTTTGAAAAAGGGGCGTTACTATATCTCCAAATTATAATAGAAAATTAAAAGAAAATAATTTTGACTAGGAACAGCCCGGGTGGAAATTTAAGTCGGGGGCTGGCCGGGGTTTCTTGTCGGAATCCGACCAGCATCGTCACGCTGCGCTGGCCAACGTCCAGCCCTGGAGCATGGCCGGGAACTGGCCGGGAGCTGGTCGGGGATTTCGACCGTGGCCCGGACAAGAATAATTGATACTTTACTAGATTTAAATAATTCGTGTTTCGATTGTATGAAGAGCATCTGTCACTGAGTTGGGGGATCAATTTGATTCTTTTTTACTGTAGAATTGGAGCATATTAATATATAAAATTCAACACGCCCAGCACACAAGCAACATTAACTATTTTCACGTAGTCTTTGAGAGACAAAAAAGATTTAAAAATAATTATTAAATGATTGCTAAAAATCAATGCATTATAACACTTTTGATTTAAAATTGAGTTTTCATTATATTCCATCAAATCATTGATTTTTAACTTCCCAATTATAAGTTTAGATGTATTTAATCGCAAAAAAGTCACAGATTTCGAATCCCAGATTTATAAATCGCTACTATGAGAATTTAAAACAAAATTCATTTGTAACTTCTTATTTACATTGAGTATCTCGTCTAACAATGAAGCCCAGCCGAGGAACATCAAACCCATCTCAGGAAAAACGTAGCATCGATGAACAAAGCGCGGCAAGCGAAAAAAATTTCTTAGGTCAAACCTGCCCTTACCTGAAAAGTGGGCAAAAAGTTTGCCGACCACTGGTTTAGAGTAAATACATATATAACATTTTTAAACATTATATTACAAATAAAATATCTAACGCTATGGGGTATCGAACCTACATATATCTATACCTAGATCTAATACCTCATAAACTACAGTTCAGAAAAGTTAAAGTACCAACTTTTAAGTACATTTTTTCTAATTATTTATTATTATGTGGCGTTATGTAAATATAAAATACACCAACTTTTAACAGGAATATCAGTAAAATACTTTTTAAATAAATAATTTAAATCGATTACAATTGTTCTTCACGTGATATTTTGTTTTTTCCCGTTTTAGACTATTTTACAACTTTTTACAATGACAGGAAATGTATTTTTTTATGAACATTTAAAATTTTCAACGACGGGACTCAGAAATTCAATCGTGAACGTTAAAAATTTCCTAATGATAACAGTTTTTTGACTTTCGTGTAAGATTTGGTTTTTAGATGGAACTTAGAATTTTTTTCTTAAAAAAAAAACAGTTCGAATTTCAAAAAATTGTCTTCGAATTTTTGTCACAAAGTGCATGGTTTGAAAGTCTGAACTCATGAAACCTTACAATTTGTGGTGTGAAAAAGATATGCACCCAATATACCCAATATATTTTCACGCGTGGAACATCCATGCGGGTATACGCATCCATTTTTTAATGAAATCAGAAAAAGTAATAAAGTTATAAGCAAATTTCAACAATTTCATTATTGCCAATCAGCGCTCGGCCAGCTACCTTCTGAACATACGATCATAAGATTTGTCCGATCAGAGCCTAGTCAGCCCCTGACTAGGGTTTTGACATAAATTTAGCCCAGGGCTAACCCGGGCTATTTTCACACGTGAGGGAGTTTCGTATAGAATTATCATTTCCTCTTGAAACATCTTATTTTTTATATGACACGGGAAATTTGATCAAACGATATTTACCAGATTTATAAATAAAAATTTTTTTAAAATCCCAGTTTAAGTCATAGTTCGTAAGATTTTAAAATTTCTTGTTCCAAATCAAAATTTGTTTCAATTTAAAAATTCTTTTTTTTGGCAGCTAGAAAATTGCCAGAATTCGAAACTGCCCTCTTTTAAATTTAAGAAATAGCGAGTTATACTGTATTTTTGAATAATAATAGAAAATTTTCGAACTAAATATTATTCTAAATTTGAACAGGGAATTTCTTGAATGAGATCTAATTATGTTTAGAAACTTCTTGAAATCTTTCAAACCCGTTTCAAATCATTCAAAGTTAAGTCTTTTCTTATAAATTATAAAAAAAGTGTAACCCTTGATCCAAAGCCTTCAATCGCGAAAAAGTGTTAGTTATTTATTCACATTTATATTTTTCTTTTTTTGTAAAATCACTGCACAAAATACAAAGTTATATTTTCTTCGCATGTTTTAAGCACGTCTTAAAGAGGTTTCGCACGAATATTTGAGTGTCATGAATCTATAAAAAAATGAATAGCATATTATAATGCGTTAATCGTTTGTAATAATTAATTTTAAGTTTTAACATTACATTAAGCCTAAACATGTGTTGCTTAAGTGTAAATGTGAAATCAGAAAAATGTCATTAGAAATGATTTTTCAAATTGTAGGATGTTTTATAGATATATAATAAAAACCTATTGTTTTGAGATTTGCACCTAAAAATAAAAAAAAGGAACAAAATAAAACTTTTCATCTTTTGCAGAAGGTTTCCCCAAAAAATGGTGTTTTAATATTTTTTAAAGGATGGTATGAAGGCCCAAAAAAGGAACTTAAATTGTATTTCAATTATTTTAAAAAATATATAAAACATTTAAGTAATATCGTTCTGAGGATAGTTTATAAAAAATGGAACTTTTCTATCCTTTCTCAAAAACATCAGTATCTTTCCATAAAATTGATAATTTTGTTTACGCCGCAAAGAAGTCTTGGATGATGGAAAGGACAAATAGCCATTATGTTAGGCTGAGAGCACTTCATAAGGTGATTTCGCATGAAAAATATTGCAAGTTGCAGTAAAACAGATTACGCTATCCAATTCTCAGGAAAAAATGACATATAGTTTATGTATTGGATAATTTTTTTCCGCCTCATTTGTTATGTATTATAAATAAATGGCTAAAGAAAGTGTCGTACTAGAAATTTTTTAAATTATACTACAAAAACAAATTGATTTTATCAGGAATGAGAGTTAATTCTGGTCAATGATGATATCCCCTTCAAAGTAATCTCCTTTGAATGCCAGAACTTTTTTCCAGTTGTCCTCCCACTTTTGGAAGCACTCCTGCAAGTCACCTTTCGAAATAGCTAAAGCTGCTTCATCGCATTCTTTCTTATTTTTCTACATTTTCAAATTGTTTTCCTTTAAGAGGATACTTTAATTTGGGAAACAGCCAAAAATCACAGACAATCGGGTCAAGACTGTGTGGGGGTTGCCGAAATTGTGTAAGGCCGTATTGCACCAGTAATTGCTGAATAAGCTGCGATGAGTAGGCAAGCACGTTGTTGTGACGAAAGACCCAGTCGCCAATTTTCCACAAATCAGATTTGAAATTTCAGAAGTAATAGTTTTTGGAATCCCATTGTAACCAGTCTGTATATGAGATGCCCAGATGGAGCGCGAGGAATAAGGACCAGAAAAATTATATTTTTTCCTTGAGATTCCTAAGAAAATTTCAAATGATTTGTTGTCATGAAAAATTATTTTCAGAGAAAAATATTTCAAAACATTTGAAATGATTTCCTAAAATGTTGAAATAGAATCTAGAAAATTTAGAAACGAAATTTTTCAATTTTTTAAGATCACAACATTTTAAAAAAATTCGTCTATTCAAGAGAATAACGAAACTTTCTTGAGGTTCTTAGAAAAATTTGGAATGATTTTTTATTTTGAAAAAAAACTAATTTGAAGAGAAAATTGAAAGAGGTTTCCGAAAGTGTCAAAAAAGAATCTAGAAGATTTAAAAAAAAAACTTTTCAATTTTGCAGGATTTAAAAAAAAATGTAGGAAAAAGTTAAATCATTTAAAAAGATCTTAGAAGTTTTAAATAAACTTCAAAAATAATTTAAAGTTGGAAAAGATGTCGACAAAGGAAAGACGAAGTGTAGATTTTTAAAGATTTGGAGTAAAAATTTATAAGTTTTTTTATGTATTATGAAAGGCTAAAGAATAAGAACAACATTTTTTTAATTTCTGCAAAATGTTGTATGCTTTTCCATTTAGAAAATTAATTTAAAGGGAATATTTGAAAAGTTTTTAAACATTTTCAAATATTTTAGAAGCAAATTAAAGAAATTTTTCGATTTTTTAAAGTTTCAAAACAATAAAAAATTGTAAATGTCATAAAAAAATGTTAAATAATTGTATAAATTTCAAAAGATTTCATTTCCAATATTTTATGAAATTTAGAAAAAAATTGTAATAATTAAAAGTTTTTATACATTTGCAAAACAAAATGTAGATTTTTAAAATTTAAAAATTAAATTGTGAAGTGATTTCTTTAAATTGACAAAAAAATTTAAGAGAACCAAGAAATGCTCTTAAGATTCATGGGAAAAATTTTAATAAATTCTTATTTAAAAAAATTAATTTTTAAAGAAAGTTAAAAATAATAACATTTGGAAAGATTTTGAAGAATGAGAGGACTGAAAACTTCGGAAAAATAAAATAAGGAATATTATATTTATATAACCGCAAAAACAAACTGACCTATCAATAATTATACGAAATTTTTGTAAAAATGAAAACTGTAACTGAAAGCGTAATAAGACCATTATTGCGTTATTTTTTACTGTTTAGTAACTATTCTTAGATTTTTAACCTGAAAGAACGATTGACGTATGTAAATGCCAAAATGTTTTTTATCCCGCTATACTTATTTTTCTTATTAAAAGTCTCAAAAGTCGTTTGCTAATATCGAAAGTTAGTCCGGGGCAAAATCCTAATACTCGACATTTCTCTCTGCATGCTCTGTCACCAAAAATAGAGTTCTAAAACGCTCAAAAAATAGTTCGAAAACGCTTCGCGATATCCCAAAACTCCCTCCGTGCTATGTCAAACCATGTTTGCCCGATGATTTTAGAGTAATGAGCGGGCACGTAGCGAGGACTGAAAAGCTCTCTCCAACCTAGCGCAGAACTCTATTTTTCGTGACAGAGCATGCAGGGAAAACTTGACCAGTATTAGGATTTTGCCCCGGGAGACTTTATACTTCCGGTGACTAATTTAAATAAAAAAATCAAATAAATGATAACAAGAGATATTTCGGGTTTCACTCGTGTAAAAAACTACGAATTTTTCGTATTTTTTTACACAAGTGAAACCCGAAATATCTCTTGTTATAAAAATGAATCATCGTGAAAGCATTAAATCTATTATCAAAGATTTCAAAGAAATCTTATTTTATACTCGGTTTGTTTTCAGTTTTATCTTCAATAAGTCAATACACCAAACCCACGGTTTAAGAACAGAGTCGAGGTTTGTCTGCGAATAGCCTTGATCCTAAATCGGGGGAAGCCAAACGTAAGCAGTCAGGGCGGTGTGAACTATTTATGAAAGTACATTTTTTAAACAAACATAGATTTTAAAAAAATTGTGTTGGATTTTTCTATGTACTAAGAAATATTTGTTTAGTTTCGTCTATTTTGTTATTTTATACATATAATAATTTAAAATTTAAGAAAAACTACAATGTCAGCAATCCTTTATACGTGAAAATATCACTTTTCCTGCTTATTTTCCGTATTTATTCGAATATAAGCCGCACCTTTTTTCTGTTTTTTTAGAGCTCCAAAACCAGGGTGCGGCTTATTTGCAAATACGAAAGGTCGAAATTCGTATAATTGTTGATGTGAAGTGCTATTGTTGGATACAATAATAAAGATACTTTCTACATGGTAGATGCAACTAGGACATTCCAATTTGCGAGGGGATCAGAAATGAAAATAGACACTGAGGGAAAACATTATGAACTTTACCTAGGTATTGCATAAATAACTGATTAAACTTTAACTCAAATTGGATTTTATTTGAACTCGACTTCTGAAAGCAGCCGTTTCAGCAAAGCGTGGTGGTCGTACGTCGTACTTGGCGCTGTCCCACCACTCCTGCTATGAGCAATCATGTGTTCGATTGCCCCTCTATTGTTATTAAGAACAGAATTATTTTTTTCTGTTTAAAATTTTTATAATTAGCGTGCGGCTAATCTCGCAACACAAACGTTTTTTTCAGTATTTTCAACTTTAAAAACCGGGGTGCGGCTTATAATCGTGTAAATACGGTTCTTTAAATGTTTGCAGACGTTTAGTCATTTACGACCTCTGTCTCTGCTCTCTGACACCATTCTATCAGAGTAGCCTCCAAAACTACATCATCAATTGTTTTTGACGATTTTTTGTTTCGGTATTCATAATTTTTAAGCTTATTGTTCCAATCAATTTCGCAAGCTAACTGCTTTCCCTTAACCTGCAAGCTCATATTTCTCTTTGAACGACAAACGCTGTCTCTTATTTTCCTTCGGCATTTTTACAAACCATAACAGAATCGAAATCGAGACACTTCATTTAACACTTCGCTACTGATTGCGACGCCTGATTGAGAACCTTCCCTCGACCTCGCGAGTTGAGAATCTGCTTGGGCCAGCAGTTCTAGGCATTTCTAAACCGAGGCATCCCAAACCGAGGGTCTGGTGTTATTACATTTCATCACAAAAATCTTGAAAGTAGTCCTCCTGAGTCTTATACTGAAAATAAAACATTAAGATACCCTTTACCTGAAAACCACACAGGTACACACACACACAAACGACGTCAAAACTGAATGAAACAAAATTGAGCCACAATTTATTTATTTTAAACATTATGAATATTAGGGTGGTCCTGAAATACATTGGAAATTTGGTGGTTGTGCCCCATGAAGTTTAATACGTATTTCCCATAAGATAAAAGATTTTTTTGTCAATCTTATTCAAAGTTAGCGATAGAATACGAATCAAAACTTATTTTATAAATATCACACCCATAAGTCTGCTTTGTAGGGTCCCAAAAAACCCCACTAGTGAAAATGTGGGGTCTGAAAGTTTTTGGCTCTAATCACAATTTTTTTGGTTTTTTAAAGAAAATTGTTTTTTTTTTTAATACAAAATAATACTTTATACTGACAATTAGATGTTTTTATAAATTGTTTGAACAATTTAATTGTCTGTAAGCATTTTCTTTTAGAATAGAGTTAGAAAGTCATGCTTTTTTCCGAATTTTTCAACTTCTTTTCAACTTTTCAATTAGAATGAGGTTAAATTAATTCAAGTTAACAAACATAATTGTTCACATAATTTAGTATTATTTTTAATAATATTGTCTTTGAATAATGCTAGAAAGTTGCGAGTTTATCTGAAATGTTTGTTCCAGTTTTCACTCAGAGATGTAATAATTAATGCAATGTAGCAAACCTAAACGTTTAAACAAATTACACTGCACTCTAGAGATAGGGCCCCCTAATATAGTCTTTCCAAGAATTGACGCCGCGCCACAAGTAGGATTAGAAGGAGCTCCGCGGGTTGAGCGGCGATCGCGCAGGCGTGAACAAACAAAAGCATTTTCTACGAAACGGCCCTTTATCTGGGTAATTCCCCACCAAGGTTAGCCCCAAAATCGGCCCAATCTCAGAGTTTCACTGTAATATTGTTTATAATTAGATTAGACTTTGGATTGTAGCAATTTCGATTCGGGCGTTCTTCGAATTAAACCGTAGTGGCGGCTGTAGTTGGGAGGAGTCGTGGAAAACAAACCCGTGCTACAATTGAAACTCTAGTTTATCTTCTCCTATACCTATAGCAATGCTAGATAGTTACGATTTTCTTTGAAATACTCAACATTTTGTGTACTTCTTACTCATAGTGAGGAAATAATTAATGAATATAACAAACGTAAGTGTTGAAAAAACTAATATTGTTTATATTTATTTTGTCCTATAATAATGCTAAAAAGTTGCGGTTTCTTAAAATGTATTTTTTAACTGAAATTTAAACTACTTTAGTTGAAGCTTCATTATTTTAGTTAAAAGTTTAATCTTATGCAATATATGTAATTTTACCTTTCCTTCATTCGTGAATTCATCAAAGAAAACTCACAGGAATCATCACATTTATCCTAAACTTTTAAAAATTTGACCTTGAATGATGCACACATATATACAAAATACACCTGTCCCTCAAGCGTGAATTAAATTACATGAAAGGTGCGCCGCATCGTTAACTACATGTCATTGACAGCAAACTTTTTTTGCAGTTTTTATATAAACACGTTCATGCAATTAAGTGAATATAATTAGTATTCTTAATAATAAAATTGAAAAAATACTCATCAACAAATACAACAAATACTCTTTATGAAGAAAAACAAGGAAATTTTGTTGACCAGGGAAAAGTCATAAAATTTCGCAAAAAAATGGCAAAAATCAGGGAAATTCTGTCAGAAAAGGGGAAGACCACCCTACAGTAGGTAATCATTAATTTAAAATATTAAAATAATAAATAAAATATGTAAAAGAATTGTTTTGATATAATTAATAGTAAAGATATCATAGGTGGTAATATATTAAACTTAAAATGGATTATGTCACTCATATTTGTGCTTGTCGTTAATTATTATCTTGTGTATGGTCATTATCTACCGTAGAGTGGTCTCCCCTACAAATATCTTGAATTCTTCTGAAATATTGACGGGTATTTTATACGATTCCTAAGTTTTTAACAGGTTTCAATAATTTGAAGGGGTTTCCAAGGATTTTAATGATTTCATAGGATTTGAAATATTTGCAGGCATTTTAAAAAATTCCGAAGAATTTTCAATAGACTTTAATAATAATAATAATCAGAATAGGTTGTCTAAGGATTTTTAAGTATATTGAAAACATCCAAGAAATTTCTAGGAGCTTTAGAAAATTTTAAGAAGTTTCCAAATATTTCAAAGGATTTAAATTATTTTAAAGGATTTAAAGCAAATTTTCATGGGATTTTAACCAATTTAATAGAATGTCGGAAGATATTCAACGATATTACAGCTTCTATAATTCTTAAGGATATTTTAAAAGATTCCAAGGAATTTTAAACGATTTCGGAGAATTTCAATGATTTTATGGGATTTGAAAAGCTCCCAAGGTATTTCAATCAGTTTACCTTTTCAAAGTGTTTCGAAAGATTTAAAAAAATGAATAATAATAAAAATGATTCAAATTTTATGATATTCAAAATGAACCAAGGATTTCTCAAGGGATTTCAATAATTTCAAGTAATTTCCGATTTAGCTGTCCAAAATATCATAAAATCTTTAAACATCAAGAGCTTTAAAAAGTTCCAAGGAATTTCTAATGATTTCAAAGAATTTTGAGGTAATTTTATAACACCCAAGGAATTTCAAGAACTTTAAAAATTCCAAGGGATTTCAAATGTTTTCTTAAGGATTACATGATTTTAAGTGATTTAGAAAGATGTTCATGTGGTTTTCAAGAATTTACTAGAAATCTGAAGGGTATGGTAGAATTTCAATGATATTAAAGCATATTAAATGCTCTCCAGTTATTTTAAGACAGGTTTTGTGTAAGGTATTTTCAACGATTTTAAAGAATTAATGATAACAATAATTAAAGATTTTATGATAGATTAAATGATTTCAAGGAATTTTCAAGTGGTTTTGATCATTTGATGAGGTTTCAAAGAATGTTAAATATTTCAGGGTTTTTTTCAATTACTCTGGATTTTCAAGAGCTCTAAAAAATACATAGGATTTTAAAACATTTTAGAGCACTTAAAATATTTCAGAATAGTTTAAAAGATTCCAAGAAATTGTCACTTGGTTTCAATGACCTAATGAAGTTAAAAAAATTTAACGATTTAACGTTTTTTAAAGAATTTCAAAAATTTCTCATGTGGCTGTAAAGAATTACTTAGAATTTTCGAACATAACGATTTAAACGAAGATAACGATTTAAAAATTTTGTTTGCAGGTTGTTTTTTTATTCATCTTAAGTCCTTTTAATTAACATTGACTTCTTAAGCATTCCATAACATTCCTTTTAATTCCCTCAAATTTTTTTAATCCCATTTTAAACTTACCAAATTCAATTAATTTTATCATTTTTTTAAATTATCTTCAATTCACCATGAATTTTTCTGAATTTCATGGGCATTATTTATATTTTGGGTTAGAAGCTTTCGATCACTTTTCCGGTTTGAAAAGGTCACTTTTTCACTTTTTTAAGTAAATTAGGCTGTGGCATCCCCGAGAATAATAAATAAAAATTTTAAAAACATCAATTTAAAATTATTTCATTCCATTTGTGAACAACTCTATAACTAAAAATTTTGCAAAATTATAAGGTTAGTTTTTAAATACTAATTGTCAGGAAAAATGAAAAATTGGCTATGGAAAAATCAGGGAAAAATCAGGTCTTTTTTTTTAAGTGAAGTTTTTTGGCTACCCCGCGGCAATATATCATAAGATATTTAATATGTTATTAATAAAAGGAGAGAAATCTTTCCGTTCATTTTCACGGACCTCAACGACTCATTAACATTCTTCTTTAAACTGCGCCTCGTTACAGTAATTAAGTGCAGTATCAAGAGAAAGCTAAATCTAAAATGAAAAGAGGACATTGTTCATCAGTTCATGGTCAAACCATTCTTTTACGTATGTGGCTCACGGGAAAATCTCTCGATCATGTAACGCGATTCGCAGAGAGAATAATATTGATAATAACAACTGATTTAAATTCCTACAAAGATTGCAAAAGAAATATATTGAACGGATTCACAATATCAATCAGTTAATGACCTCAACCAAGAAAAACAATTGCGCCTTGTTTACTGGATAAAGAAACAACATTGTTCATTCATATTCCAATATTAGGCTCATATTTGTCTTCCTGTAACACATATTTCAAATTCAAAAATTCTTATTATTGCCTAATTTTGTGTTTTAACTAAATTTAAATTTACGCAAAAAAAGAAGATAATTTATTATTTGAATTTTTCCGACTAAAAGAGATCGAAGAAAAGTCATTATTGGAACTTTTAAAATAATAAACCTGTGTTTAGACTTTTATAAAGCAGGCCTAAAATTTATTTATAAAAATTAATTTTATTACTCCAAGATGAGTCGGTTCATTTCGATAAAATTAGTGTTTCAAATAAAATATTTTATCAAAATATATTCATTAAGCATAAAAGGTTTACAATACTTATACTTTTCTGTCGTAATTATTTATCACGATATAAAAATTTTAGATTAACGATTGAAAAAATGAAAATGGACAAAAAATTGAAAAGGCCAAATGAAGTAGGAGAATTGATGTATTAAAATTCGGAAAAAATGCAAGATGATATTTATGTTAGTAAAATTTCAGTAAAAATAATACTGAATTCTGAAATTCAGATAATGATGCGGCTTCAATTTATACCAATACTTGCTTGGATACAAGCAAATTCTGATGAAATTAAACCAAATTCAATATTATTTCGCTGGAATAGGTTGCAGCCTAATGTTTTTGGAACTTACTTGTAACATCAATTTATTAAATGACTTCTTTATTATTTTAAAATTTGGCTTTCAAAATGTAGAAGTGCCAAAAATCAGGTCTCTAGAAAAAAGTTTTTTATGATTTTAGGAATTAAAACAATATTATCAAAAATTTCCAATTAAAGGAAAAAAAAATTTTACTTAAAAAGTTCTAAACTTACGAAAAATATTTATTTTCTCAATAGTTTTTGTAAATACATGTTTTTTCGAGAAAAAGATTCCCCACAACTTTACTGTTTCCAATTTTTTTAAGTAAGTAAATAACCTTTAAATGCAATTATCTCTTTAAACAATTTGTTTTATTTAACATATTTTTGTAACGATTTTGGACAAATTTACTTTCAACTTGAGAAACAGTAGGAATGCAGAGAATTTTTCCCTCAAAAAAGAAACCATCATTTATTAAAATTGATCCATTTTTGAAGCATTGGTAAAAATTGATAGTTCATATAATTCAATTACAAAAAACTTGGTCAAAATTTTAATAAATTTAAAAAAAGCGTGGTAAAAACATGGTAAATTTTAACACTTGTTTATTAAAAATAATATTTTTCATTTGAAACATCATTAGTAATATTTTTTTAATTATTGAAATAATAGAAAAACTATTTTTTCAGAGCACGATATTCAAATACGTCATCAAATTAGAAATAATTTACGACTCAGAAGTTAGCTATGCATATAGATTTGAAACTTGTGCCAATTATTTAAAATAAACTAATGCTCCTATCCCAAAACCAAGAACATCACTGAATTGTTCTCAGAAATATCTCCAGTTTTTAAACTATATCTACAAAATGATTTTTTAAACAGTGACATTGTTGTAAAGCATTGTGCAATTATAAATAAAATTATCAGCCGGGAAAATTTCAAGACCAATAGCAGATGTCTTGCTAAAATATTTCCAGAGAATTTTTTTAATCTTTGCTAAGAATAAATTATTTAAATAATAAATAATTTTGAACCAAATAGATGAATTGTCTACTAAAATTATTAATCCGTAAAAAAATGAATCTTCGAAGAAAGAAGTTCCACATTCAACCAGATCTGAATTTTCAAAGAAAAAGCTTTTTTTTAACCAGGAATATTAATTTTTGAGAATAATACAGAATTACCAAAAACATACATTTATTTTAAACTAAATACATTTATTTTCAACTAAGTACTTGAATTTTCAACTAAAAAAGAGGAATTTTGAACCAAATAGTTGAATTTTCAACTTATAAGGGATACATTTTGAACAAAAAATGAAGTAGTTACATTTTCAGTTAAATAAATGAATGTTCAACCAAAAATGAGATTTCATGAATCTTCAACTTAAATGATAAATCTTTAAAAAAATGAAATTTCAAGAAGATTTATATTTTACCCCAGAAGATTAATTTTCCACGAAAAAAGATCAATTATCAACAAAATACTTTAAGTTTTCACAAACCATTCGTATTTTGGGCTTAAAAATATCAATTTCCAACCAAAATTGAAATAGTTAAATTTTGGTAAAAAATTAATCTTCTTGGTTGAAAATTAATTCATTTTTATTAAAAATGTAACTAGGTCTAAACCAGTCTAGTTGAATATGAACTTTTTTGTTGAAAATCTAACTATTTTTACGAAAATTTATCTTTTTTGGGAAAAAATTAACTTTTTGTTAAAAATCATATTTTGTGGTTAAAAATTCAACCGGTTTGTATACAATTGGTTCTTGTGGTATTTAAATTTAAAAGTTTTGTTTAAAATTTAGTTATTTTGTTGGAAGTGCATGGCTGTGTGTAGAAAACTAATCTTCTTGGTCAAAACTTCATCTCGTTGGTTAAAAATTATTTTTGCTGTTGTTTAAAACTCAACTACTTGGTTGAAATTTAAACTAGTTTGTTATCAAATTAGTACTTTTTGAAAATTGACGTTTTTAACAATGTAACTATTCCATTTTAGATAAAAATTGATACTTTTGATTGAAAATTGGTATTTTGTAGCTGAAGATTCATGTATCCTGTTAAAAATTCGTCTTTTTTGGTCAAAAATGTATCTTTTCGATATATAAATCCATACTTTCTAATTAAAAATGCAACTGTTTGGTTCTCGATTAATCTTCTCTGGTTGTAAAATCAAAAATTTAGTAGAGAATTAAACTATTCGGTTGAAAATTAACTTTTTTGTACAAAATTTATATATTTGGTTTAGATGTAACCGTGAATACGTGTATCGAAATTTCGGTACGTGTAGGCACTCTCTTAAATTTAACTATTTAGTCAAAAATTAAATAACTTTCATGAAAATTTAACTGTTTGGTAGAAAATTAACTTTTTTGTTAGAAAATCATATTTTCAGGTTGAAAAAAATTGTTGTATGGGTAATTTGTCCTTTTGGCCTTAAATATCAACAATTTTGTTGAAAATTGATGTATTTTGTTGAAAATTTGTGTTCTTTAATATAAAATCAAGCCTCTTGCTGGAAAATTAATCTTTTTGGTTAAAAATTAATTTTTTATATTGCTGAGGTTTAAAGCGTACCCACTGTGAAATGAGCAGTTTTCACAATATTGAATGCAATGTGAACCAGTAATCTGAAAGTATACTAGTCGAAATGCCATTTGTAGCAATACATAAAGCAGCTATTACAGTTTGACATTGCAGAGTGGAATAGCGTTGGTACGCGATGTTTAAATTACTGCTCCACATTTTAATGTTTCACTTACAAGCTGGTAGACTTTACGTTTTCCAATTGTGAATGAAAAATTATGAATTATAGTTTATACAGTTTACAACTTGTAAGCTATCCCCTTTGATACTGCGATGGGTAGTGGGATACAAAGTAGATCGTGCAGTTTGAAATAATAATCCGGTATACCAATATAGGGCCTCACCCCGCAGCAGTTTTGCAGTGTGAAATTGTAACATCTCCTTTTTCGCACTGTTGTAAGTGCTAATTGAGTGTTGAAGGTACAGTATGTACCGAGGAAATAAATGTTACTGGGCGAGATTATAATATCTCCACTTTCGAACAGTGTTATTCGTTGAGCGAGATTTGTTTTATTTTTTACAACATTAAGTTTATTTTTATAATTAATTATTAATTAAAAATTATTTTCCTAATTGAAACTAAAAGATCTATTGAGATTATAATAAACTTCATATCTGCCGTATGAAGGAAAATCTTACGTAAGTGGCATTGTCGTTTAGGTGAAATTTAACATTTTCAGTTATGAGAAAATAGACCGTAATCGTGAAGTCAGTTACGTAACTTTTTCCTTATTATGGGAGATATTAATTATTACGGCAGAGATTAATAAATACACGTCAAGTGCTAATAAGGTATTATACAAGGGTCCCAATTATTTTTCTTTAGACACCCAGGAAAAAAGAATTCATTCAAAAGGCGACTCTGTGAATTGCATATCTGTCATTTGCAAATTCTGAAAGTTAAAACTGAAATGGTTTGCAACTGTCAATCGGTCATTTTCTCAAGCAGCTTCGAATCTGCCATGTACTGCAATGTCCATTTCCAACAAGGTCACATTGAATCGGTTTCCTTCATTTTGAATGAGACCGATTTTTTTGTGGTTTAGCTGCCATATTTCACACGATTTTTTAAATTTATAAATTATCGAAAGATTAAAAGATATAATGCGCAAGTCTATAAAATTCCTTTTGCTATTTCATTTATAGATGTTGTAAAGGCTTTTGCGGCATATAAGTTGGCTAAAAACATTATAACGACTAAAAGTCGTTAAAAACCAAATCGGCAGCTATCTGAAATTCCAGTGACATATACGCAATTTAAAAGCCCTCGAAACTCATTAAAAAAAAAGTGAATGGATTTTTGTTTCCTATGTATAAAATCTAAAGCAGATTAATACTCCCAAAATAATATTAATTTTAAAACTCCAATAATATGATATAATTCCAAAATGAATATTTGCAATCTCTTTAAAATCGAATTAGTTACAAAAAACGGATAGAAAGGCAAATTAGTCAGTCACTATCACTAAATATTTAACAGTGAGTGATTATTAGTTAAACTTCATTTCAATTTGAATTTCAGGTTATGTCATTACACTAAACATAAAATATGTACATTATTTTGTTCAACTTTTTGTCTTATTCTAATTGAGTTTTTTTTGCATTGTATGAAAGGTATTTTAGAGTAAATAAGAAGCGGGAAGAATTTTTAAAAATGTATCTGTGAGAAAGTAAAAAAGAACTAATTTTACAGAGATAAATTTCTATGGATTTCTATGACGTTGTACAGTCTTATCTTAAAGCAATGTTACACAAGTTGTTGAATTTTGGTTGACAAAAAATATCATTTTGATGACGTATGAACTTTGTGTTGGATATTTATATTGTTATTTTAATGTTTGAACATACATGCATAATTAAGATATTCTTTTATGCTATTTTTGTAGAAAAAATCGTATAAGCAAATGGTTAATTTTTCAACCAAAAAAATAGATTTTCTACGAAAAAGATGACTGTTCTGCCCAAAAAAGACGAATTTTCAAAAAAATACATAAATTTTCAACAAAATTGTTGAATTTTGAAGCCAATAAGGTTAATCATCTACCCCTTACAGCAATAGGATATACCAGAATATCCCAATTGATCCCATTTATCTCCCAGGTTGTCCTAGGAATATCCCAGAGATAACCCGTCGGATATCTCGCAAGGTGAAAATTTGGATATCCCAGGGATAACCCCAGGATATCCCTGGGACGTTTCAGGGATATTCAAATGTCCCAAGTAGAATACAAATTGATTTTCTATATCTTACTTAGGACATTTGAATATCCTGGAAACGTCCCAGGGATATCCTGGATAACCTGGTGTTATCCCTTGGATATCTAAATTTCCGCCTTGCAGGAAATCCGGCGGGTTATCCTTGGCACATCATAAAGACGACCTGGGAGATAAATGGTATCAAATAGGATATCCCGGTATATCCTATTGCTGTAAGGGACAGAACAGTTCAATTTTTCACCCAAATATATGATTTTTCAACAAAAGAGTTAATTTTAAACCAAAAACATGAATTTTGCACAAAAATGTGGAATTTTTAACTCAAAAATATTATTTTCTAACCAGAAAGGTTATTTTCTGTCAAATAGTTTAATATTTAAAAAAATGTTTTACTTTTTAAGTTTAACATTTTAAGAGTAGGAAAAATAGACTTATACATACCTGGGTGTGCCACAGAGCCGCATTCAGGATGTGACATCTATAAAGGATACTCTCCGAAGCAGATACAAACGTCTCATCCGACAGAT
>NC_046658.1:79451361-79453701 GCF_010883055.1 Belonocnema kinseyi | reverse complement strand
AATTTATTTTAGAGAAAAATATTGATCTTGCTCATATTATCAATCTTCCAGCACCTATAAAACTCACAGAATGTAAATGTGTCCTGAACTTTCGAGGCGAATATACAGTAATTTTAAAGTAAATTCAGATTAAATTAAATATCCTTAACGTAAAAAAAATCAAATGAGATAGTTATAAAATAAAATTTAAATGAAACATATAAAAAAAAATCTGCCCGCCACGCGGGCATATTCTCATCGCGCGCTATGCGCGCGGCTAGCAAGTTTAAGTGCGCCTAGGGCGCGCAACTGTTGGTTCTCGCGCTTCGCGCTCGATTATGTATTTACCTCGCACTACGCGCTCGGTCTTTATATTTTCGCACATTCTTGCGCAAACATTTTAAAATTAAGACTCAAAACATCCACCACTGTAATTTTGTATTCTCTTTCGTTAAAAGAGCTTAGCTCGAGAGTTTGAGTGCACCTACGGCACGCGACTGATGGCAATCGCACTCCGCACTTGGTCTTTGCATTTCTTCCGCATTCGGACACAGACCTTTTAAAATCAAAGGTGAACGGATCGACAACTGTAATTTTGTGATTTTGAACTCTCTTTTGTTAATGCTCTTTTGGCTTTGATGAACATATTCTCATCACGTATCTCGTGCTTCGCACTCGATTTTGTCCAACATGTAAAGTTTTCTACATTATACACAACACTTTTATATCAATTATAATACACTTTTTATGTAACTCTGCCTGGGATTACTTATTAAGAAATTGCTAAATGAAAAGCAAATTGTATTTATAATGATTATTTTTGTATTTGTTTCTTATTTTGCTTTAAATTGTATTCTAAGCTGCTCTGAAACATGTATCATTTAAATAAATGTATATCATTACAATTCATAATATGCATAAAAATTGAATCATACTAATTCTTATTTCCTTGTTTTTATAAGTTTTTATTTTTAATGTTGTTTATTACGATTAAATAAAAACTACTGCGCATCTGCATAGGGTATAATACAGGAACCTGTATAGGGTCCTATATAGAAGCCTATGTTCTCTTTCGTCTTTTCTGTGCTTTTTCCAAAAAGTTCATTTTTCTATTTTTTATCTTACGTTTTACGATTAAAAGAAGATCTACTCGTCCAATCGAAAAATGATTAATAATAAATTTATAGATCTTTTTAGGCGAACAACTTTTGTCTGGTGATTTACGTTCATACCTTGTGTCGCTTTTTCAAACAAATTTAATATTTTTATTTTGAATGATATTTTTTTGACTAAAGCAAAAACTACGTGTCCAATCAAAAATTATAGCTCTTTTTTGGATGAACAATTTTTGTCTCATTTTTTTCGTAGCTTATATCCAAAAGTGATTCATTATAAAATTGTAGTTCTTTCCGGGGCGCGCAATTTGAGCTTTTTCATTTTTCTCGTATCTTGCATAGTTTGACCAAAAAATGGAATTTTTGAATTTTTCATTATTACGATCAAATTTGGAATGTTCAACTTTTCGACCAAATAAAGAAAGTTGTTATCGTAGTCCTGTAGGGCTTTCAAAAAGCAAAGTTTTTCTTCTCTTGGCTTTTTTCATATCATGCGTTGTTTGGCTTAAACTGTTCATTTTAGTTTGTTTTTTTGGATTTTAAAAATGCTCTAACTCTGACAATTTTCTTTTTATAGAAAAAAGTCAAAAGGCTGCATTGTTTAAGTTTTGAATTACTATAAACAACCGTGCATAGAATTTTTACATCTTGAAAAAATGTGGTTTCAAAATTTTGTTATACGATTAAATTTGGAATTTTCAACTTTTTGGCTAAATTGAAAAAGTAGTTATTCGTTATCATAATCTTGTAGGGCTTTCAAAAAGCAATGTTTTTCTTCTCAAGACTTTTTTTCGTATCATGCGTCGTTTGGCCTAAATTGTTCATTTTAGTTGTTTTTTTTGGATTTTGAAATTGCTATAACTGTAGTAATTTTTGATTTTTCGAAAAAAGTCATTAGGGTAAATTGTTAAATTTTTTGAATACTGTGAATAACCATACAGAGAACTTTTTAATTCTAAAAAAGTGGTCTCAAAAATATTCAAAATGTGCCCACTTTTTGAATTTTCATCCAAAATGGCTGGCTAACGAACTTCACCTTTATGATGCAACTGGTTAAAAAAAATATTCCTCGCAGAGTAAAACTACTGTGACTTTTGCTTGTTGATGCGAGAGATTTGTAATGCGTGACATTGTTCAATTATCACTCATCCCCATTCGATCTGGATACGGATTTACAATTTCACTTCATAGAAAAACATGTTACTAAGTTAGTGTGGTACGGTTTTTTTGCTATACAGCAACGACC
>NC_046658.1:79448409-79451334 GCF_010883055.1 Belonocnema kinseyi | reverse complement strand
CCCCCCCCCCCCCACTCCCGTTATTTTGTAAGGGCCTTTGAGATTTAATCTAAATGGAAAAAGTTCAGTTTAATAAAAAAATTGGAAGAACAACAACTTGATATCAACTTTTTAGAAATTATAGTTTAGTTACGTCGGATTGAATTTGAATCCATAAATATTTATATTTTGACGTCCCAAACCCCTTATATTCTGCCCGAACAATACCCCAAAAATTGAGAATTAGCAATTTTATTTCAAATTCATGCCAAAGACTTTTCAAACACTTTTTTGACACAAATAATTATTATTCAGTAATACACAACTTTTCAAGTATTTTAAAACCAATTGTCAATGGTTTAAACAAACGTAACATAGTTTATGGAGGACACTTAAATTTAAAAACTTGTACCAAAACAATATTTTTCTCACTTCAATTTGCTTGACAACTATTCAAATTTCTTGATCCTAAAGTCAAGTTTCAAAATAATAAATCATCTAATTATCCTTGACTCGGGTCCTTGAATTAGAACCTTGTTTCGGTAGATCTTGAAATACAGGGTAGGTCAGGAAACGCGAGGTTCAGTGAAAGGATAGCAATCCTTTTAAATAAAGAGTGGGAAGGCCTTTGTGAGAGAAAAGGAAAGTGAGAATAAAATCAGAGAGTCTGAAAAAGAGCGAAGAAGAAAGACACTCGAAGTATAGCATACTCGACGTAGACTCGTAGAGGTACAGAATTCCGTTCTCCAGTGTTTGCTACCTCCAAGAGTACGAATCACGAGCCTAGTGGTAGTCTCGCGAGCGAACTCACAAAGCTAACATCTGCTAACATCCGCGGGTGAGCGGGCATAGTGTCGTACAAAGCGGTTTTATTGTTTATTTAATCGAAGAGTGTTATCCAGTTATTTTTAATTCCTTTGTTAAATCACGGATCCATCACTCAAGGTGAGTCACTCACACTGCAGAATCAAGGAAATTGTGGAAGTGCTTTCGATCTGAATTTCCTGCTTTCCAAGAGTTCGTTGACTTAACACACAAATATTAGTGAGGACTTCAGGATTTTCAAACTTCCTGAGATGTGATTCATATCTGGAATTTTGGACTATGCAACCTATATTCTCAATTATTGTGTATTTATAAACGAGCAAATAAGATAAGTTTTGAGTTTACTTTGCAACGACCTCTTTGGATTTAGAAAGAAATAAGAAAAAAAAATTAAAGAAACTTTGGTTTAATGATGAGAGATCTTGACTCGCGCCTTAGTACTTATCAGCAGCAAAAGGTCTTACCTGTCGTACTTCTAAGAGAATAAGATAAGGTGTCATTAAAATGTCTCATATGCATGAGTAATTTTCTTTGATTGAAACAACAAAATACTTGAAAGCATTTCGGTACACTTCTTGATTCAGGGTGGGCACTAGACCGGGAAACTGGGAAATGACAGTGAGTTTGTTTTTTTGAACCGCAATTTAAAAAAATGTTTAGTAAAATAATCTATTAAATCACTTGAAATAACACTGTTTTCGTATCGCATGTTATAATGCAATTTAAAAAAGTTTGAATTAACTTTCTTTTAAATGCTAAGTTCAATTTTTAACATTTTCAAAAATTATGAAATCATTCAGTTTATAATGCGTAATTCGAAAATTTTTTATCTTTAATAGCAATAGAAAAAAGCAGTAAAAAAATTAAACGTCCGCTTGAAGTTTGTAAACTTTTTTTCAAGATTTTAAAATAGATTATAATATTTATGAAATTTTTGATAAGAAAAATTTTAAGATGTAAACTTTAAATGATGTAAGATTTAAACTATAAATATAAATTGATGATTTCTAAAATTGAACTGCTTTTCGAGTACTAAAAATTGAACAATAATTTATTTTATAAAACTATTCTCAATATGTTCAAGAAAAAAAATTTACAGATTTTAATGTTAAAAATTTAACTCTTTGAATATGAAAGCATTAGTAGTTGAACAAATATAAACGTTCGATTAAAACTTTATACACTATTTAAAATGTTTAAATAACTCCAAAAAAAATATATTCATAATTAAACGCATTAATTCATTTAAAATTCATAAACTATTTGAATATTTATTGTTTGCAATGGCCTTCAATATTTAAAATATTAGAGTGCTAAATTTCAGCCTTGAATATTACAATTCTATTTGTTCTATTTAAACAAATTTTGTAATTTGTAAGTGAAAGTTTTCGATTTTTATATATAAATGACAATTGAATATTTATTGATTTTGAATTATTTAAAATTAAAATAATAGTTACTTCTAATTTAAAAAGCTTTTCAAACTTTAATTTTTAAATATTAAAATTCAAAAGTTTCAATTATACAATTTAAAGTTGTGTCTTTATCTTTTTTTGGGAAATCATTTACAAATTTAAAATAAGTTCCATTTTAACGTTTTTTTTTTTTTTTTTTAATTAAACTGCATATAGTAGTGAACAAATATTAGTAAACAAATATAAACGTATTCCATTTTTAAAAAATTTAATTTTAAATTTAGTTAATAAGAAAAAGAAAAATTATTTAATATCAAGCAATATTTGACAGTTTACTTGAAACGAGTAATTATAAATGAAATATTCAAAACTAAACAATCTTAAACTGAATTGTTTGAAATAGAAAGCCTTGAATTATGAAGTTTTTCAGAGAGCTAATTTAAACTCTAAACGTTACCATTTTTATTGATCTAGATGGAAAATTATTATTTTGTAGGTGAAATTGTTGAATTTTAATTAAAAAATCTTCTTAGGGTTCCTGGGGAGATGTAAAAGTTCTGGAATATCACATAATTAAGGATTCATTTAATGCTTATCAAAACCAAAATAGTGAGAAAACGCTATGCAATATTTTATTAAATGATGAGAGAATTGAACAAGTTGATAAGTTCGTATGCCTTGGTAGCTTATTTACTAGGGACGGGAA
>NC_046658.1:79400443-79448309 GCF_010883055.1 Belonocnema kinseyi | reverse complement strand
AATCTCTATCCCATCCACACACTACTCCTTTCCCCTGCCGAGTGAGTCACGCCTACCCCGAAAGGGAAATGGCTTAATGGTGTAATAATAATAATAAAAACCACAACAAATTATTTTCCAAAAGTCACCCCTAATACTGGAAAACCACCCTTAATATAAATTATGCACAAATTGTAAATCTGACCGTACCATAATTAAGGGCTCATTTAATGCTCATTTAATGCCCTATTGTCAAATTTATTGCTCCACTATTTAAAAAAAAACCGGTTGTTAGGATAGGGTGGGGCGAGATGAGCATAGATTGTAAGATGAGCCACTCAATTTTCTCATAGGCTATCATTTCTTTTGTAGCTGTTTTTTGTATTAATATCAGTAAGATCGTTATCAAACTTCTTTTTTAAAAAAATCGCCTAATGTTGAGTAAATTTGTAAAAAACGAAAGCAAAAATTTTCAGACCTGTATTCTCCTATTTTGCATTTGTTTAGAAAGTTCAAGAATCAAACAAAATCACATATTAGATATTTTTTTTCAATGATTATTTAAATAGCTTATTTATTTAACCTTAAGTTTTCAACAAATTTATATATAATTGTAAAAACGAAATTGGCGAAATTTTGATTTGACTAAAAAGTGTCATATGAGGCGGAATGTACCACCTCTTCCTGTGCATTAACTTAACCTCATAGTATAGCAGCCAGTAGGTTAGGATGCAATGTTTCATATTATCAAATTGTGCAGGGTACTAATTGTGGTGTAAACGTATAAAAATGTAATCTTGTCGACAAAAATGCTCAGAAAAAGTATGAGAGCAGCACTGTTATAGGTATGTATTAGAAAATAATATGAGTTGCGCTGTCAACCAGAAGAGAGCACTGTTTTTCTGGTATATGCCTTAATTAATTTTGTTTGAAACCTCGTAAAATGCTATAAAAAATGAGACAAACATTCTTTTCGTTGAAAAATAAGGCAAACATAAAAAACGGCTTGATACGTCAATATATATGAAATTCAGTGTCATGTAGTAATTGCAGTAGACCAGTCTAGTATTTAGGAGTTTTCGTATTGTAAAATTTAACTTTTACTGAGACAATGCACATGGGTAAGTCGAAAAATTGCTATATTTATTTCTCTTATAACATTATTAAAATATAAATATTATTAATCGTTATTATAAATATAATAATATAAATATAAAAAATATATATAATAATATAAAATAAATATAATTATAAATCGTATAAATCGTTTTTTCTATTTACTATTTCTAGCGTTAGTTACGGTAGAGGTTAGGATTAAGGATTGCATCATTTTAACGTTAATTACTTTAAATTTTCCGTTCAATTTTGGATAAATGTGTGTAAGATATGTTTTGGTTGTGAAATACTTTAACTTAAAAATATTCTTATTTGTGAATAATGTATACTAAGTCATTTAATTAAGTGGCCCATCCCGCCCCAGGCATGAGGCGATATGAGCCAAGCGCATTAGTTCTTTATTTTCGTTTCTAATTCAGCATATACTTTTTTAATTACTTTGATCTTGGCAAAATTTTATTTAAAAATTTTATTAAAAATTTATTTAAAAATGTTTCAAGTAGTGAATTAGCAGCTTTTCAATACAGACTCGATTCAACGTTTATTTTACATGGGGTTCCGTCAGCTTAACGTTAAGCTAGCGTAACCCTCAGTTTTTTTTTAATAGTGGATTATTAAATTTGACAATGAGGCATTAATTGAGCATTAAATCAGCCTTTCATTATGGTATGGTCAGATTTACAATTTGTGCATCATTTATATTAAGGGCGGTTTTTCAGTATTAGGGGTGGCTTTTAGAAAATAATTTCTTGTGGTTTTGGGGAGCATTAAATGAAACTTTCATTATGTGATTGAACAGAACTTGATGCAAAGCTCGTTTCAAATGGGGTTCCGTCAACTTAACTTTAAGCTAGCGTAACCCTCAGTTTGAAAAAAATAGTGGAGCATTAAATTTGGCAATTGGGCATTAAATGAACATTAAATGAGCCCTTAATATTGGTATGGTCAAGTTTAAAATTTGCGCACAATTTATATTAAGGGTGGTTCTAAATATTAGGGGTGGCTTTTTGGAAAATAACTTTTTGTGTTTTTGGAGAGCATTTAATGAGCCTTTAATTATATGATAGGGCAGAACTCGATTCAACGTTTATTTCACATGGGGTTCTGTCAGCTTCACGTCAAGCTAGCGTAACAACCGGTTTAGAAAAATAGTAGAGCATTAAATTTGGCAATAGGGCATTAAATGAGCATTATATGAGCATTAAGTAAGCCCTTAATTATGTGATAGGACAGAACTCGATTCAAAGTTTGTTTCACATAGGGTTCCGTTAGCTTAACGTTAAGCTACCGTAACCCCTGTTTTTTTAAATAGCGCAGCATTGAATTTGGCAATAGGTTATTAAATTAGAATTTAATGAGGCTTTAATTATCAAATAGGTTTTAGCTCGATCCGAACATGTGGTTACGTCAGCTTAAGATACCTAATTTTTATCTAGCTTTTAAACTGATAATCTCACTATAAGTAAAATTATTGTTTTTGTTTAGTAAAATATTAATACATTATCCTTAACCAGCATTTTTAAAAGATAAGGTGTTATTGAAATGTCTCATACTCATGCGTCATTTCTCTTGTCAAAACAACAGCAACAAATTGAAAGGATGTTGGTACGGAGTCTATTTCTTAATTATAGGTTTCCGAAAAGGTAGTTGAATACTACAATTTGTATTTAATTCTTAAAATGATAATTTAAATTTAAGTAAAATTATTTTTCTTATCTCGTAAAATACTTTATCCTCGACCAGCATTTTGATTTAAATAGGAAACACTTGAATATTTTTTCCTTAAAATTCTTCGGCATCAGATTATTGCAAATATAGATTAGATCAATTACGAACGTATTAGATCAGTTTGGTAGGATTAATTAGACTGTGTTCAAAGATAAAGAGTACAAAGTAAAACTACGTTTAGCATTATAAATAGAGTCTCGCGAGACAGTTCAGCAGGCCATGAAGGAATAGTCACTTTAAATTCAATTCGTTTAAAGCTTATCAACTAATAAAACATGAAATGGCAAACTATGCCTTAACCAATAAACTATGCAAAAATTTTAAACAGTTGCATTGATATTAAGTTTAATTTGTTTATACCGTTCATTTTAGTTTAGTGGGAGAATTTTTTAATCATAAAATATTTAAACAATACTTGTAAAAGCACTCAACAAATTTTTTCTTTGATCTGAATATTTTTATTGTAGTATTTTTAATAAAGAAATTAATATTAATTGTCAAACATTTTTTTAATGGTTTAAATTGTGACATTTTAGTGTCGGATATGTTACAAAATTGGGCAATTATCTGTTAAGAATATTGTTAATCCAGAATTTTAAAATTCAGTGAGACGACTAAAAATGCCAAAAAATAAAATTACCGGCACTGTTCAATTCCTAAACAAGAAAATGTTCAAAATAGAACATTCCCGAAATTTTTAAATTACCGGTATATAAAAGTCCCGAATTATGAAATTCCAAAATAATAAATTTCCGAAATATATGAATCCCGAACAGTTTATAATATACCGAATTAGAAAATTCTGGAATAACACAATTCCCGAATTTATAATATTACCGAATTCTGACAATATGAAAATCCTGAATTGGTAAAATTCACGAATAATAAAATCCCCGACCGTCATATTACCGAATTTAAAAATTCCGGAAATAGAAAATGTCCCACTGTAAAATAAATAATATTACTCTCTAATATTAAATAATGTAAAAATAAAACAAATTTTAAGTAAACTGAATTTTAAAGATTATACAGTAAAAGTTCGCAAGATTCGTGGGAAAATTTCGAATGTTTTTGTTTTTTAATGAACTTTAAGATAAAATTGTAAATTATTTCAAAGCATTTTATATTATTTTCTGAACTTTTTAAAAAGAATTTTAAAGATTTTAAAGCAAAAGTTTGCAATTCAAGATTTTAAAAAATCAATAAAATATAGATTTCGAATGATTTTTCTTTTTGAGTCATTAATTTTAAGAGAATATTTTCAATATATTCAATATATAATATTTTCATCTGGTCAGGCTGCCCGATCGGATTCTGGTTGGTTTCGTCACGCTACGCTGGTCGGCTCCCGGCCGGGTTACCCGATCAGATCCTGGATACAAATAGGGTAACCCGGTCGGAATCCGACCGGTTTTTGACTGGGCTCCTCGATCGCATTTTACTGGAGCCTTTTTATCACAGCGAACATATTCTACCAACTGGTAGAGATAAGAATCTTTGTCAGCACTTATTTACACCTGTAAAAAGATGTTGGAATTTTAATTTAAGAACTGCATTCATAATAATAAATATATTAACTACAAACATTGATTTAATGTTAGTACTAAAATATAGGTTATGATTCTTAAGTTTCTGTAAGAAATTGCATTGTAAGAAATTAAAGTTAATTTGCATAACAAATTTACCTTAAGCGTAATTTAGTTTGCATAGGTTTTTTTACAAGAGATCAAATAAATTTCAGGGGTTTCACGTGACATCCTACCTATGAAACCGGTTGAGAAAATTGATTTAACAATAACGTTGAAGAATATTAATAATTTTTACTTATTAACAAAATAATTCACTTACTTTTATAAATAATCCGCTTGCTCCAGAAAACTGGATACAATTTTGTGAAATTTAACAAATTTCTTAACGGGTAACCTGGCATCCACCGACGTTTTACTGCGTTTTTAGCATTAAACAATCCGGAAGTTGCCGAATCGTTATCACGTGCAAGCATGATAACGTAATTCAAAACCTCGTTCGGAAAAAGTTATTTCTCTTCTTATTACGTTTTTTTTTTGCTTATTCCAGATAACATATAAATACATTAAAAATAAGCAAAAATCGCCTCAACAAAAAATAAGTATAATTTCACTGGGAACGGTAGAACCAAAAGTGGGAAACCATATAATTAAAATTAATTAAATTTTTCTTTAATAGTTGATAAAAAAAATAAAACACAAAAAACCATGTTTGGCCCGACTAGGTCCCGGTGGGAACTCAGTCAGATCCCGGCCGGGCAATTAACAAAATAGTATCCCGATTTGACCCGGTCAGATTCTGGCCAGAAACCTTCTTCTGGTCGGGTCAAACTGGGCTATTTTTACACGGGAAGAAGAATCTGAAAGATTTTAGGGCAATTTCACTTTTTTAATTCTTAACAATTTTCAGGAAAAATTCAAATAATGCTAAAAGATTATTAGAAGGTCTGGAAGTTCTGAAGAACTTAGAAAATACAATTTTTTATCATTCATTGGAAAATTTTAACTGATTTTTAATTTTAAAAATGAATTTTAAGAGGAAATTTAAAAAATATTTCAAATTATTTCAAATGATTTCCTATAATTTTGAAAACAAATGTCGAAGATTTTAAAGCAAACTTTGTAATTTTGCAAGATCAACATTTTTGTTTTAAACTCGAGTACATTCAAGAGATAATTACAAGAATTAAAAAATTTCAAAAATAATTTTAAACTTGCAAAGGTTACAAAAATGTTTTCTTAAATGTGTAGCTACTTTTTTAAATTTTGAACAAAAACTTTAGAAGCTTCAACGGAATTTGAAAGGTGTCAAGAGAATAAAAAAATGTTCTTATAATTCTCGGGAAAATTTGTTATCGTTTTTGGTATTGAAAAATGAAGTTTTAAAGAAATTTCAAAATATTTTAAAAGTTTTCTAAAAATGTCCAGGATTTTAAGGTTATTTTAAGAAATTTTTAATGATTTTTCCTAATTGTAAGAAAATTATATTTATCTAAGTTTAAAACCAAACTGATAATACTTATTTCCTTGTTCTTAGTTATCAGAATATAATTTCAGGTCTAATTAGGGTTTTCAAATACTTTTAATATATAAATGATGATTAAGAATTTTTATTTTTTATTAAAAAATATTAATACCGCCAAATCGAAAAAACACATGCGCGTGTAGCGCACGATTGATTATGCTAGTGAGGCTAAGGGCATTTGTTTGAATCCGGTTTTGCGGGGTCAGAATTCACGGCCATACGGTGGAATATTTAGGCCAAATAATAAGGCCGAAAGACTTTAATTTAAAAAATAAGATTATTTAGTTAGTAAAATATTTCGAGCGAGTAAAATTAGAAATTGCTACGAGCTACATATTTATAAACAAAGGACAGAGAGTAAATGTTTTCTTGAAAGGATAAGTGTTTAACACTGCGTACCTCCTGTTTCAATCAATCACTTCACTCTATCACTTTCGAGTACTTTTCGCTTCAAAAGAGCAATGTAGATTACCATGAGAACTTCCCGGAAATTTTATCATAAATTTAGTGGCCCAAGTTAATTTATAATGATTATTTATTATTTGTATTAATTAATTAACTTTAATTATTTAATAGTTATTGTCATTATTTAATATTGATTGATGATCAATTAATTAATAAGTATGTAATATAATCATAATCACAAAATCGGAATGTTAGTTGTTCTGAGTTGAGTTGTTGAGAATCTAATGAAAGAGTTCCACTGAAGAGAATATTTTTATTCGAATAAAATAAATAAATTGAAATTCATACAGAGTCCCGGTTGAGGTGTAACGTGAGTAATAAATGTGCATTTAATGGAAAATTATTTCACTGACAATGAGTGTAGAGTGAATTTTGCTGAATTTTCAGTAAAATAATGTCCCTGAATCCAAAGTGAATTTCGAACATTCAAAATATTAAAGGATTGAAATTGAGATATATACATTTGATCAAAAAAATATTAATTTTAATTGTGTCAAAATATCCAAACAGTACCTAATATTTTCAGAAACGGTAATACTGGTTTTAAGTGAACAAACCTAAAATTTTCATAAATTCCCTTCAAAACTTTGTTAGGGGAATTCCTTCAAAAATCAAGATAACGAAAATTATACCAATATTTGGAGATTTCCTTCAAAAAATGTTTGGAAAATTTCTATAAAAATATTTGAGGGAAAATTCCTAAATAATTGAATGGAATATATCTTCAAAGTTGGAAAAAACTCAACTATCATAGGTGACTTTTCCTGTCTCTCTTGGTGAGATTCCCTGAAAATGTTATGGAATAATTGGTGGATTTTTAACAATTTTCCCCAATATTATTGTAAAAATGTTAAATTTTGTGTAATTTTCGTCAACAAAATTGTTGGGGGAAAATCTCCAAACTATCTTAGTTTTCCTATAATTTCCTATAATTTAGTCGAAAACTAAAAACAGTAATTTGATACATTTTTTTATGATTAAAAAAATTATATTATGTATTAATGCATCTTTGTTATGAAAAAATAAATTTTTTTATTAAAATTAAAAATTGTTGGCAAAATCTACAATTCTATCAATTCATTTTTCTGTCTTTGCATCTCGGACTACTTTGGAAGATTTCTCACTGCATAAAAATAGGTAAAAAGAACGAAATTAAACATTAAATGTGGAATTTTCTCTAATAAAGTGTAGGGAAAATTCTCCAAATTTTGTACAGTGTTCGTAAAAGGATTATTCTTATGCAATTATTGATGTCACTTATTTTTTTACATTTTAATAGCATTGCATGATTGCAAATAAAAAAGTGAGAAATTAACTCAGCTCAGCAGTTGTTGTTAATAATTAAACATAAATTCGATTCCAGAGCTCGTAAACTCTCGCCGTTGTATTTTTATCTATAATCATACACTTGAATAAACACAGCTGCACTCAATAAAAAATAAATGATTTATAGGAACGTATATTAGAATACAAAATACAGTAGACAATTAATTTTTGTATTGTTTTTAAAATACTAATTTTCACCTGATTTGTTTTAAAATTAAGCAGATTTTGATGAAAGATAAATTGGGTTGGTGTCATTTTTCATCAAAATAGGAGTTATTTTGAAAGAATTGAGGCTAGTATACAAGTGTGGTCATCGTTTACTTTGGTGACTTTTCTGAATACTGAAGTAAATGGTTTGAAGTTTTTTGCAAAACCTTTAGTACAAAATTAAAATATCAGTCAAGGGAGGCCAAAAAACATGAGTATATTTCTTACAAAAATTCAAAAATCATCAAATTTTTTTTTAATACCTGCTTTGTTTCAGCGTATATGGTTTTTTACGGAATTATAATCACTTTATACTAATTTTTATAGTTTTTTTACAAAACCATTGGTACTTTTCTGAAAAAAAACATGAAAATAATCATAATTTTTCTTCCATTAATTTTTTATTTATTTATTTTTAAATCAAAGATTAGAACGGAACACTATAAGGAGAAATGTATTATATTGAAAAAATGTGAATTGATCAAAAATTTTATTATTGTTAACTATTTATAGATTAGAATCATTTAAATAAATTTCCCTAATTTTGAATAATTTTAATATTTAACAGTTGGTCCATTTTAAATATTAGAATAATATAAAATATAGAATTGTTATAATTACATTAAAATAATGATATGGTAAATAAATTCTGTTTCATCAATAAATAATAAATTATCATTAACATTTTTTATATTAAAAATGGACATTTTTGCACTGCAGTTTGAAAAGGAAACTAGGAAAAGGGGAAGTTCTGTCACACATTGACCCTTTACCAGCTCAGAAATTACCAATAATTACCAGGATTTGACTGTTATATACAAACCTGTTAAGAAATTACTTTTTATGCGAGTTAGATTATATATTTTCCGCAGTTACTGCAGCTCACTTGCAGCTTAAATAATAAAATTTTATTTAAGGCCATGAGATGAGTGGGTCACGTGACCAGATTCCTACTTTACCGCCACTTTTTTTTATTTCCCAACTTATTATCACAGTTGACAATTTGGGATACTAAACAAGAAGCACTATGAATGTTGGGTCTGATCCTAAATTTGTATAATTATGGAAAAAGTTTTTAGTTGTAAATATATTTTTTTTTCATAATTATTCAAATTTAGGACCTGACTTACCTTTCTTGGTGCTTGTTATTTATTCTCCCAAATTTTCAACTCGATGTGGCGCTTTGTGTGAAAATAAGTTGGCAAATAAAAAAAGTGAGGATAAGGTAGGAATCTGGTCAAGTGACCCACTCGTCACGTGGCCTTAATTAAGAAATCATTTTTGGTACTCAATTAAAATAATAAGAACAAAGCTTTACTGGCAAACTTATAGCTTATGCTTCATAGGTGTTATTCTATTGTTTCTGAATTGATTAGTGATAGAGTCAAAACCCCCTGATTAATTAGTCAAATATACAACTAATATTTCAATCAGTAATTTTTTTTTTTAATAGTGAGAAAGAAAAATGTAGGTGGAGGTATACATTTTAGATTTATCCAGAATTCCTGCGTTGGTTATTTAAGCAACGCGTCTTCTTAGCAATCACTTCAGGCGAAGAGCTTTATAATGTCATCATATATAATAGATCACACAATAATACGCAAACTGACTGATAACCCCATAGTAAGATTCGAACTCTTTATTCCTATCAGATTCACAAAGCAAAGCTCTCCACGAGAGCCTATTCATTTTCTATACCGCGCCTTAATCGTAAAATATATAATACAGATACAGCACATCCCTGTAGATAATTTTTGAAAGAAAATAAAAGTTCATAAAAATATCGGAAGGTAGAATATTTCTCCATTGTCCATTGTCCCTCTTGGTGTATAGTAAATCATCTAAACTACGGTCGCTATTGAATAATAAACCAAGTACTTGCATGCAAGTCACATACCTGCAAACATAGATTTTATAGTGGGAAGGGGGAAAAACTACTCGCGGTTGACACGCGTTAGTATTCGCATCTGAAATTCGAGTTTATGTTTACGGCTCTTGAGATTAAAATAGAGCGAATAGGGGATTATATGGAAGAGCCACAAACCACAAGTGGTTTATGAGCATGGACTGTACATAGAACACAATCTGCACAGATGGGTAATTGTCAAATACTGGCAAACTTTAGCACCTACAGTCTCAATCACATGCGAATTAAGAATTTATTATCATAAAGGCAATTGATCGTATTACATTTAAAAATGATGAATTCAGAAGAGATAGTTCTGAAGATGAGAAATTATACTGAAAGTCGTACAGGAAAGAGACGTAAATTTGAGGCTATAAGAACTTCGATGAATGACTTAACAATATACTTATGAATTATCAATGACAATCAGTAGGGGATTAAACAAATTTACCTACCTGTGGTTTTCGCTACAGTATACTTTTCAATACATGTTTTCCTTTCTGATCGACCTATTTAGCGCACATCTTGATACCTCTGTTCATAAATAGAGGCTAGTGAATAGTAAAGAAACCGGTCCACCTGTTCAATGCATAACTGGTCTTTAACCCGATTCCCGTATAGGGAGTAAATTTTTATCCATGACAAAACTCAAACCATCAGCCATTTTGAATCGGAAAAAAGCGGGTCCACCCCCCCCCCCCCCCCCCACATACCTTAAAATGGTACTGGGTTGGTGACTGATTTTTTCACGAGCTTCTTTGTTTATTATTTATTGTCCGCCATCGGTTAACTTACGTAAAAAAACAGCAATACGAGGATCGTGTCAATACACGCGCAATAATAATATTTTTATTTGCGAAATGCACGTTTCAGTTTTAATATTGGATTCAGAAAGCAAAACGTTAATATTTTTAGTATAGTTTTATAGAATTTTTTATTCAACGATACTGGTAAGATTTCTGTGTTTCCCACTTGAATGTAGGTACTACAAAATTTCACTAGAAAAAAATACGAATGGTAATTACGATTAAAATTACAAAAATCGAGGGACAGACTGTAAGGTTTTTACAATATTATTTATTTAGCTTGAAATATGTGCATAAATTATATGTTTGTTTCCCTAAAGTGTTTTTTAGGATACTGTCAAAACCAGAGGAGAAAATCAGTGCAAAACTAAGAAAACTAATTCAAACGAGCTTCAAAATAAAGTTTAACATTTGGCAAAAGTAAAACGATTGCCAATTTGCAAATTGTTTATTCAGAGAAAGGGATAATTAATTATAAAGAATACAGTTTATGAGCTTTGTTTTTATTTGATAAATACTTATTTTCATCCTCCTTTCTGTTCCCATTTACTTTGAAGTAATATAAGAACACCCCAAGCGTCATTACTGTGTGGCGTCCCAACCTTTCTTTGTACAAGGATATATTTGAATTATCAATAGCTAATTTATATTCCTTTTAGCATTTTGTAATAAAACCCTGAAAAAAACGAGCTGCTCAGTCCAATTTTACATTAACTATATGCTAATAATAAAAACATGAAATTAATGGATTTTAGTAACAATTAAAAAAATTGAATCATTTTGTTTTGTTAGTATTATACATTTCTTTAATTGTCGGATAGTGATAATTCTTGTATATTTGAAGAGTCCGCGGTGACATTTCAGACATCATTTCTGACATTTCAGAAATTTTACACAGCCAAGGAAAATCGTTCCACGAACCTATGGTGTAGATTACAACACCGAGGGGCTATTCACTCTGAAATCAGATGAATTTTTGCCGACGATTGCATTTGATTTCATATAAGCTAATTTCGGATTTCATAGGATTTCAGACGATTGCTTCTTTCTTGTAAGCTAAATGTGATTTCAATAGCGACACATCACTCATTTCAATGAACAGTCTCTGAAAGTTCATTGACTGCTGTCGACTCCCATCCATTATCTTAAAACATTTTAAAATCCTTCAATGGAATCAAGAAGCCCTATAATAATCTTCATAAATTTATATTTTATTTTAAATTCTTTGAAATCTTTTTAAGTTTAAAAACAAAGTTGAAATATTTTCAAAACTTATAAAATAAAGAACTTCAAAATAGAGAAAAATCACCCATCAGGCAGTATATGCATTAACATTTCCTTAGAATATAACTTGCAGACATTCACAATCACTAAACGCTGTTCAAGTTTTTTTTGCTCCTGTTATTTTGTTTTAAAAAGTTTAAAATTTCATAAATTTAAGAAACATAATTGAGGCGCTAACAACAATGACTAAATTAAGCCCACTTTGGTCGATAATTGTTTTTTATAATTACAAGTACTTTAGGATTTGGTCTACCCATACATGTGTTTTTAATTTCTTGAGTTTTAAATAAATTGAATTACAGTTTAAACATTTATCGATGATTATTCAAAGGCGTTATTTAAATATTATGTGATACTTCGAAGGGAATACTTGTATTTAAAAAAATATCCCCGGAAAAGATAAAAAGATACCCGGAAAAAACATGGAATTGTCAGGAAATTTATTTCGAATTTGAGTAGATACCCTGAATACCTCACGGAGTTGCGATAGAGAAATCGCGAGGGTCAGTAAATTTAATGATTGTTATGAATTTTTTTAGATCCATAACAGCTTCATGCTCCATGCACACGTTAAAGACAAAGGGCCGTACCCTCAATTGTTTTCCTTTTCTTCCCTGTTTGCGTTCACTAACCTTGGGTCCCCACCTTTATTTCCCTCTTCAACCAGATTTACCCAGTCACAGTACTGTGTACTCACTTCATCTTCTCCATACAACATTTTTACTGCATTTTTCTTTTTCATCTCTTTTGAACTCCCCTTCATCTGCAGAGAACGTCTACCTTTCCCCCTGAAAAACATGGAGGCTGAAATCTGATGGATTCCATTATTGAATGGAGGGTACAAAGCATTTTTTTCTTTTTTTTTTCAAAACTGATTTTAGTGAATAATTTCAGAAACTTTTCGGATTTTGTAATGTTATTTTATATTTAATATATATGTTGAGACCCTTCCGGGAAAAATGCAGAAAGCAGTCGTCTTTGGGTCGCTCCGTGTTCTCTAAATTTGAATCAGTGAGATTTCGATTATTTTTAGTAAAAATTCTGACTGCTTTTAATCAGTGACCCAATTCTAGCTATTATAATAATGTGAGATTCTATTGCGAATCCGTGATAAATCTGACTGATTTAGTTCAGTGACTAATTTCTCACTTATATTTATATTTCTCGAACAAGGAACGTTTTAGAAAAATTAAAAATTTCAGAGTGGAAGAAATATTTCAATTTTTCTATGTTGAACTGTAAATCTCTATGGTTCTTAAAATATATTTTTTCTTATTAAAAGTGTTTCTATCGATTCTCACTTTCAAAAGATTTACAACTTCCTATAGTATCAACAGAAAATGTTTTAAAAAACGATAAACTTCCAACGAAATACATGTATTTTTTTAAAATAGTTAAATTTTCTACTCAAAAGATTAATTTTAAACCACATACTTGAATTTTAAACTAAAAATTGAGAAATTGAATTTTCAATTGAAAAAGTAATTTTCAACTAGAAAAAAAAGAATTTTCAACAAAATAGTTCAAAATTCAAAATGACTGATGTTCTAGAAACAATATAAATATTCATCAAAAAAGTGTGACGAATGTAATGGTTGATACTTTAACTAGAAAATTTTATTTTAATTCAAAAACAGTTGAATTCAACCAAAAAAGTTGTTGACTTTGAAGTCCCAAAAAAGGAATTTTCATCCAAGAAGATTATTTTTCTATCAAAAAAGATAAATTTTCAACTAAAATGATGAATCTTCAACAAAAACAAAATTATTTTTTGAAAAAAGGGTCCCACTTTCAAAACTAAGGATTTGAGTTTTCCGTCAAAAATGTGAATTTTCATCCAAGAAGATTAATTTTATAGCCAAAAAGGGGAGTTTTAAATAAAATACATAACCAACTATGTAGTTCAATTTTCAAACAAAACGGATAAATTGTCAACCAAAAATGGAATAATTAAATTTCCAGTTAAAAAAGTTTAAAGAAATAGTTCAATTTTGATCCAAAAAAGGAACTAGTTGAATTTTCAATCAATTAGTTGAATGCTTGAATAAAAAGGATTAATTGTCAACTAAGCAGTGGCATTGGCAACAACAAAAAAGTGACATTTCTACCAGGAGAAATTAATTTTCAAACAAAAAAAAAAGAATTTTTCACAAAAAAGGATCATTTTCCAATAAGAAAAGGTTTTCAGTCAAAAGAGAAATTTTTTCTCAACATCATTGTTGAACTTTCATGCCAAAGAGGCAAATTTTCAGAAGAAAACTTCATGTTTATCAATTTAGTTGAATTTTCAAAAAAAAATATTTGTGTTTTCATTTAGAAAGAATGATTTCTTGATAAAATTGTTAAATTTCATTCGAAATAATACAAATGTTTTGCCCAATAATAACATTTTTAACCAAAATAGATGAATTTGAACAAAAACCTTTAAATCAAAAATAGTTTGATTTTCAGCGAAAATAATTAATAATCAAGATTTTCAACATTCTAGGCCCAACAAGGAATGTTATAGAAATTTTGTAATCTTAGGATTGAACACAAACTCAAATTTTCCTATATTAGGCTATAAATGTCTATGGCTCTGGAAATTATTTTGTTTAGCTTCAAAAGTGTTTCGTTTAAAAACATGTATTTTTCCAAAATTCAGTTTTAAAATTGCAATGTGAAGTAAAAAATCCAAAATCTGTATAAAAACGTTGCATATCATTTTGATCCAATTTTGGGATCCAATTGATCAACTGGCAATTTGCTAAACGTTTTTGATATCTGAGTCATCTAAGCGTTTCTAATTTCGTAAACTTTGTTATTTTCTACAATTAGTTTTTCATTATTTATTACAATTTTCAGAATATATAAATCGCGATAAATACATTATAAAGAAAATATAACATTTCATTTGAGGCAGTAAAATTGTTTGTATATATAACTAGTCGTCCTATTCTTAAATTTAAAAAATGGGCTTTTCCTGAATGTAAAAATTCTGCATTATTTTTAATTATGCAGAAATTGAACGAGTGATAATTATTTCAAGTGCATTGTTTCAATCTGTATTTCTGTGTGTTTAAACAAATATATAGAAATGATGAAAGAACCTAATTTTTGTAATGGATACTATTTAATTTTCAGTTGTGATGTTCCATCCATTATGAACAATTTTCATTATTTTTGTCATCTAGTTAATTTTGCATAAAAATAAAATAACGTTATTCAAAATTTCTCATTAAAAAAAATACATACAGTTGCTTTCTCAATTTCGTAATTCATTTATTGCCACAGGAACAGTAGTGACATTTTTCTATATACCTCTATATTTACCTATAAATGCGCTTTTGAAATGTATAATGCGTATTTTATTAAAGCGACTCGAGAACAGTGTACTCGTGTAGTCGATTTTCTGAGTAAGATATAATCAATGATCATCCATAATAAACGGACACTGATTTTTGTGATTGGCTAAATTATAGGCTTGTATGATATATCACGTGTCACGATAGTCACGTGTTTCATTTTTTTTCTTTGTTTTTTCCTCTTCGTATTTTTTCTCTGATTTCATTTTATTCTTTTATTATTTTACTAAAAAGAATTTTTTGTCGGTGAAATGACGGTTTTCGATCAGCTAATCTGAACCAAAATCGTTATAGTATTTATCTCTGAAAAAAATTATCTCTAGTTCCGCTGGGATTCGAACTCAGGTGCACAGATTTCCGGTATAATACGCTTGTTCTGCAGCTCTTGTTAAAGCACCAAACCAGCAATATGTAGACCTAAGTTCGAATACCAGCGGAGCTAGAGAGAATTTTTCACCGCTAAAGACTCTAACCCTTTTAGTTTAGACTTAGTACATTAAAATCCGTCATTCCACCGACAAAAAAATTATTTCACTAGGCTAGTCGACAGCCTAACATCAAAACTGAAATTCTAATACAAATGTATTGTATATTCTACATCAATTATTTATCTGTATGTCTTCATACAATTTATTTTACATAACAAGAACACGCATTTGCTTTGTGCCTTTAACAAATTCTTGTAGTTAGCGTATAACGTAAGGTCAAATTGTACATACAGTAAGGTTGAAAGGAAGGTTGCAACACTTTTCGTTGAGTCAGCAACAACTATATTGCCTGTTTAGAACTTCTCATGAAGACTGAGACAGATTGTCATTCAAGCACAATGAAATTTATGTTTTAGAGATCATGTTTTTTCAAAATATGCTTTAAAATATTAAATAATAGTATCATTATATTTTTCATTAGGAAAGGGGGTGTGCATAAATTACAAAAAGTCTTGCATGTGTGGGGTTTTCCACTTAAATGCGAACTGAATTAATTTACATTGATTAAAATTTTTATTATTTGGAACAAAATGTAATTATTTTGTTATGATTGTAACCATTTTCTTCATAAGTAATCCTTTTTGGTTGAAAATTCAACATCTTTCTTCACATTTATTTTATTTTTTTGGCTTCAAAATTAAATTTAATTGAACCTTTTGTTTTTTTTAGGTTTGAAAATTCATTTCTTTTTGTAGAAATTTTATCTTTTATGATTAAAAATGTAACTCGCTGCTTAAAAACTAATCTGTTCCTTTTGAGCATGATTTTTTTGTTAAAGAAATAATTTTTTTGCTTGAAAATTCATCACTTCAATTCAAAATTCAATTAATATGTGGAAAATTAATATCTCAAATAAAAAAATTTTTTATTTGAAAACTGAACTATTACAATCCGTCTTCTTTGTTTAAAATAAAGTTATAACTGAAAATTAAACTATTTGATTGAAAAAAAGTTTTTTGTTTAAATTTTATATCTTTAAGTAGAAAATTAAACTGTCTTGTAGAAGCTTCATCTTTTTGGAGTAAAAATTCAACTATTTGGTAGAAAATTCAACCGTTTTGTTACAAATTCGTCTGTTTTAGTAGAAAATAAATTATTTTGTTGCAAAATACAACTGTTTTGGTTGAATATTATTAGCTTTTGTTTGAGAATTTAATTATTTGGTTAAAAAATCATTTCTTTGATTGATAAGTGAACTAATTTCATTAAAATTAGTTGTTTGTTTTGTTTTGTTTAAAATTAATTTTGTAATTAAAAAATCAATGACTTTGTTAAAGCAATAAGAAGTTTGGTTCAAAATTAATATATTTTATTAAAAATTTAATTTGATTGAAAATTCATACTTTTGGGTAATCAGTAATCGTGAAACTGGGTAATTTATTCATGGCCCCAAAGATATTACTCTATAAAATTAGTGACATTTTATTTTAAAAAGTACGAACTGATTTGGCATGACAAATATTTCTTCGTGAGAGTGAATCACATAACATCTTGAATTAGCTTCTCTTAGAAGCTTGGGCCATTCCACTTTCTGTATTTATAGCACCTATTTTTTTGACTAGTACTCAAGAGGTTCGATAAATCTAAATTTTTCCGCTTCTGATTTACTTTCACGTGGCAAAAGATGCTTTTTTGAGTGATATTGCCAATTTAAAAAATCTGATATTGTATGAAGTGAATAACCATTTGATATAATATTATTAAATCATTCTGCATGATTAAATTCAGGGCTCGGACTCATTTGAGAAGTTCGAATAGTGTCAATAGTAGCATACAACAGAAAAATAGTAGCTAAATAGTGTCATGAAATTTTTTAATATTAACTTAAAGGGTTAAATCATTTTAGAATCTGACAGACAATATACATCTCCCACAAAATCACATGCAAATGTTTTGAATATTTTAAAACACTCTTAAAGTTTTAAAATCCATTGAAATCCCTCAGAACCCCTAAAATAATATGTCAAGACCCTCTAAAAACTCCAGAAAAACTCGACCATTTTTTTAATTTCTTAAAATCTTCAAGATAACCTAAAATCCGTTGAAATATCTTGAAATCTTCTAAATAGCATTGATATTCAAAACCCGATTTTTAAATTCTTTGACATTTTATGAAATTCTTTCAAAATCCTTACAAATTTTTTAATCATAAATTCTTTGGGATTCTTTTAAAATATATCCTAAACTTCTTAAAACGTATAAAACATCTTAAAATCTGTAATATCTTTAGAAATTCTTTGAAAAATGATAAAATCTTTGAAATTCTCTGAAATCTCATAAAATCTCCTTAAATTTTGTAAATATACAGTACAAATTTCTTCAAATATCTTAAATCTTAAAAATTTATGACATAATTTAAAATCCCTTATAAATGTATTATAATCCCAAGAAATTATTTGAAATCTTTTAAACTAAACTATATTCTTTGAAATCTATTAAAAATCCTTTCGTATCTTTAATACACTCCTCTAAGTTACTTGAATTATTTGTAACCTTTCGAAAATTCTTTGAATTTAATAAAATAGCGTAAAATACTTAAAATCATTTGCATTTTTTTAAATTCCTTAAATATTGTTCTCTATCCATTTTTAAAATTCCCTATAATCACTTAAAATTTTGTGAACCTCCTGAAAATTCTTGGAATCTTCTAAAATACCGTCCAATATTTCAAATCCTTTGAAAACTTTTGAAATCCTTTGAAACTTGTTAAGGCTCCTTAAAATAACTTGGAAGTCTGACCTTAAAATCTCTTTAATCTTTTGGAATACCTTATACATTTATTATAATCCTAATAAATTCTTTTAAATCTCATAAAATTCCTCGGAATTTTTTGATAAGTAAAATATATTCTTTCAAATCTTTAAAAAAAAAATTAAATCCCTTAAATCTTGTTTTCTAGAAATTACGTGAAATTCCCTAAAATCCTTTAAATTTTCTGTAATAGCTTGAAAATTCTTGGAATTTTGTAAAATGCCAAAAAATATTTAAAATCCTTAATTCTTTAGTGTCTCGAAACTGAACACTTTTTTGGTATTAAAAATTTATTGTTCTTATTCAGCGTTCTCATAACTCAGGAGCAAGTTTTTATTTTTGCAAAATATTAAAAATTTGATTTTTAATTTCTGCCGAAAGCCAATTTTTAAAACCCGGAAATTTTAACCTAACATTTTTGGAAAATTTACTGTGAATTGGCTAACTTTTATCAGATTGTCTTTTTCATCCGAATTCAGAATCTTAATATTTTCGAAGTACATTTTAATTTCTTTTGAAACTGACGATTATATATATTTTATCGCAATACGAAACCAAGTCAGTTCCATGTTGTTCTCAGTGGCACTTTGTGATTGGCCAGTGACACATCTATTTCCTCGAAACTATTGAGAATTCATTTGTAAATTTAGCATTACACTTGAATGCTCGTACATGAGTGAAAAAAAGCTAAAAGATATCAAGTATCAATCAGATGATAAATTCTCAAACTTAAATTTTATTTTTAGGTTTTGATTAGGGCTAGCTAATTTTGTTCCTTTGAAAATGTTCCAACATTGTAATTCTTTTGATTGTATGAAATCTTTTAGATACGAGACTTCTTAGAAAAAGTAACATCATATTTTAATAAAGTGCGAAATATTATATAAAATCTTCAAAAAAACAGGAATGAGCTACTTCTAGATATATTAGATTTGGTGAAAATTAAAGCCTTTTTTTTCTACGTCAGAAGAAAAGACAAACAGGATGATGTCACCATTTAAAAAAAATGTATTGTTGACGCAAACCGCCAGGTGGTTCGCGAAATTCCAATGCGCAATGCGCACGCGTTCAGGCAAGTTTAAAATCTGGATGTTTTTTTTAGTTATTTATAAAAATATGTTCACACCTAACATTTAACAAAGATAGTAGATGTTCGGCACCAATATCTACATGTTAGGCGGTAACTGGTTTGGGTTGGTAACAATTTAGATCTAATGCTATAATTGAATGAATTTAATTCAAATCCCAGCAGGCGCCACTTCATTTGGAGTGATGAAAATTTGAATTGAAGATTTGCTTCTTGGAATTTAATCTTATTTTATTAGAGATTCGGATACCATGTATGGTATAAGCCTCGGGTATGTTGTAAGAAAAAGGGAATTTGAACTTGCGGTTTAGGCTTGGCAAGCATAGTTTTGCAATCTGGTTCCTGTTATGTCGATAGCTTGCAAATCAATGTTTTACTATATCCGAGTTCCTCAATGAAAGTAAACAATAACAATTTCTACCATGTCTGGATAATGATTTTAAAAATTTGACCTAATCGGAAGTTGTCTAATTTCGTAAAATGTTTTCTCTATTATTAACAGCATAATATTTTATATCCTAAAAAATGACACGTCTTGTAGTTTTTGATAAAATATTTGCAGAGATACCACTTTTTTGAATACTTTGGTATAATAATATACAATAATAAGTATAATTTGTTAAGTTAAATATTAAATAGTGTCGATTACAAGAAACGAGAAAAAATCTGCCTCGAGCCGGATTTGAACCGAGAACGCCACTATCTATGAGCCAATATTACGCCACCGAGGCCTCAACAGATCCTTTCTTGTTTCTCTTATCTCCCATGGCACCGCGGAACTGAATTTCTTTACCTTGTGATTTTTTTTCTATTGAATACTTCTGCCTAAAGAATTTTTACTGAATGACAATAAAAATTCAGCAAATGATGTAATTTTGTTCATCAGGGTATTAATTAATTTTTTATGTCAAATTTAATAAATTAATAATAAAAAATTAATCAATGCCCCGGTCAACAGAATAACATCATTTGCTTAAATTTATGTTCATAGTCGGTGAATATTCTTCAGGCAGAAGTATTCGTTAGAAAAAAATTTCATAAAGTGAAGAGATTCAGTTTCCGTGTCTTCATATGATAAAGGAACTAGAAAGGATCAGCTGAGTAATTGGTAATTGTTGGCGTAATTGGTTATCGCTCCATTCATGAATAGTGGCGTTCCCGGTTCAAATCCGGATTGAAGCAGATATTTTCTTGTTTCTCCAAATGTTAGACACAGTAGTCGACATTTATTTCAACATCAAAAATAACTAATACCGTGGTCAACAAAATAAAATCATTCAATCAATGATAAGTACAATTATATCCGTTCAATTTTCCAGCGCTCATTTATCGCTACATGTTCACTTATCACGTAAGTCTCTTAATTTATTTTCTGCAGTTTGACAGTTTATGAGTGTACGTAAATTTGGCATCTTATAAATATTCTATTTCCGCTTGAAGTTGTTGCCATTGAATTGAATTTCTTTTGTGTGAATTAGAATATTAAAAAGTGAGGTTGCAGTACAAAACTAGATAAACTACATTTGACCGAAAATGGGCTTTTCGCATAAAAAGTTCTTAAAAAATAAAATACATTTTGTGTTAAAAGGATTTATTCGAAATCACATTTTAACCATTGTAAAAATAACATTGGTAATTCAAAAGCAGATAACTGACTCTCTGTACTTGTCTCCCATATTTTTCATTTTTAATTGCCTAACCTATCACCTTTTCTTTAACCCTTTTTCTGACCGAATTCCGCTGCCGAAAAGCTTTCACATATAGTTGCAGAATAACGGAAATAGCTTTTAATGTGATGTGCCTTTGGCACTAACTTTTCATATTTGTTTAATGAAGTAAACGATAAGGTAAAGATTTTAAATGCACATTTATTTTAAAAAATTAAAAAAGAAGGTGGAGACCCGAGATAAAGTTGGGTGTGTACACAATGAGAATGGGTTTGCGGTATCTAATTTTCAGACTGGACGCTTGAATATTGTGTTCTACATTTTTGCATCCGTCTATTTACGCATATTTTTTTAGACTTTTAGAGCCGGTCTTTGGAAAAATTGTTCCTTTTTTGTTCACTAATCAAAAGAGTTAGTTCAATAGCAGCGAGATTCAGTGTTAGTTGTCTCCGCGTTCTCGCCGCGTGGCCGAGGACCCTTACCCCGCTGCGATTCGAATTATCTGGAACGAACGACCCTTTCATTTATTTGAGATTAAAGCCGTTTAGAAAAACTTAATTTATGAAAGCATGCTTTCTTTAATGTCTGAGTGAATCAGTAGTTTTTAATGGAAGATAGTACAAATGCTTTGTAAAGGAATTGGCCAGCGATTCGACAAATTTCCTTACTAGTAGAAAACTACTAATTCAGATACAGCGAATACTGCAAATATCAATCGATTTTCATGAATCTTTTTATCACTTTCTTTTCATTACATTAAACAATTATTTCGGCTAATTCCAATTTAATTAGGAAAAGGCTTTCATAATTTTAGTTTTGGTAACCGGCCTTAATCTCATAACAATGAAAGGGTCATTCGCTCGACCTGATTTGACTCGTACCGGGGTATCTTTCTCAAACCCTTCGCCAAAAGTTCACCGCAACGCGGCGAAAACGCAGAGAAAACGAACACTGGGCGTCGCTGCTATTGTACTTACATTTTCGATGATTAAATCAAATAGAAACCTTTTTTCGAAAAACCGGCACTGATCATCAAGAGAGAATACGATGTACTCGTATATGACGTATTCCAAAAATTAGGCAGATCTTTAAGCGTTCGGTCTCAAAATTAAATACCGCAAACTTACAGAAACTGCGCTCCCGGCAGGAATATACTGTAGGGCCATAAAGTCCTATGACCAGTCTGATAATACAATTTTTTTATCACGAACTCCCAAATTGCCATTAATATTCATATTATATTTACTAATATTTATTTTAATTTATGAATACATATTAATTATATTTTATATAGTACTTTAAATTATGCTTACATTTTTATTTCATGATTAGACAATCAAAATAATAAACGTGTGTAAGCAAAACAATAATAAATAAATAAGTTATACTGTATTTTCCTTCTTATCCTTAAGATAAGCGTGTGTCTCTTTTTGAGATAAAATGTTTTTATATGCTTAGTGGATTATCTAGAATGGACCATCGATTTGGGTCCTAGTAGGGGATGGAGGTAATTTAAAACAAACTTTATGAAAATTTTAATTTAAAGTCCCTTCAGATTTAAGGAAATTTAGTCAGAGTTGTGTTTTCCATTATAATGGAATGTGGAGGCTACGCCTTTGCTTCTGGGGTCATTGACTATAAGTTCATGTGCTTTGTGCGTCTCATCTTATCCAGTCACAATAACTCCTGAAGCCTGTCTGGATTTGTGTAGATGATGCAGTTCAAAACTGCGTTAATAAAGTTAAATTAGTAACAAGCATATTGTGAAAAAGAAGGGAAACTTTAATTGTTGTTATTGATACAAAAGAAGTGCATTCGATTGAGTCTATATGAGAAATGATCAAAAAAAATTTTAACTCTCAGTTTAATACCCGAAACAATAATATTGTCTCAGAATAGTCGAACGAGAATCTCGAAAAGTCGAAAGAAAGTATTGCGATTCTCGATTGTAATATTGAATTCACCTTTTAACAGTGAATTTGAAAATACTGTAATTTGATTGTTTTCAAGTTAATAATTCAATTTAATTATCCAAACAAAAAAGGTTTACTATTGTAATGAATTTTGAATAGACTTTTTTTAATAAGTTGTAGTCGCGAGATTTCATGTAGGGCATTGTGTCTAAAACTCTCACTCCGCCAAAACGGTCAATCTTTGATAATTAAATGGTTTAAAGAAATAAGCAACAGTTTTTTGCACGAAATTATTGTGAAATCAAATACACACCGATGACAAATGATTTTAAACAATTAATATGTAAATTATATAGAACAGATAAAACAGTTATTTTAAAGATCCAAAAATATTTATTTTAAACAAATTGTCTGTCTAATCTTTCGATGATTATTCCTATTTCGATTGTCAATACCCAAAATGATTTGATTACTATTATGTCCATATGAACTTTGGTTTTTTGATGTATTTCGTAAAAGTACAACTTTTTAGTGTATACAATTTTTTGTTGAAATTACTTCAGGGAAAAAAATTATTTATAAACAATGTTAGATCACAGAAAATTACAGATTTGTTCCGAAAGAAATTTTTTCACGTTGCCAGAAGTTTAAGAATTGCACTAGTTTTTACGATGAAAATAAAAAGTTCCTTGTAGTTTTTATAATTTATGAAGAAAGGTGTTAATTTCTTATGATAAAATTTTGAAACGGGTTTAAAGATTTTGAAGACCACAACTATTTTGTGTTCGACATTTTTCTCTACAGTCAATTGTTTTCGAAAAAATAAATTTTGATTTTATGAAATTTTTTAGTTTCGGTTTTTTCGTTGTATTTTTTCGTGCAGAATGTTTAGAAAACAATTTCACAAAGTAGAAAACAAGGTTTGTATCTGATATAATTCTATTGATTGCGTATGCGATAATATATATTTTAAGTTACATTGCATCTCTCATTCAGAAACATTTCAACTCCACAAAAATTGTAAAATGATTTGATGAAACAAATCAATCCTTTCTTCGACTGTTGATATTTATTGATTTCAAATCGTAGATTTCAAATTATTTATGTCTTACGGTCCAATCGTAAATCGAAAAAATAAATATGAGTCAAAAAAACATGTTCTTCGAAACTCAGATATTTATTTAATAGAAAAAACTCCTTTCAAAACTTCCTGACGTTTCATTACACATGCGTACCTTTTTCAAAGGTTCTTAAACCTAAATAATTATATTAAAAGTTAGTAATGTTAGTACGAACAAATATGATGGATAATTACGTAGATTTGAATACATTGTTACCTGAGTTGATGATAGTTTAAATAGTCAAACAGATCAATCAAAGGACGGACGAACAGAAATTGACGATTTGAAATCAATCCACAACAATTATCAGAAAGTAGTTGTGTGATTTAAATTACTTCTCTCACCAATCACAGCAGTGCCTACTCGCCCCCACGAGACGTTGAAAAATGGAAAGGGGTTGGGGTGTGACCTGAAATGTTTCTTTAATATCATTATTAAATTCAATTTCCAAAGAATAAACGGAATTTTCCAAACAGTTTTTCGTAAGTAATCAGTGAATTAATAACGCTGGTGCTTCTCTATAATATTATAGAAACATCAATTGTCAGGAAAGCACCCACATTATTAACACATTAATTACGTGCAAAAAGCCTTTGTGCTTTAAAAATTCAATTTATTAACATATAAGTATTCTATCGATTTATATAAAAAAATTTTGTTTATTCTTATCTGGATTTTTTTCTAAACATTATTTACGAAAAATACACAAAAAACCGAAAGTTAAAAATGTTATAAAATTAAAAAGGATTTTTTTAAAACTATTCACAATAGAGAAGAATGATAGATGTAAAATAGTTGTAGCTTTTCAAGATCTTTAATTCTATTGTAAAAATCAGCGTTATTTTCATTTTTGGTATATAAATTTTGCACTATAGCAGTTAAGTTGATCTGAAAATATTTATTTTGATGAAAAGTATATCTTTTTTAACCTGCGAAATATTTATTCTAGAGCAAAACAATATTTCTCTTAAAAATATTCTCCCTAAAATTAATCTCGGAGATGAATAAATTCAGTCTTTAAACTTTCAAATCGGTTATGAATTTTTGTCTTTATTATGCAAGTTTGAAAGAAATATAATTATTAACGAAAAAATAAAATTTTAAATCAAAACCTTTCAAATTATTATTATTATTATTATTATTGCATCGAAAATTATTAAAATATATAATACACATTGTGATAAAAAGATTTTTCGAATTCTTATTTTTTAATATAATAATAATAAAAATTATTTAAATAGCAGTTAACATTTTAGCATAGTACTTTAGCGTAGTAATAATTGTATTTTCATGATGCTTATGTCCTGAAATTATTATCGTTTATTGAAAACATACATTTTTTCCTTTTATAGTCCTGTTTACCGAAAAATTGTCTTATCTTAGTGCGATATCGTCAGATTAAATTGTTATTTTTTCAGAATAGAATGCTTTGTTTTTATCAAACATTTGCCATTCCTATTTAGTTTCCCATATGCCAAGAGAAAGTTTTTATGCTTCTGAAAATTTAAAAATTCAATTTTCAATCGCTTCCGAAAACTGCTCTTCGTAACCTGTGAAATTGTAATCTCAAATTTTTGAACGATTTACTTGGAATTGATTTAATTTATTTGATCATTACTTTTTCATTCTTGTTCAAAAACGTATGCCTCGGGAGTAGGTTTACATTTTTTATTTAAACTGAAGATTTAATTTGTATCGCAATCCGTAACCTATCTGTTCCATTTTGTGGCCAGGTTCACTCTTGACATTGTCAGCTGACACATTAATATCCTCGAAAATGGATGACTGCTTCTAATCAAATTCTTTGGGCTTATATCAGCAACACGTCATTTCGGAAGTGGACTTCTGTCTTATATTTAAATTGTGATTTCGATTCAGGTATTATATGAATTTATTTTTAAAAAGTTTCTATCATTTATACTTGTAGTTTTTCTACAAATAACCCTTGATGTGGAATTCTAAATTGGATTCAAAACATTTTGGTTTTGAGTAGTATACAAGATAGAGAAGAAAGAAAGATGGTTTTGATTAACTTTTTTCCTTTTCGCCGTCTTTTTTCATTTTTCATATTGCCACCCTAGAGTGACGCCATGTTACTTACGCCATGTTCGCCTTTTATAAAATTGAAACCATTATTATTTGTGGGCTTTGCAAGTATTAAACTTTATTTATAAATTAATTGCCCCCTGAAACTTACTCAATAAGCTGTTGCAATAAATAATTAAAATAGTGACGTTGATTTAAAATTAGGATTATATTACTCCATGTCCTTTTTTGCATTGTTATAAGTGAAAAAAATTCCACTTTCGTAGTGCAGATATTACGTGGTTAACCTAACTTAAATTTAAAAAGTAAACATTTTAGAATCAATTTATTCTTAGAAGTAACCACCAGAATATTTTTCAACCGTTAATAATTTGGGAATAACTCATTTAATTTAAGGTATGCCATACAATAGAATAATGTAAAATAGCATTCTGTTGAACTTTTTACTCACAATTTTCATTATAAATAGTTCAACTAAAAATATTGCAGGGACATAAAGTATTATAATTCAGGAAAGAGATTAATGTTTCAAATCTCATAATTACGCCATATCCGCAAACAATTTTCTACATCAGCTAAAACACATTTATAATCATATTAAAGTTGGTATTAATATATTCTTGATCACACATTATTTTTGACTGTAAACTTATTTTGTCATTTAACGGCATTTTAATAGAGTATAATATGGTTAAAGTTTGAATTTCATGGGACATGCTGTAGTATAACTTTAGACCGACGATACATTATTTCGCCTCTAATGAGCCGGAAAGATGGTAGTTTGGAAATCTAATTTTGATTATTAAGTTTTTGTATGCTTCTGAGAAATTAGATGTTAATTCTATGTTGAACGATTTTTTAATTGATGTTTTAAATTACTGCCGAATTTGGTTACCAACTTTGATTTCTTAAAATATTTTCTTTAATCATTTATTCTGAGTATATAATTGCTAAAGAAATTGTAATTTAATATTCATTTTCTCGGAAGTGAAAAAAGAGCGAATAAACCCGTCGCAAATACCGAAAAATGTTTATCACAAATTCAAGGTTGCTTAGTCACACGTGTAAGTAAAGTGCTATAGAATTCAGTACAATATTTTAATTTTAAAATGATTATTTTAATTATATTATAATATTTACAATAAGATAAACGGATTTTTATAGATCTTGTGTAAATATGTCCCATGTTTCAGGTTCCATTAAAAAAAAATTTGTTTTGTACCTTAAAAATATGTGATTACTTAGTTTATTAAAAAGAACAACAACAAATAAAAAACGAAAAACATTTTTTCTGGGAACTTTAAGTACAAATTAACAAAATTTTATTTTTTATTTTATTTTTGATTGAAATAGAATGCTTGAACATAATTTTTTTTACCTTCTTTCGTCAAGATTATTCATTTCCACAAACTTTATCCAAAAAAAATGGAGTATTTTCCAGCGATTGACCCAATAATGGTAATTTTTTTAAGTTTCGTTTATAATTTGTTCGTAATGCCACAAAAAATTTTCCAGTGCAATTATCAATAAATCTAATCATTTTGAGTTTTTCCGCCCACCGTAGTGGGATCCTAGGGGGAGATTTACTTTATTCGGTGAACAGGAAAGTCACGGGGTTGCTTGGGGGCAGGTGTGTTCGTTTCTTCTACCTGGGGACCAGAACTTCATTGTGAAACCTGAACGAAATTTATTCTAGCCACGCAAGCGGCCTCACACACTTTACTTTTTGCCATTCCTTTTTCCTCCAGTGGTGTGTAGTCGGACGCGAAACCCCAACCGGAATGTTACTATCGTATCAAAATAACAGTGATATAGTTTAAAATTATACAATATGAGAAAATCAAGTTCGTGACCTAATTCTCATGTTTGGTGTATTCTTCTGAGTATTGTGGTATTTTTCACGAAAGTGCAGTTGTTACATTTCATAGGGCGTAGTATAAACTAGTCACGCAAAGAAAACTCACCTCTGTCATTAATGGTGGTAAATGTATGAACAAATTGTACTGTCAAGGAAACAAGGGTGCTTTTTTTGTAAAAATATTGTGGCAAATTGATGAGCGCATTTTCAGATCAGATGTTATGCGTCTGATTAAAATGAGAATTAATCTTTAAATAAGTCAATTCTGCTCCTGTTTTGAAGATTCAAGGTTGTGATTTATGAGCGTTTCGGGTATGTCTTTAAAACAGAAAAACGAAAATTAAAAATGAGATACAGTTAATTAAATAAATAATTAATAATAAAAAAGTTTGAGCTAATCTCAATTTCCTTCGACAGAATAATCTCATAATTAAACTTATAAATGAGTATTAAAGTATTAATACAATTATTGTATCATACAGATAATGTGGTTTGATGTGTGCGGTATGTAATTTTAGTGGAGGATAAACAGTAATAAAAACTCATTTATATTGTGATATCAAGGCATCAATTTGTCAAATCGATGGCTACGTCTGGTAAGTAACATCCCATATTTTAAGATAAAAAATTATACTTTCTGATAGAAATTTTAATATAAATTTAAATTCTCTAATTCTAAAGAAATAATTTCAGTTTAATTATAAATCATTTTACTTTTTGTCGTGAATTATATAATTTTCAATACTGATTATTCGGGGAATTAAAATATTGCTTACAAAAAGAGTAATATGATTGACGGTCAATGATTAGAGAAAGGGTTTTATCATCTTCCCTAGCGTTCTTTCTTCGATATCTTTAAACAGAATTTTTCCATTTAGGCAATAAGAATAACAAAAAATAGCACGAAATTAGCTAATTAGCTATATAACACATTTTTATTACACCCGGTATGAAGACGATTTTGACACCTCAATCCATCAATACATAGTCGTTTCTAGTATTGCTCCTGGGTATGACAGAATATAAAATTCTGAATGATTATAATTTATAATTAGTATAATTATAATTAAAATCAGTTACATCAAGTACATCAAAGTTGACACTATAATTATTTCATGAAAATCATAACAGGTTAACTTTTTGACATTTTTTTATCTCTGATATTCCTTAAGGTTGGTACGAGATGTTTAATCTTCGTACCATTTAAACTGACTTGTGATAACAGAAAAGTGCAAGATTTTTGCATTGCCTTAGCTTAGCCCTGAAAATTATATCTTTTTCGAGTAACTCCTTAACGCGAAGAAAGTTTCTAGTTATATATATTAACTAAAAATTTACACGTTTTTCTTGGTTAGTTAATTACAAAAACTTAAATTTAAAAACTTCACAACTTGAAACAACAGCGATACATTCGCAGAATTGCCAATTTTTATAGCAAAAGAAAATATAATGACAAAGAGTCCTAAAATATTTATGAGTATGACGTGCAATTGGGTAAAACCCAGCACAGAGCTAATTTTGTACTGTTCAAGGTTTTATAATGGAAAGTATGTTAGAGATGATTCACTTTCTATTCGCTTTGAAGACAAGTGCAGTCCACATAATCGAAGAAATCGATATTATTCATACATTTATCAAATTCTCAATATAAATTAATGATCCCTTGCGTAAAAAAATATTATATAAATTATTACAGGAAAATCAGTACAGGGATAAATAATATGAAATATTGAAATTAGAGTGACTGTAGTTCAGGGAAAAGCATGGAAATTTTATTGGTCAGGGAAAAAGAAAGGAATTGATTATGATTTTAGTTAACAAATGATATTGCTTGGTTGAAAATTTGACAGTTTTGACTTTTGATTCAACACATTTTGATGGAAAATGAACTTTTTGTTGAAAATTCATATTTTGGTATTAAGTAATCAACGTAAATCGGTGTTAGTTAAAAATTCTTCTTTTTAATTAAAAAATTCGTCTGTTATACTAGAAAATGCATTTTTTAAATAAAAACGCCACTGTTCGGTCGAAAATTATTTTTCATTGGAGGAGAATACTACTATTTTGTTGAAACTATAAATTACATTACTTGTTAAACAGCCATATTTTTTATGAAAAATTAAACTACATGGTTTAGGCCTGAATCACTTTGTTCTTTTTGTTCTGAAAAAATTGTTCTTTTTTCATCTCTTTGGGTCAAAGACGAACTATTTTATTTGAAAATTAAACTTTTTCAATTGAAAATTCAAGTCCTTGGATATAAGATTACTCCTTTATTGAAATTTTGTTTTTTTGAAAATTCATCTGTTTGGTTGGAAATTGAACTATTACGTTCTAAATTCATTTCTCTTCGTTGTTTCTAAATTAATTTTTTGTCACTTACAATGTTACTTTTTCCATTTTTTGTTGGAATTACAAATTTTAATTTTCTTGGTTTGAAATTCTTTTTTTTTTGTTGAAAATGCAAAGGTTTTATTGAAAATGAACTTTTTTGTTGAAAATTTATATGTTTGGGTTGTTGAAAATTCACCTATTTTACAAAAAAATTTTCTTTTGGTTTAAAAGTATAACAATTTGGAAGCATTTTGTTTAATTGCTAAAAATCACCTATTTGGTTAAAAAAATCATTTTTTGGTTGGAAAATAAATCATTTTAGTTGATCAAGTGTTTGTTCAAAAATCATTTTTTGATTAGAAAACTGATCACTTTAGTTGAAAATGCATGTATTTGTTTGAAAAATGAAGTGAATTAGTTTCTAATACAGTAAACTCTTTAGGTTGAAAATGCAACTATTTGGTCATAAATTCGACGGACTTTGGTTGAAGTTCATTACTTATTGTTTGAAAATTTATCTTTTTAGGTTAAAAATTTAGTTAAAAATTTAACTATTTTGTTAAAAATGTAATTCTTTTATTGAAAATGTTTTTTTTTTCAGAAAGGCATCCTTTTTAGTCGAAGCTTCATCTTTTTTGCGGACACTAAGTCCTTTTAGATTGAAAATTCATCTTTTAGGATAAGAAAATATTTGTTGTTTCCATTAAATAAGTTAAACTTTTTTAATTTTTATCTGGAATTTTTTCATTCTGTTTATAAAAGCCTACGTTAAAAACATTACAATATAAAAATTCCATTTTTTTAAACATTAATTGTCAGGGGAAATCAAAATTTGGCCAAGGAAATATCAGGGAATTTTGAAAATTCGACTGTATAAAAGAATTAATGTCTCCATTAATTCAAAAAGTAGAGAAGCTTGCAAGGGTCATTTGCTTCTCTCATTTGTTTAAAATTGTCTTTTTTGATTCCTATCACACAAAACGTTTTTTTGGTTTTGTAAAATTTTACTTTTTCAATATTTTGATTGTCCTTGTCGGTGCCTCAAATGAGTTTCTAATATATCAGTTTTCCTCTGGCATCACCAATTAAATTATATTACCGTAATTTTGATTAGCGTGCAATTCTCCACAAAGGAATATATTCATGTAGGAAGAGTCTGTTAATTAAGATCACAAACTTGATAACAAATTATACGAACGATTAAGTTTCAAACTTCCTGATTGTTGCTGATGTGATTGAAATAATCAAAAACGGTGTTAAACAAATGTTTCCTGAAAGGCTAATTGAATTGTCAGATAAATTATATAAAATCATGGTTCGCAAAATTTTTCTTGTTGATTAAAATAAAAAGTTCAAACTGTTGAATTTTTAAACAAAAGAGATAAATTGTCTACCCAAATACGAACTTTTAATCAAAGAGTTGAGTTTTCTAGTTAAAAGATAAATATTATAGTAAACATTTGTATTTTTAATTTTAAAAAAATGTTATTTTCAACCAATATAGATAGATTTATAAGCAATTAGTTCAATATTTAAAAAATCAATTTTCAAACAAACAGTTGCATTTAAAAAGAAATAGTTAAACTTTCAATAAAAAGAGGCGAACTTTCAAAAAGCAAAATGAATTCTTAACCAAATATTTCAATTCCGAACGACAAAAATACGATTTTTTATAAGACAGTTTTTCTAGATAAGATCAATTTTTTATCCAAAAGGACGAATTTTGTAACTAAAAAGGCGAATGTCCAACGAAGAAATGGAATTTTCGACCAAAAGAGATTACATTTTAACTAAATAATTAAATTTTTAACCAACAAAGATGAATTTTCAATAAAATGGTCGAATTTTTAATCAAACGAGGTTAATATCCAACCACAAATAGATGCATTTTCAACAAAATAGTTGAATTTCCAAACAAAAATGACAAATTTAGTAGAAGATATATGAATTATCAATGTGAAAAGGTGAATATTCTGCAAAAAAAGATTGTTTTGAATCAAAAAATATAAATTTTTAATCAAATAGTTCAAATTTCAAAATAATAATTAATTGTTAACCTAGCATTTTAATTACAACCAAATAGTTTTAATTTTAATAAAAAGTGAGGAGCTTAATTTTTAATCCAAAAGAAGAGTGTTTAAGAAGACAGTTGAATTAGCAATCTTATCAATCTAAAATTGTGAATTTTGAACAAAAATAGTTTTCATCAAATACAGGTAAATTTTAAATCAATTAGTTAACCTTTAAAAATAAAAATCAATTTTCAGTCAAATATTTGCATTTGCAACCGAATATTTGAACTTTAATAAAAAGAGAAGTTTTTTTTCTACTAAAATAGTGGAATTTGTAACCAAAAAGGATACGTTTTTAACCAAAAAGATTAATTTTCTTCCAAAACAAGCGAATTTTCAACAAAATGCACACATTTCTAAGCAAATAATTGAATTTTAAACTAAGACGTTCAATTCTCTCTGAAAAGTACGAGTTTTAAGAAACTAGATGAATGTTCAGCGAATTAGTTAAATTTTCAAAGAAAAAATGTTCAACAAAATGGTAATTTTTTCAACCAGATTAATTAATTTTTAACAAAGCATTCGAATTTTTAATCCGAAAATGTGAATTTTCAACAAAAAAGTTAATTTTAAACCAAAACAGAATAATTTTTACGAGTTAGTTGCATTCAGTTCTCATTCAAGTGAAAACAAAAATAAAAAGTGTATATTAGCTTTTCTTGGTTGATAAATACTCAGGCGGAAAAATTATATATAGACGGAAATATTATATATAATTTGTATTTATTTAATACAGAATGGAAACGCTGGGGCTTACAAAAAAGTATGCAACCTGGCTTACACACCAATGCTATTATTATTATGAGCGTGTATGCCGAGTTGCACACTTTTTGGTAAACCCCAGCGTGTCCAACCTGTATATTTTTTTTATTATTGTATAAACCTCGATTAATTAACTATTCAATGAAAGAAACAATCATGGTTTAAAAAGTGATAACACTTTTTTTTGAAGTATTGATTTGTCCTGCATTTTTTAAAAAGAATACACACGTCTGTAGAGCAGTAGGATCGAAGAGTTCGATTACCACTTTCCAGAAATCCCTATCGTATTTGATGGCCAGTTTTTAAAATCGTTTTATTGCTCCCACAGAGCCTATTGACCTAAATGATAAAATGTTATAGTATACACGAGAATTGGAAATATGTGAGCCAAGAATTCTTTGTATTTGTGAATATTTTTGCTCTTTATTGCAAAATGAAGGTTTTGCACAATATGGTGTGCCATCAAAATTCAAATTGAATTAGATTTATCAGAATAACACTGAAAAGTTTCTTGTGGCGTTTCAAACAAATAAAAAATTATATAATTTCTCACTATTGGGCAAGTCGATTGAAACTGTTCTAATTTTAAAGTTACATTTTTGTGTATAAAAATAAGTTTTTAAAATATTTTCTTGTTCAAAATATTTGAATGAATAACCTCAGTTGGAAAATAGTAAGAAAGTTTTTTCGCTAAAATATATTATTTCAAAAAATTGCGAAAAATACACTTTTATTAAATTGTACCTAAAGTTACAAAAAAATGTCTATCATTTTTTTATTCTTTTACGCTCTTTTCAATAACCTAAAGAAACCTGAGTTGTTTTTGCGCAACCTTTTCGTCTGAGCCGTGATAATTAATAATTAATTAAATTTATTGATAATGATAGTAATTAATTAATTACTGGTTAAAAGTAGTTAATTAATTACATTTATATTGGATGAAAAATGTAATTAGTTAATTAAGTTAGTTCATAATTAACGTGAATAATCAATTATTTAGTATTTAAAGTCTTCGTTTTTACATTCCAACCATTTTTTGATTAAATAAAAACCGCCCTATCACCATCGAAAATTGTATTTGTTTTTTTGTTTGTTAAAATATGCTTATGTTTCATAATCAGTAAAAAAAGAAAAAAAATTGTTTAAAACTTACAAAATATGTGCGTGTTTCTTCAGTTCATTGAAAAAAAGCATCAAAATATTTAGAAAAAAAAACGAAAAACATTTTTGTTTGCAACTTTAGGTACAAGTTTCCATACAAAAAATTTGTTAACTCCAAATTTGAAAATTTGCCATCGACTTGTCCATTAGTGAGAATTATTATTTTGAATTTATCCGTTACGCCAGACAGAAAGTTTGCGTTGCTATTGCCAATTAAACTAATCATTTTGAGTTTTTTTCGGCCCACCCTATTACCCAACCCAGTTTTAATACCTCTGAAATGATTAAAGAGCACTACCTTTCATTACTATAGTAATTTCTACGCATAAAGAAAATGTTATAAAAGCAGAATAATTTTATTTGTAATACTATAACAGTGAACACACCCCTTAATACAACCATTTTTTTATATAACTAAAATAAATCAGGCAAAAGTCAGGGATTTTCGAAAAAACTCTTGTTAAAGTCAGGGAATTTCTATAAGAGGTACTTTATCTACACTGAGTCCCACTTTTCTGGGCGTTTCAGGGGTACCCTCAATGGCTTTTACGGTAAATCGGGATTCTCCAAAACGTTCTTCTCCTTCTTGCTTGTAGCTTCTTATAGTGCCGAACCGTGAACTGCGTAACTCCGCCGATTTTGCGATCGGCACTCTCTCGCCCCTTGTACCACCTAATCCGGTATATCTGGATCCATTAAAGCGAGGCTTTAGGGAAACTGTCAAGGATATTAAATTTTAATTCTTGTCAGTAATTTATTTATCTTGTGTTTATTTCCATAAGCTATTTATATTTATTATTTTGTACTTTCTTTCTCTAGACGGCTATATTTTTACTTAAAAATTTGTTAATTGTTTAAAAACTCAAATGTTCTGTTGAAAATTCTTATTTTTCAATCAAAATTTAACCACTTGGTTGAAATATGAACCACTTTGTTCCAAAAATCATTTTTTGTTGCAGATTCTTAAGTTTAGTGGAAAAATTATTTGTTTAGTTAAAAATTTCTTTTGTAAAAAATTAATCTTCTTAGTGGAAAATTCATATTTTTAGTGGAAAATTCAACAACTTGGTAGAAAGTAGAACTACTTTGTTAAAAATTCATTATTTTGATTAAATATTCCCCATTTTATTTGAAAATTTCTTTCTTTCGTTGTAGGTTTAACTTTTTTGTTGAAAATAATTCTCGTTCATTCAAAATTCAACTACTAGGGTAAAAGTTAAACTAGTTTGTTAAAAATTTATTTTTTTGTTCCTGAAAATTCTTCTTGTTGTTTGAAAAATTCATGTCTTTTAGTAGAAATGTTATATTATTTGGTTCAAATATCAACTATTACATTTGTTGTGAATTATTTTTGTAGGTTAAAAATTCAACTATTTGATTTGATTCAAGGTTAATCTTTTTCGCGTGAAAATTTGACTGTAACATTTAAAATTATTCTTTGGTGGTTAAAAATTCAAGTAATATGTTAAAAATGTAATTATTTTGTTGAAAATTAAAGTACTTTGTGAAAAGGTTATCTTTTATGGTTGAAAATTCAATTTTTTTGATGAACATTTTGCGATGTAGAGAACATTCGTCCTTTTGGATTAAAAAGTCATCTTATTTGTTAAAATTTCAACTGACGTTTAAAAAAGTTTCATCGTTTTTGTTTGAAAGTTGAACTATTTTGTTGAATATATATCTTTATAAGTTGAAATACCAACTATTTTCTTGAAAATGTGATGATTTTGTTGAACATTTTTCTTTGTTTTTTAAAGATTCAACTGCCTTGTCGAAAATTTGTCCTTTTGGACTGAAAATTCATCCTTTATGGTAGGAAAAGTAATTTATTGTGCATGATATAAATAATTAGAAGATTGTAATAAAAAATTGTATTGTTTTATTCCATTTATAAAAAAGTTTATGTGAAAATATTACAAGACTAGAAATTTGGTATTTGAACATTAATGGTCAGGGAAAATAAGAGATTGGTCAGGGCAAAATAAAAAATTGTTGAGTGAAAAATTAGGGCAAAGCAGGTAAGTTTGAAATTGAAGTTTTTAGGCCACCCCGATAAATATGGATATTTGTCTCATTGGTGTCTTCATTTTATAAACTTAATTTAATCATTACAATTTTTAAATTAAATTCTGTATAAAATATCCTTAATAATCACCTAATGAGCGTACAGTCTTAAGTTGCATTAAAAATTACTATCATCAGTGAAAAAGTAACTTATCGAAATATCATTGACATATTCGCTACTTTGAAGACGTGTTACTAAATATGGACAAGCCTTGTCATATTATGTGTTTTATGTAAGTGGATCATATAATTTTCTAAGTGATTCCTGGATAAGGACGCATTTTTATAGCCAGGCAGTTAAATAATAAAAAAGAGAGTCCATTAATCAATATAATGTGATAATAAGAATATTGCGAAAACACTAATGTTAATTATTGAACATGTACAGGAGTAATTTTGTTTTATTATTTTATTATGGTCTTCATCAAACAGTATTTTTAATCAAATTATAGTACAAACTTACAATTAGATAATAGTAGATCTTTTTATTTTAATGAAGTGTGTCTCTATGCGTTAACTTTAAAAATAAATAATAGCTTTGCTTATTGTTCAGGTTTATTTTCGAAAATTCTTTCGAAGTTTCAAAGAGTTAGAACTAGTAGAAGTCAAGACGTATGACAGAAGATTTTTTACTCATTTTAAGGGAAATGATTTAAAATTTTGAAAATAACTATATTTTGTTCGCTTGGACATGTATGAATGTGTCAATCGCACTACTTTAAACCATCCATTAACACTTATTTCGTTTAAAGTACTGTTGTAATATCAATTTTTATTTGTACACGTTTTATATAATTAAAGATCAAGAATTACGGTGAGGCGCCGTTAGATACTAGTAAAAAGTAGAAAAATATTCTGAATACCTATAATAGAAAAAAAATCTACAGTGTATGTAAAACGAAATGCGAAAATTTTAAAAATCTTTACCGGAAACAATTATTATTATCTGTAAGATAAGTGATTTTCAACACTCACAGTGGAATATTCTAATAAATTTATGAGATATCTTAGAAAAACTTTGTGGGTACATGAAACTCACCAAAGTACAAAAACTTCTGTAAGTTTGGAAAATATGAATTAGAAATTGAAGAAATGCGCTATTATCGAATTTAAAAAAAATGCATAACAAAAAGTCGTATGCAGGCCTTAATTATATTCTAATAATTATGACAATAACATCTCATTATACGATTTTAGACAGTGATCAGGACAAAAAGATTAGAAATTGCATCCGTTAAGAAAAAAGAGGTTAAACTTAATCATATTCTAAAAGCAGTTTTAATCAATTTGACGCACATTGATTTATAGTAAATTTTGTTTCATTTTAGGGTTTCGTAACCCTGGGCAGAAACCCTTATAATTTCGGTCGGGTGTCCGTGAGTCTGTTCGTTGTACTTTTTTCCATGGAGCGAAACTAGAGAAAATGGCGGGAATTTTGGATGGGGAAATAAGGGGGAGTAGGAGAAGTGAGAGAAGGGGAAGTAAGGGAGTAAGGTCAAATTAGTGGAGGAGAAGTAGGTGAAGTGAGAGGAAATCATAGTCGGGAAGTAGAAGAAGTGAGGGGAGGTGACGTAGGGGAAATTAGGGGAAGGAAAGTTCGCGTAATTAGGGGAAATTATGGGGTAGGAGAAGTTTGGGGCAATGAAGCGAGAAGTAGGGGACGTGAGAGAAAATTAGAGAGGAGAAGTGAAGGAAGTGAGTGTAAGTGAGGGAAAGTAGTGGTAAATACTGAAATAGTCAAAGAAAAAAATGTTTGCGTGGAAATTCTTCACTGAAAATTTCTTAAGACGTGACTAAACTTTAAACAAGCAGTTATTTAAATTTTTTTTTAATTTGAAAAAATACTTGTGCTCAACAAAAAAATGTTATATCTTTATCTATATTATATTTTTCTTCAATATTCTTTTTTTTTGCAATTTTAACATTTTTTTATTGTAAACGATAAGTTATGACAAATTTATTGAAACCCAGACTCAGGGATAAGTGATCTGTTTCTTTTATTTTTATTTTTCATTGTCAAATACGAAAATCTGTCAATAGTTTGAGGTTAGTTAATCTCTCAGCGACAAAGTGTGTTGATTTACAGAGGAAATTGAACGGCACGTATTTTTTTAATTTGACAAAAGAACTTCCACGAAATTAAACTATTTGATTTTGAACCTAAATTAGATATTCCAATTTTTTATTTAGATATTGATAAGTTTTTACTGTTATCTTTCGCAGTGTCATAAAATTTGAAAAACGTTAGTATTAACAAAATGGCGACGATTTGTTTGAAAATATAAAATCCCCATTTTAATCAAAAACGCTTTCGAGCGATGTTAACAAATTTGGTAGGATTTTCAAAGATTTTAAGAATTTTCAAAAAATTTCCCAGGATATAAGGCATTTTATTAGACATCTAATTATTTAAAAGATTTTAGGGGATTTTACAAATTTCAAACATTAAACATTCAACCCCGCCAAGTTTCGGCAGATCTTTTACATCGCAGATGTTTTGGTTGGATTTCAAGTTTCTTTTGTAATCGATAACAAAATAAGATAGGTGCGCTCAATAATTTAATTGAACGTAGTTTATTAATTTACAAAATATTAAAAATGGAATTAATTGCTGGGATTATTTGCATCAAAAATTAATTAGATTAATTAAATTGATTCATTCTTTAATCAAATAAAATGGTAACTTATTATTCAAATAAAATTTCTATTAGATTTTCAAGTTTCAATTCCAAATAGAAAGAGTGGATTTTGGATATGTTAAATTTTTTTTTAATTTTACCATTTCATCGCCCTAAAGTTATAGTACGCCATGTCCTTCAAGTGTCAAACTGAAAAAATGAGGTTCAAAGTTTAAGAATTATATACTCTACAAAAACGTTATCAAATGTACAAAGAAGTTTATTCGTAAAAAATAATGCATTATCAAGAACATATTCGTACAAATTTCAATACTATTATGAATATATTTTAACTGATGTGGAAAATTGATTTTGGACATGACGTAATATGAGATTTAAAAAATTCATTTTTTCTCAGAATTATAGTACGCCATATCCATAAAGTATTTATAAATGAACTGTTTATAATGAAATTCTTAAGTAAAAAGTTGTACAGAATGATATTTTACATTTGTCTGCTGTATTACATACCTGGGCAGCTGCCATGTTTAATCAAAATGTTTGAAAATTGCGCTTACAATCCGCAAAAGGTCCAAAATAAAGTATTATTCTAGAAAAGGATTCTTGGTAGTTTTTTTTTGTACTTGGAGACGATTCGCAACTTCGATTCTTGAAAAAAGTATAGAATCCGAGATTGAAACAAGAAAAACTAAAAAACATCAATTTTCTATTTGTGCTAACCTCTACATAAAAATCGAATAAGAACCAGAGTCTGCGAAAATGCTTATCCTAAATAATAAGATAGCTGTACCACATTTTAGAAACTAAATATTATGAACCCAAGATATAGGGCCCTCTGATAAAGTCCTTCCGAGAATTGACGCCACACCGCAAGTAGGAGTAAAAAGAGCTTCGTGGGGTGAGCGCCGGTCCCTCAGGCGTGAACAAACAAAAGCGTTTTCTACGAAACGGTCCTCTATCTGGGTAATTCCCCACTTACACCAGCCCTAAAACAAACGGACAAAAGGTCCAAATTATAAATGATTATTCTAGATAAGGATTCTTCTTTAGACCTATTGGTACACTGAAAAAATGGATAATTTGGTCTATCTACTTAGTTTGTAAGATATGGTACAGTGAAACTCTTCTATAGCGTCGATTTCGGGGCTGACGGTGGGTGAAAACTAACTCATTATAGCCCGCTCCGCTTTTGTTCGTTCATGCCTGACTGCTCGCTTAAGTGGCAGCCGCAGTTCCCGCGCACCCCGCGCAGCACCTGTTACACCTACATGCGACGCGGCGTCAATGATCATAAGGGCTATAGAAGGGAGGGCTATTAAAGAATTTCACTGTTCTTCTATTTTATTACTTGGAAGTTGGGACCATAGTCTTAGTTGTTGGCACTAATTTAATAGCCACTGAGGGTAATAGAAATGTTGAACCACATAATAAAATAGTAGTATAAAGTAATAAAATGGCAGTACTATATATTATTAAATAAATAGTTGGGCTAACTAATCATTTTTAGTGGACTTACTCCTATCGATCCTTGCTAGCATTTTGAGACTTACTTCTTGACTTTTATATGAAGGAGCGCCCAACTTGGATTGCTGGCACACAATTGAAAGTTAAACACTAAAGTACTATCTATCTGTAATCAGTATTGTGTGTATGGTGTACTCGCAACGACACGGAGAATATTCTATTCAACTACCACAAAAATACAACGTTGCCACGCGTTACGGGTCATGTTAGGTTCGCATGTCAGTTTGTTCGATGCATCGATCGTTATACGTTATAAGCAACGTTTATGTGATAAGCAATAATCCAGAAGACATGAATGATACTAAATGATAGCAAATGATAGCGGTTAGGTTGAGGCAGGAAAATTGTATTTCGCGTTTAGTTTTAAAATGAAGTCAATGTGACTCTTGATGGTGGTTGGTTGCAGAAGGTGCCGACACCCCCGAGGAAGCAAAACCTCCTACATGCTTTGAGGAGGATCAAACGGACCAGAAAAAGGGAAGTAACCGAGGGCGGCTGTCACTTCTTCAGCTGCAACTCAAAAAGATGGGTTGCTGCGGTTGTGGAGATGACAAGGTAGAACCTTCGGTAAGAGATGATAATGTTTCGAGCTTTCTAGTAAACACGTTTCGACACTTTACAATTTACATTTTACAACTTTTGAAAAAAGATTTTCCTTACTTTTATTTAAACAAATCACTGTCTACTTTTCACTCATGTGTTACGATCTTTTATTTTGAATTTTTGTGATAAGTGCACATTAGACCCAAATTACAAGTTGCTTACTTTTTATCACTTGTGCTATTCATCTTTAAGTTGCTATATGAAAGTTGTCATGCACCTTCAAATCCTACGGTGTTAAAAGAATTCTCTTCCTTAAAAATGTATGACCTTAAGCCCAGGCCTCGGACTCATTTAAGAAGTTCAAAATAGTGTGAATAGTAGCATAAATTTTGAAAAATAGTGTCATGCAATTTTTAAAATATTAAATCAAGGTTTTAAATATTTTTACAATTTGGTGTAAAATTTACATCTCACGTCAAATATAATTAAATCTTTTTGAGTAGTTTAAAATACTCTGAAAGCTTTTGAATCCGTCGAAATCCTTTTAAAAAAATGAAATCTGTTGAGATGATTTGAGGTTTCTGGACATCTCGCCAATCTTTTTAAATCCCTTGAAAAAAATTTTTTTTTCGCTATGTATAATTTTTCCGCCTGGATTGAAACCCTATAAATGCCTGACATTTGACGAATTCCTTTCAAGTCTCTGAAATCCTTTAGGATCCCTTATTAAAATTATTTGAAATTTCCTGGCATACTACGAAATTCTTTGAAACCCCTAAACAAGTTTTAAATCTGATTAAATTCCTTAGAATCCATTTTGGAATCTTTGAAAATACCCTTAAAGTTTTGAAATCCTTTTAAATTTCTTGGAAATTTTTTTAATCCAGTAAAATCCTACGAAATCTGATACAGCCCTAAAAATCTCTTTAAATCTTTTATGCATTCTAAAATTCCGTTGAAATCTATAAAATCCATACAGATTTACTGAAATTTATTTGTTTAAAACCTTCAATTCTATTGCAACACTCTGCAATCCGTCGATGGCTGTCCAATTCCTTTAAATCCCTTGAAATGTTTAGAAATTTGTTACAGTCATATGGAATCTTTTAATTTGTTTTTAAATCCTGCGAATCCCTTTAATATTGTAAAATTCCTTGAAATCTTCCAAACCATTTAAATATTATGAACAGCTCCTACGAAATCCTCTGATTTTTTAAAGAGATTTTCTATAAGAATACGGAGTTATGTGAAATCTCATGAAATTCCTTGGAATTTTTTAAAATACGCTAAAATTTCTAAAATGTTTTAAAATTCCTAATAATTGATCAAAGCCCTCGAATCTTTTGAAATCCCTATTGATCCCACAGAAAGCGAGTAAAATACAAACATCTGCAAATCTTTAACGTCTTTCAAACTCCCATCGAAAACGATGAAATCCTCTGAAATCTTGTATAATTCTAGAAAATCTAATAAAGCTCTTGAAAATCCCTTGAAATCTTTGAAATCGATTGAAATCCTCTGAAATATATTAACAACACTTGCATTCTGTTGAAATACTCTGAAATCCCTAGAAAATTCTCCAATTCTTTTAAATCCATTGGAATCTATAGAAATTGTCTACAATCTAATGAAGTATTTTGATTTATTTTTAAATGGTATGAATCCCTCAAACATTGAACAAATTTCTTGAAATTGTCGAAATATTTTAAATATTCTAAAATCTTACGAAATCGTTTGAAATTTCTTAGAGATTTTCTATAATACTATACGAAACTCTTTCAAATCTCAGAAAATTCCTCGAAATATTTAAAAATAGGCTTTTATCCCTAAATGTTGAATTTTAAATTCTTAAAAATCTTTTTCAATCTTTAAAATCCCTTTCATCTTGTGAAGTTCCGTATAAACTTTAAAAATCTTTAATATCTTTTGAAATTCTGTTAAAAATATGTGAATCGTGGAAATCTTATAACGTCCCATAAAACCTCATGAAATCCCTTGAAATCGCTAGAAGTCCCTTAAAATTTAACTTCATTTGATTTACTACCTAAAGCTGTCTACCAATTCTTTGAAATTTCCTAGAAATCTTTTAAATCTTTTGATACCCTTCAAAAATCACTTGTTAAAAACAAATTTTGTATTTAAATTTTAATTAAAATTTTAGTATAGTATTTTATCGTGGTAAGAATTTATTTTCTTCCCTTCAGTATCGATATATTTCGAAATTATTATCCTTTATTGAAAAAACAAAGATTTTGTTTTTATATTTCTTTACGAAAAATCGTATATCTCAGTTCGATACCTTCACACTTTTGAGTTTCTCGGAACAGAATAATTTTTTTGTATCGAACCGATTTTCAAAACTTGTGAAATTGTAACCTTAACATTTTTTGACGATTTAGATGGAATTGACTTAACGTTTTTTCGATAAAAACTGTTTAACCCGCATTAGAAAACTCAGTATCTCGGGACTGAGTTTTTTTCTATTTAAAATGAAGGCTGCATTTTTTATCGCAACCTGCAGCTGAGGCTTCCAGAGATTGTCAACTTTCACATTGTATTTCCTCAAAAATGGATAACTGTTTCTAATCAAACTTTGTTGGCCTTGCGATTAGACAACACTTCCGCTTGAGATTGGACTTCAATTTGATCTTAAAAGGATGATTTTAATCTTCCAGAATGTTTCTTCGCTAAACATTTAGAAATGTACAGATTATACAATAAAATAAAAAAATAGAGAACTTACAAAAACTCGTTTTATCGGTAAAATGGGTACCTACTTTTACATTTTAAGTTAAAGTTGTAAGTTGTAAGTTAAATTTGTTTGCAACTACCCTTTTGTCTTGTAGTTTATAATATTCTTTTTAAATTTCTTTACGAATTCTAAAAACTATTAAACCCATAAAATCACTTTAAATATTTTAAAATTTCGATTTTGAAGATGATTGAGATATGTTATTTTGACCAAGCAGCGAAGAAGTTTTAAAATATTTTTAAAGACAAAGTGAAAAAATACTTGCATTAATATAGTTAAACAAAAGTGTCAATAGTAGCGTGCGTCCGAGGTCTCCGCGAAACGCCTAAATTGTTGTAAAAATTATTTTTTACTTCTTTTTTGCAATTTGTGGCGTTCTTTACTATACTAATTTAAATTCAAGAAGCAAGAAGGGACTTGTCATTCAGAAATAATAATTAGGATGGATATAGAGTGTTTTTCCAACAAAATCTTAAATAATCGCTTTACGAGAAAATTTGTAGCACTCGATAATTTCCTTTAAAAAAGGAGTAGAATACTTCAACTTTGTTTATTTATATTTAAAAATATGTTACTTAATCTGCAAATAACATTTAAAAAAATTTATTTCCAAGTAATAAATAAAAGTTATACATCGTAACATCAAAAGCTCGAAACATAAATCTCTTCATGTGTTGAGTAATAAATTGACATAAAATATTCTATCGATCGCATATTTATTTTTGTCTCTATTGAATATTCTTTTTTTCACAGATTTCTTTATATTTGTAGGAACACCAGCTTTATAATTACTGCCCTTTTAAGGATTCATTCTGTCTCTTAAATTTTTTAATTATTTTCCTTTTTTATATGAATGAAGAGTTTCAAGCAAAAGTTCTAAGAAAGTTTTTATTTTCTGACATATGAACTTGAAATTCGAAGTTCATGACAAATAATTTTTTTCAGTCTCCTGATGATGAAGAAACTTGTTCGGATGATATCAATCAAGTTTTTAAAACCGATCGATCTTGTACGGACATATTGGCACTGATTCTTTTGATTGTTCTTCTAGGCGCTTTCGTAAGTTCCTTCATTTACAACCTTAACCCATTCTTGTTAATCCCATTATAATAATTACAAGTAAAAATATCATATCTGTATTGGGAGAAGGTATCCTACAGGAAAACTAAAAAAAATAGATAGCATAGTATAGCATGTTTTATATATTTTTATATTTTACATTTGTATTTAATTTTTAATTTATTTATTTTGAATAACTTAGTTTGAAGATCATAATTTAAGAATGCTTAAATTTTTAACGAAGTTTGAAATTGTTTTATTTTTAAAACTTCAAGTTTTAATTCATTCATTTCGAAAGTTGTCACTTATAAACCATTTATATTGCAAAGTTTTTCGAACAATTGAACTTCGAAGTTTCATAGTATTTAAAATTCTTGAATTTTGAAAAGTGGAAATGAAAGTGATTTTTTTTCAATTTATAGTCAACAAAATATATTTATGATACCTATTAAGGTTCTTATTTTATTATATTCAAAAATTCTATACTTTTACTTTAAAATTCTAACTTTCAACGCCCACTTCTAAAACAGTTTATTTTTGTAGACCTTTAAACTTAAGTTTTTTTGCATCAAAAGTTAAAAATCGAAAATATTTTGTTACAAATTTGTTCATTTTTCAAGGTTCCAATTTCAATTTTCACGATGTTAAAATTTTAAATTCAAGTATTAAAAATGTCAGGTAACTTTTTTATTTAAATCTTTCTAAACTATAAAATTTCATACGAAAGTCTTAATAGTTTAAATTTAAGCCTTAAAAATAAGGACGATTTCGAATAATGAATTAAACATTTAATTATTTTTTCTTTGAAAATCTCCGTAAATACTAAACATTTCAAACTCAACATTAAAAACCAAAAAAATTCGAATTGAAAGGCTTTAAATTGTGCAAAATGGGAATCATATATACTACTATATTATGTACTCATATATACTACTATAATAACTTTAAATAAGGCTTTAAAAATTGAACAATAAACAATTGACCATTCTTGCTCACTAAACATTTTGTCAGATTTAAATGAAATTCGGATTCGTTTCATTTGTAACGTTCCGCAGTAGACATTTTTTACTTGAAAATGTTCAAGAATATGGAAAGTTTCACTCAACTTAAAAAAAATAGAAGTAAAAAGCTAAAAATTGTGCCATTTCAGAAAGTTGAATCATAACTATCTAATTTTGTATTCTTTCTTTGCATTTTTAATTTTTAATTTAATATTTTAAAGTTATCTGATTTTAGTTGAACATTTAAAAAAAGATTCATTACAAATTAAAAAATATTATTTGATTAGAATATTTGAAGAATGCATACTAAAATCAAAATAGATAAAAAAAGAACCAGTTTAAATTGATACCTCGTTAATTAAATAGTTTCTCAATTTTGAATGATTACAATATTTGAGGTCTAAATTTTCAGTTCATTGATTTTTTCACGGGCTTGAGCATAAAAAAATTTTAATATTAAAATTCTTAGTAACTAAAATATAGACATTTTTTCACTGATGTTTTTCATTTGAAATTACTTCATTTTGAACGGTTTTTCTAAGAATTAAATTTTAAAGATTTATAATTTAAAAAATTTCCGCTTCGAAAGGTGAAAATGACAGTGCATTAATTTTTTGTCTTAGAAAAATTTTCCTGATCAATTTTAATATTAAATTATGATTTTTTTATTTCATAAAAATTTAAAATTTTAAGATTTCATAACCTTTAACTTAAAATTGTTCAATTTAGTTTTCAATGTAAAGCTGCCGAATTCCAGTAGCGTCAATCTAAAAATTGTTTAAATTCAAAAATTTTCAATTATTACTTTTTCAACCAAAAAATGAATAAATAAAGTGGTTCAATTTTTAACGCCCTGAATTAAATACCATACAATTTCTAATCGCTTTCAAAGAATTAAAAAAAATTTGAATCTATCCTTTTTCAATTTGGAGAGCTTCTTATTAAATTTTTTTAAATTCAAATTCAAATCTGGAATTATTCAATTTAAAACATTAAGAAATTATCCTATTTACGATATTTTAATCTGAAATCGTTCAATTTTGAGATTTTTCGATTCCAAATAAGATTCTAAATAAGTTCAAACACTTTTAATTTAAAATTATTCAATTTTTAATGCTTTTATTTAGAAACAATACAAATTCACTTCTTTTGAATTTTGAGCGATCTATTTTTTTAAATTTGAATCTGAAATTATTCAATTTTAAATATTTAAAAAATGTCCTAATTAAAAATTTTAAATCTGAAATCATTCAATTTCGAGATTTTTTATTGAAAATAAAATTCTTCAATTTTGAACGCTTTAAATTAAAAATTGTAAAATTTCTACTCCCTTCTAATGAAATTTTCCATGTTTTTTACATTTTAGTCGAAAAATTTTCAATTGTGAGAGCTTCTGATTTAAATTTGTTCAATTTGAACACTTTTAATTTAAAAATATTCAATAATAAACGCTTTTCTTTATTCAAGATTATTAATTAATGTTTGAAAACTTTAGAAAGATCTTAATATTTAAAATAAAAATCCAGGGTCAAGACGTGCATTTACTGCTATTAAACTAATAAAATTAATATGCAAGCTTTGTAATCCATTGATGCATTGAACTATTCGCATTTTTTAATTTTAAAACAGGGATTTTGTATGAGCACAGCTGCAAAGAAAGGAGACATCTACAGAGTGATCAATGGTTACGATGATTGTGCCAATACTTGCGGGAGAATCACTCCTAAAGAATCGGATCCTCAATTTAGGTGCAAGGGTGCAAATATGACAGATAAAAAGTAAGTAGATTGTTTTTTATGAATATATAAATGA
>NC_046658.1:79375725-79400343 GCF_010883055.1 Belonocnema kinseyi | reverse complement strand
TTTTATCCATATATAAGGGTTAAACAAGCAGCGCATGGTCCTACTGGGAGCAACCGTCATCTAGAAATAACACTGTCTCCCAGTAGAAGTTCCGTAAATCACATGACGACGTCTCACGGCCATGAGATGGGTAGTCACAGGGCGCGATACCATGAGCCCTCTTTTTTTTTGTATCACACTTTCTGCCTCTATCTCTTTCACTACGAAATTCTCCTAGATACCTCTGCGGCGACACTAACCATCGCGAGCCTAAGATCACTCATGTTTTTTGTATTTATGACCTGAATATCTATCCTCTGGTGCAAGCAAATTTCAAATTGCTTCAAATACCGTCAATTCGAACATAGGTATCATTAGACATCTTGACACTGGAAAGACCTATACATATCTGGCGTGCCTCAAAACCACAATCAGGACATAACATCAGTGAAAGAATCTCTCCCAATGTGCCGACGTTGAACAAGGTATCTACGTCTAACATGCTTGCCCTCCCGGCTGTACTCTACTCGCTTGTGGTGGTCCATTTAACGAAGGGCAAGCTTACGGCCCTGGATATCACCACGCGTAAGATCATGCACATGCATAAGAGCTTGCTTACCAGTTCGTCCGTACTCGAATCGTTCTAAGTACAGCTCACAACGTTGTAAATAGCGGAGATCAAATTCTAAAAATGTCAGGATACACGAGATGATTGGCAAAGAAGCGTTCATTTACGAAGCCGCAGAGCAGGTGGCGTAGACCCTTGGCCTGAAATTTAATATCAGAAGTGAGGAAAGTTCATTAATCCATTTAGATGCCTTGCTTCTTAAAGCCGAAGTCAAGAAAGCAGACGTTTCAAAATTTCGGCAACAGCTACGGGACAAGGAAATACACGGAAACTTTCACAGAAATGTAGAAGATTAGTCCTTATGGAAGGAGCAAACTTTTCCTTTCCTCAGATTATCAGGACTTAATTCAGATACAGAGGGTTTTATTTTCACATTGCAAGATGTTACCTGAGTATATACCGTGGCCGCATTTGACGTCGAGGCCCTCTTCGACGAAGAAGATGCGAATGTCGAGAGAGTGAGCATACTTGAGTTAGCTTTCGCCTATGATAAGGTTGTTATGGCAGAGTCAATCGAAGACTTGCAAAGAATGAACAAACTGAATACAAGCATGAAGAACTTGAGCCTCAAAATTAACGTAAATAAAACAAAAATTATAGTGTTTGAAGGAAAATGTGAGAAGACAAGGTGCCACATTGTCCTAAATAATGAGGGAATAAGACAAGTTTATAAGTACGTATATCTTATCACTAGTGATGGAAAGGTAGATGGAGAGTTAGATAGGCGTATAAACGAGGTTAAGAAGGTTATCGGTAGAGCAGGGCCTATTATCAGAAGTAAACATATATCAGTTAAAGCTAAAAGGACAATACATAATTATATATTTATAACCGACTGTGTTGCACGGTAGCGACACGTGTATCAATTAAGAAAAGGATAAGAGTAAAATTATAGCGATTAACAAAATATTCCTGCGCATGATATGAGGTAAAACACCAATGGACGAAGTGAGTAACAAGATAATCCTCCAATAATGTGGCGTAGGGGAGACACTAGTTGACATATGTGAAAGAAATTCTTTTATTGGTTTGGGCATGTTGAGAGAATGAGAGTTGAACAAGTAACGAAACAAGTCTATCAAGATAATATAAATCGCAGTATGCCTCGATGCAGACCGTATTAAGAATGGTTAAAATGTGTAAATGAGATCCTAAGTAGAAAATACAAAATAAGCCATAGAAACATAAACGCTTGCATGAAAGAATGCATGGACGTGAAAGAAGATGGAGATGTATGCGAGGACAGAAAAGTTTGGCGACAAATAGTTTATAAAAAGAGTATCAGTGGAGTGAATGATGTCTTAAAAAAGACCTTCGATACTAATGGGCCTGAATAGAGAGCTGCCCATGATGACTTGATGAGGCTTTTTACTTGGATGATCGTTAGAGAGATTGATCAGCCACCTGGGTCCGAGCAGTCTTGCGGAACGAACGAGCTATTTGATTCAGTAATGGGAATTCTAGATCAATCTCCCTTTATCACCGAGTGAGTCACGCTTCTCCAGAAAGGGAAATGGCTATTTGCCTCTTCAAAATACGATCTTACATCCTTGCAGGGGCGGTACATACACATAGGTACTTTAAAGCAATTGGCATGAGCTTTGGACTGGACAAGTGTGCCTGAGTCCACCTGCACAATGAAAGACTAGAAACTACATCATCGAGTGATCAGGTTGTTTAAATATCTGGCTGTGATTTTTTTGTTAATTATTTGTTAAACAATTAGCGCATTTATTGATTAGTGTACAGTTACTGTGTGCCTGTACGTATAGATTTGAAACTTTCGTAATTAATTTAAAAAAAAATAAGAATCACATCGAAAAGATAAACCTTTGGATTCGTCTTAAAAATACGTCGGTGTAAATTATTTGTTTTTCGTTCAAACAATTTGTTAAACAATTAAATTATTTTTATACTTATGTAACTTTTATAAACAAACTAAGCGTCGGATCGAAAAACCAAGTACACCAGTGCATTCCAAACGAAAATATCTAGGTGTGATTTGTTTATTTGATTTTTTAACGATTTGTTAAACAATTATCGCATTTGTTCATTAGTGTAGAGTTGCTGTGTGCCTGTAGATCTTAGTTTTCCTACCAAATTAATTACAAAAGTTTCAAATCCATATCGAGAGGTACACAGAAACTGTACGCTAATAAACAAATGTGCCAATTGTTACAAATGATTTTAAAGAAGTCACACCTACATATTTTCGATCGGAATGCAATGGTGCTTTAACTTTTTCGATATGATTACTAGTTTCCTTTTTGAATAATTGCAAAAGTTTCAATTCAATATCTGTGGCAAAATTCAATGTGGCAAAATTCAATGATTGAATTCTCGGCTCCGACTTACTATATCACTGCAAAGGAGAGGGAAAAGACCTTAAACGGGAGCTGTAACGGCTGAAACTATCATTGGTTTTTAAACTTAAATCCGTACCAGCGTACCAAAAACATGCCGAGGTACTTTCGAAGTGGATACAGAAAGCTGTCATCTTTGGGTCGCTTCATATCCTCAAGACACACACGAAGGTTTCGCCGGCCTGTCACTGTGATTTCGTCGTGCCCTGTGGCCATCCATCTCACGGTCGTGGTTGTTTAACTTTTTTAACTATATAAATTTATTTGTTTTATCTATTTATTGCACGAAATGTTAAATTTTACGTTACCAAAACAAAATGATTTTTAAAAATAGTTCATCTTTCTCATCTTCAATTGAACCTCCCCGGATCAAAAGGGGATACGCGTGGATTCAGCCTGAGAATTATTGTCCAGAAAGTCAATTTTTAAAATCGCTTGAATGTTAATTTCAAGGACTGATACTTGTAGAGAATTTTAAGGCACATCTTTTCTTCTTTTATAAAATATTTGTAGGTTTTACAGTTTTTGAAGTAATTAATAAAAATTAGATTTTTCGAAAACAAAAATTTCCATCTTTTTTCACTTCAACTCACGCTTACTCAGTCAACTTCTAGAATTTGTCAACATAATTAATACTAAATTACATTTTCAAGTCTTTTGAAACTATCTGTAGAAGAAAAACGTGAATATTTTAATAAACAAAAAAGTTGTTAATTTTTTTTTTGAGGCTTCGCAAAAATCATAAATTTCAACCTTCAAGCGCTTCGTTTATCGAGCGAATTTCAAGCAACGAAAAACTTGCAGTGACAAAGTTGTTTATTGAGGTTCAAAGAAGTTTTCTGGAAATTTTCAGATCAATCGCATTAATGGTTAAAAAATTATGAATGTCTTAAATTACAAACGGAAATCTTGACGCTGTTGCCCTATGCACGCACCTCTTCGGTTACGAACGTGTTGCAGCGGACGTGAAGGTCAAGTCGGATACCATAACAAAAATAATAACCGTTTGTAGTTTTCTTCTAAAATATACTATAAATAAAACAAAGAAGAAGTGAATGGATTATTTCTTAGAATACCTGCAAAAGCATTATTTTTGAGACAGGTTTATTTTAGTAAATACCCTACTAATTCAAGAAAGAATCTCAAAATGAATGTAGTTTAAAATAAAGAATTATTTTAATAATTTTATTTCACAATGTCTAATAAATCAATTATTTCAGCGATGATATCTTGAGCATTACTTTGTTATCAGATTTGACCTTCACGTTCGCTGTAACACGTTCGAAGCCAAGCAGACACGTGCATAGGGCAGCGTTAAGACTTCCGATTTTAATTTAAAACATTCATAATATTTCAACCATTAATGCGATTGATCTGAAAATTTCCAGAAAACTTCTTTGAACCTTAATAAACAACTTTGCCACTGCAAGTTTTTCGTTGGCTAAAATTCGCTCGATAAACGAAGCGCTTGAAGGTTGAAATTTATGATTTTTGCGAAGCCTCAAAAAAAAAAAAATTAACAACTTTTTTTTTTATTAAAATATTCACGTTTTTTTTCTCGAATAGTGCAAGAAGACTTTAACACGTAATTTATTGACAAAAGAATCAAAAAAGTTCCAAAATTGGCTAAGTTAGGACGAGTTTAAGTGAAAAAAGATTGAAATTTTTTGTTTTTAAAAAATCTATTTTTTACCAATTTATTCAAAAACTATAACACTTACAAATTTTTGCATCATAAAAAAAGATGCGCCTTAAAATTCTCTACAAGAATCAGTTCTTAAAATCGAAATTTGTACTATTTTTAAAATTGACTTTCAGGACAATACTTCTCATTCTGAAACCATGCGTATCCCCCTTTGATCCGGAGAGGTTCAATTATAATTATATTTTGGATAGTTTTATTTATTTTCGTTAGTAATTAATAATAATAAATATAACCTTCAATGTTCGAATCTTGATTCACAGATACCTTCTTGTAAACGTTGGAGCAGATGGAGTGAAATCACGGACATGTACGAAAAACTGTAGTGTCTCTGCAGATTAGTGAGTGTTATAAAGATAATTTTATTATACCTGGTCTCTGAAACAATTACTCAATAATAAATAAAAAATGAATAAATAATATAAATATATAAATAAATAATATAAATATAAAAAATAATATAATCAATAATAAAAATTATTTAAAAAATAGCCTCGGTGGCTCAGTTGGTTAGACGTTCGGACTTTCACCTCAGAGGTCCGGGGTTCGATCCCTGAGCCAGTACCTTTGGAAATTTTTCTATGTACCTTTACCGAGGTTCTGGTGGTTCGGAACCCACCTTAAGCTGTAGGTCCCCCTATCGTTTGCTTGATTGCAACCCAGTCCTTCAATGATGGGGTAAAACCCCAGGCTTTGTCCAATAGGTCGGGGCACACTGCTCTAATCAGATCACTTGATTGCATTATAAAAGTGCATTCGTGACTGATGATATATACTGGGACAGCCCCGTGTTAAATAATCAAAAATAAAATCCAACTCTAGCCAAAAATGCCTTTGAGATGTTGGGCAGTAGTATCTATCTTAAGCCTGTGACAAAAATTATTGTTAAATTAAATAATTAGATTTTAAACCTAAGTGATAAATCTGGGATAAAAAAATTAATTCCGGATAAAAATGTAATATTTGATATTTCCACCAAAGAATATTGTTATTTTCAATTAAAAACAGTTGAATTATACCAAAAATACGACTCTTCAACAAATTAGTTAAACCCTCAACCAAAACAGACTAATGTTCAAGCCAACAAGAGGAATCTTCAACTAGGGAGTTGAATTTTTAACCAAGAAAGATTTTGCAGGTAATAAAAACATTTTCAGTTTATAAAATTAATTGTCAAATAAAAAAGTTACATTTTTAACCACAAATAGTATAGTTCAATTTCCAGTTAAAAAAATTAATTTTCCACACAAAAAAACGAATTTTTAACCAAAGAAATTAAGTGTCTGTCAAAAAATATAATTAAAAAAAAATGGAATAGTTAAATTTTCAGTTGAAGAAATTAATTTTTAACGAAAACATTAATAATGAATCTTCAACAGCTACAACAAAAATTAATTTGGGACAAATAGTTGATTTTACAATCCAAAAGATTAATTTTCATCTAAAAAATAAAAATTTTGAATAAATAACAGTGATTTTCAACGAAAAGCTAAAAAGATAAAGTTTCAACCAATGAGATTACTTTTCTATCAATAAAGACGAATTTTTAACAAAAGAGTGTGCCATGTTCATAACATTTTTAACCAAATAAAATACATTTTCAAACATTACATTAGAAAAAAAAAACAGATAAATTTGTAGCCAAAAGATTAAATTTCTATCAAAAAAGAAATAATTTTTTAGAAAAAATTGAATAGTTAAATTTGCAATGGAAGAAATAAATTTTTATCGAGAATAATGAATCTTAAACCAAAACAATGAATTTTTGCCTAAATAGTAGTTAAATTTTCAATCTAAAAGATTAATTTTCTACCAAAATATACAAATTTTTAACAAAACAAATGAATTTTTAACTTTCAACGCCAAAAAAATAAAGTTTCAACTAATGATATTACTTTGTCAAAAAAGTCGAATTTTCAACAAAATAGAGTACAATTCTCATCTAAATTTTTAACTTGAAATAGAATAGATTAAATTTCTATCAAAAAGATAAATTTTCAGCACGAAATGAAATATTGAAATTTTTAAATAAAAAATTATTTTGAATAACAAACAAATTTTTTCCCAAATTAACAAATCGCTAAACAAAAGATAAATTTTAACTGCGAAGATTAATTTTGAACAAAAAAGATAAATTTGAACAAAATACAGAAATTTTGAACCAAATAGTTGAATTCTCAAATAAAGAAGATAAATTTTCAACCAAACATGGAATTGTTTAATTTTCAGTTATACAATATATTTTTTAAATAAGAGTTTTCAACAATCAAAACAACCAAAACCAAAACAGATCAATTTTAACCAAACAGTCGTGATTTTTAATCCCTGACTTACCCTGGCCAATACTGAAATATTTACGAGAAAAGGATAGTAGATTTTTAATAGATTATTTGTATAACAAATTTTATTTACTTACTAATCAAATTCACAGAATTGGACAAAACAAGATGCAAACTTCTGGTTATTTTTTTCAGAATCTTATTGTTAATTTTTCCTCGTTTTTTTCGGAAATTAGATCTTTAAGATATTTTGCTTTCAAAAATATCAACTTGAAAAAATAAATTTTCTCATTGCAGTATTACTTTTTTAAATCGGTGTATTCCTAAAAAAGTGACTGACACCGCAGGATCACTAATTAAATCTCTCGGATTGCAGGACTTTTTTCATGTGAGTAAAAAAGTAATAATTTCTTGTGATTTTGAAAATACCTAGAGCTTAAAACTTAGTTTCAAAATCACAACAGTGAACTTTATAAGTTTTTTAACGTGTTCTTAGGAAGCGGCAAGAGATCTCTCACAAGCGTGGCGTGAAATCATTTATCTTCTATTAATCGCCTTGGGTAAGATATTAATATTTTAATTCTTTAATTTTTATGATTTGACTTTTAGATTTTCCTTAATGCAAAAAAATATTTTCAGCGATATCCCTGGTCATTTTAATCGCTTTCCGATATATCGTCCAGTATGTTATCTACCTCGTCCTTACTGGCGCTGTCGTAGTGTGTATTAGTGGAACTACGTATCTATGGTAAGTTAATTTGAAACAGGAAGGTATTAAATAAATATTTTAGAAATATATATTTAAGCACTTTTTTACTTTTTTGAAATTTTTAGATTTTTAATGTGGGTGCATTGTACAACTTAGAACATTTAAAAATTATTCCATGGATCACATCACAAAAGGTTTTTGTTCGCGAAAAAGAGAGAAAATATGGGAATGAGTACAAATTTATTTTTAAATGTAAAAAAAAGAAATCATTATTTTATATCCGTATTTTAAATTTCAATGAATGTTAAATTGAATATACTAAAGTCGTTGGAAATCCATTCACGGCGATATAACAAAACCCCGAAAAAAATAAAATTGGTTGAATAAATCATTTTTATATGTTAAAAATCATTCTCATAATCAAGAATATTTTATGTTTTAAAATACACCATCATGAATAATTAAATTATAGTAACTTAAAGTACAATTACATACTTCTTTACAAAAATTGTTATTTCGCCCGTAAATATAAACCTAAATCTTAAATATTTTGGTTTGAAATCCGTCAAATAAATATTTGCAAATATTTATTGGTAAAATTTATGAATAAAGTTGGAGACTATTAAACACGGGTAATAAATTTGGAATGTTTAATTTTTTGATTATTTAACTTTGTATATTTAAGTTAAAAAGTGTTCAACTTCTAATAAGTATTTATTTTAAAAATGACCAGAATAACATTTTATAACTGTTCCAATTTTATGCATTAGATAACCACTTTGGTCTCCGGTTTTCTCATTTTTAGCATGTCCTAAACTGTCAGCTTGAAGGTTTTTTCAAGATTCCTATTTTTAAAGAAATATGGTTTTCAGCACTGGAAGTTTGATGCACTTATATAATTATATTTGTGTTGCAATATATTATTTTTCATTGCAGTATATTCTAGTTTTAAATATAGAGTGATATTGGAGATGTACCATGAACAATAATTATTATATACTTCATATGCACATTTAATATTGTCAGACAATTTCCCCCTCAATTAAAATATTTTATTTTCAAATGCATAATATTTAAACTGAAAGGGGGAAAAAGAGGATCTTTTTCGAGAATATGGAAAAAAGGGGAATTAAAAAGGCGAAATTCAGGAGAATAGGAGAGAGATTATACTTCCTGTTATTCAGTTTTAAATACTTTAGAGTTGATAAATTGATTCAATTTTTTAGGCTCCAAGTGTACAATTTTTCAATTTTTAAGTCTTTAATTGCACCATTATAATTCTCAAGTCTCATTTTAAAAATTTTTAAATCAGGTCGTTAAAATTATTTCATGTATAATTGTACAGTTTTGAATGCTTATTGTCGAAATCCTTAAATTTTAAAAGCCTAAGATTAAAGAATGTTTCATTCTGTCAATGATTAATTTGAGTGCCTTTCCAAATTATTCATTCTCGAAAAATTGAATTTGACTTTTTAAGTTTAGAAAAATTTCATTTGATATTTTTTAATTTTCATCCTTTTAATTTTGAAAGTTCAGATTTTAATTCCGATTTTTGAAGATTGTCATTTTAGATTTACATCATCAACTTAAATAAAAGTTAATTTTGAATTTCAGGATATTGTGGTACCAAGAAAGAAAGCTAGTTGCGAACAATAAAATACATGAAGATGACGCGAGTATTACGGACTATCTTATCTACGCGATAATAATGACGATCGTAACAGTAAGTTTAAAACCACATTTAAAATCACAACTTAAAGCTATAATTATCATTATAGTTTTTCTTGATTCTGTATCTGCTATTTTTCGATAAAAACCAACATTTTCGGCGGAGCTGTTTTTGAAAAAATCCATTTAAATAAAAATACCCAGTTACTCTCGAAAAAGTTGCGAGATTTGAAAAAAAGTTGAGAGAACAAGTTTGTTCCTTGGAAAAATTCCTACAAAAGAATTAAGGGCATTTCGTTTTCTTAAAAACGTTATTTTTCGATTCCACTATAAATTTCTTTTTTTCTTATTTCTTGTTCACGATATAATTATTTTTGGTAGTGCAACTAGGAATTTATACATACCCAAATGTTTTTTAACACTAACAACTTTTTATCCTCAGCTGATAACATTTAGAAAATAAAAAAATATCTTGAGGCAATTCGAAAATATTATTTATCTGTTTTAATTTTCTATTTGATATAAAAAAAGTGAAAAACTAATTTTTAGATCTGGAAACAGTTGTCGTGCAATTTTAACAATGTTTTTGCCGATTGAATTTAATCTTACTATCCATTCCTAAAAATTCTTTGAAAAATATTTAATTTTACTAAATGATGACTAATTTTTTCGGAGAAAACATTGTCTACAACATACTTTTTTCAATTTCGAAATTAAATTTTTCTATTGTTAAAATCGGTCCATAAATGTTTTAAAACTAAGAATTTTTAAGCAAATATTTGTATTTAAAGACTTTTCACTTATTTTCTGAATTGGAAGCAGAACAGTTGTAGGGAATGCCCCCCCCCCCCCCTCAACAAAAAAAGGACAATGATTTATTAAAATCGAACCATTTTCTTTAAATTGGTAAGATACGGCAGTATGAAACAATTCAATCATAATACAAAAACTAATTTTAAGATTTTATTTTTTTATTTTTTAAGAAATGGTCGATAATATTATATCAATTCCTAAAATTGTAAAAAAAAACTTTTTTACAGATACCTTATGCTTTCTGTTTAGCAAAAACTTAGATCTTTAAAAAAATAGTTTTTCAGTGGATTTAGGAATCAACATAATATTACGTTAGATTCTTGGTTTTATTTCCAGGAATCCTGCATATTAATTAAAGTTGTAGGAAATGTTTTCGCCAAAAAATAAGTCATGATTTATTATAATTCAATCATTTTTTTAATTTCAAAAAGATGCGACATTAGAATCTTAGAAATATTTTTTCTAGAGACCTAATAAAAATCAGAAAACGGGAAAAAAGTGTTTGTATGACTTTAAGGTTCAAAAGAATATTATTAATGATGCGATATAATATTAAAATATTTTTAGGCGTAAAATTTAAAAATTAAAAAAAAAAATTTATTTTATCAATGCTTTCTGCAACAGAATTTTATCTTAATGTCGCTTTTTACCAATTTTTTAAAAATGGTAAAATTTTAATATTGGTTATATTGGTTTTTTTTTATTATTCATGACTGATAAAATAATTTGAATTTTTATAATAATAGAAAACTTAGTTTTCCACTTACCTCATTTTTGGCACGACACTACCTTAAAATAATAAAATTCAAGTTTTTTAAGAAAGAGAAGTTAGATTACAAATTATGAAGGAGTTCTTTTTGTAGGAGTTTTTTCAAAGAACAATTTTTCTCCCTCACCTTTTTTAATGTCTCGCTTCGTTTTCGAGAAAAACTGGGTATTTCGATTTTTTAAAATTAAAAATGGATTTTTTTTCAAAAATGGTTCGGGCGGAGATTAAAAAAAAAAAAATGTAGTGAAACATCCCAGGTAGATGATTGGTTAGACTCATTTCAACGAAACTGTGCCAAGGCTTGAATCAAAATTTATTACCTCCTAGGTCATCACCGTCCTCGTTGTTCTCGTAATGCGAAAAAGAATTGCTCTGGTTGTCCAGCTGTTCAGGGAGGCTGGAAAGGCCGTTTATGCGATGCCTGTTTTACTTTTCCAACCAGTTTACGTAAGAAATATTTATATACATAACAAATTACTCATTTAAAAACTTAGAAATTTTATTTTGTCTGCAACAATAGATGATTTTCGAAGACCTTTAGGCAATAGGACTTATTATATTTCCTATTTTTAAATATTGTAACAATCATGATATTTTTATTTTAAATGGTTCATTAAAAGAAAATTAAATTGAATTAAACATTCAAACCTGATCCATATTGTTTTCAATCACTTCCAATTTTAATTAATTATCTCCCGAGAATTTGTATAAATTTGAAAAAAGTTCCCAACAGTCTGAAACTTCTATTCTTATGATAGCAGCAATAGAAACTCGAGATTAAGCAACAAATTATATCATAATTTCGATTACCTTCTGAGAAATATATCAGTTCAGTGGTTCATTTTTAAGGGGATTAAAAGGGGGCTTTATTTACTATTAAAAACTTTTTATATCATATGAGTATCTCGTGATTATTGAATGAACGTGCCCTCTAACATTAGTCATTTTTCTATTAATTTTTTTTATTTTACGTTGAAAAATGCAGCAATTTCTACTAATAAACATATATAAAAAAATTCAATCACATCAAACATTAAAAAATCAATAAACAACAGTCTATAAAATTATGCATGTTTGTATTAAAAGAAAATTAATTTTTATCAGTAGATAGATTGCTCAAAGCATTGTTCTGAGTAAGTTGAAAACAAATTTTAAACACAAAAATGACTATTTGAAAAATCCACTAGTTTTCTTTGACTTCCTTAAACGTCTAAATTTGTTTCTAATGTATTTTTATCATTTAAAAGGTCTTAGATATTAAAACAATTTTTAATAATAAAAATTTTATAGTTAAAAAAAACATAAATTGAAAAAATTATTAATCGCGATAATAACAGCATTATGAAGATAACAATTTTTTTACATACACAGTTTGTTAACTTATAAAATCATGCCACACAACAATTATCACATATTAATAATTATACTGTATTAGAGGACCCAAACATACGATACTTTTTAAAATTTTATCTTCGGTTTTCAAAATTTTGTTTCTACATCCAAAATTAACCAACTTTTCTCTGATACGCCGTTTTACGTATTTAATTACATATTTTTAAACTGAACATTTAAAATATTTTTTAAATTAATAAAAATTCCTATTTATTTACTTATCACAGGCTTCACAGTATTTCCCATTTTTTATTTTTTCATTAAAATTCGAACTGAAGCAGTGGAACCTATAACAAGAAAATCCATTTATTTTTAGTTCAAAGTTCATTCTTTTTGGTTGAGAAGTCTACCAGAGTGTACTATTATATTATCGGTTGAGAATTCATATATTTTAATTAACAATTTTATTATTTGGTTGAAAATTTAATTTTATGGTTTAAATTTAAATTATTCTGATGAAAAATCAATAGTTTTGTAAAAGCTCATCCTTTTTGGTTTTTAATTCAAAGGTTTGGTAGAAAATTCGTCATTTTGGCTGGGAAATGCATTTGCTTGATTGGATTTCCCTTTTTGTTGAAAACTTATCTCTTTGGTTGAAAATGTATTTATTTTGTTGATAACTCGTTTCTTTTGTATTGAAAATTCTAATATTTTGGTAGAAAAATTAACTGTTAAGTTTAAAATTAACTTTTTTGTTGATAATTTATATTTTTCTTTTTAAAAATTCAACTTTTTTTTGTTTTTTTAGAAAATTCGTATTTTTGATCTGAAAAATCAAAAATTTAGTTGCAAAATCAACTATTCTATTGAAAAGTCATATTTTTTTGGTGAAATAAACTGTTTTTGATTTAAAATTAAAATATTTTTGGGTAAAATATCAAACATTACTTTTGTTTTAGAATTCATATTTTTCGGTTAACAATTTTATTATTTTATTGAAATTTGACATTTTTGGCTGAAAGTTTAATTGTTTTGTTAAAATTCGACAAGTTTGTTCAAAAGTCATCCTTTTGTTTGAAAATCAACTTTTTTTTATTAAGAATGTATATGTTCGGCTTGAAAATTTAATTTTTCTCTAGAAAATGTATCTTTGGTTGAAATTTCAACTATTATATTGGTTAAACTGTTTGATTGAAAGCATGTTAAAAATTCACTTTCGTGGTTGTGGATTAATAATTTTAGTTGCAAATTCATCTCCTTGGTTGAAAACATAACTATTTTCTTGAAATTTCGTCTTTTTGTCTCGAAAACTCAAGAATTTAAAGTCATATTTTTTTTATGAATTGCACTTTTTTTCAATTGAAATATTTTTTGTTTAAAATATATACTATTACATTTTTCGTTAAGAATTCATTTTTTTAATGCAACAGCTTGGTTAAAAGTTGAGCAACATCGTTAAAAAATTAATTTTTTGTTTGTTTGTTGAAGATTCATCATTTTTGCTGAAAACTCATCTCTTTTTGTTTATTATTCGTATTTTGGGTAGAAAATTGATCTTCTTGATTGCAAATTAATACATTTTTTGATGTTGAAAATTCAACTTTTAGCGTTCCGCTTATGATTCTTTAAAAAAAGGGGAAAACTTGGATCAAAATTCTCAATTTTAGCTGTTTTAGAGAATTTTTCAAATTTAAGGAGGGAAAGGGGACACATTGTTATACGAAATGGATTAAAAATTTAAGGAACCAAATTCACTTTATGAAATATTTCTTGATTTTTCAGACGTACCTGCTGGTTATACTGACCGTTTTAGCTTGGGTGTACTGCATGTTGTTGATAGAAAGTGCCGGCGATCTTTACAACAATACCAGAAAAAATCACCTGCATTACAAAAAGGATACAATAATTAAAGTAAGCATAACAAAATATATATTAAGTCTTAATTTTGCAATTTTACAAATTAAAAAATGTAATCATTATACTAGATCGCCAGGTGGTACAACTTATTCCTCTTCTTTGTGATGTGTGAATTTTATTTGGGATGTCAGCACATGGTTGTCGCTGGTTCAGTAGCACGTTGGTTTTTCACTAGGTTGGTAAAGACTAGAAATTGTTCTTACATGAGTTTATAATTTTCTATTTAAAAATGATATCTTTAAATACTTCTGATTATTCCATTTGTAATTGTGCAGTGAAGTCCAGTTGAATGTGTTAGAATCCCAGAATTATTTTTTATCGTTCTAGAAAGAGAAGAAAGAGACATGTATTTCACAATTTGGTCACAAATTTTTGGTGTATTTTCTACAATAGTTTTAAGATTTTCCGCGAATTCTAACAAAAATGACACATTTTTTTCAAAAGTAGGATTTTTTGAACAAGTATAGGTATTCGAGGTTTTATTATTTTATTCGACGTGGAAATTCTTGCCCTTTCGATTGATTGTAAGTAACTAAAATGACAAAAGTAATGATCAAAGCTGTTGTTTTTTCAAATTATTCAAAATGGATTTTCTCAAAAAATCTACTTTTTAAAATTTGCATTTTTAGGGTTTTAATATCTCCGGGTTAGGGAAAGTGATAGATCACTGGCCAAAAGGGAAAATGTGAGTGGAAAAGAGGGAGGGAAACTATGGGAAGTGAAGGGAAATGAGTGGGTGGGAAGTGAGGAACAGGTACGTGAGGGGAAATTACGAAAGGGAAAATTAGGGGAGGGGAGTAAGGGGAATTGAGAATTGGGAAGTTTGGGACATGATGGGAGGGCAAGTAGGGAAAGTGATAGAAAAAGAGGGAAGGAGAAAAAGGAGAAAATTATCCCCTATTTTTAAAAGATGTCAAAAAAATATTTAGAGGTCGCCATGAACGTTTTTATACTAACAATTCGACTTTTTAATGTTTTCAATTTTTTATTTCTACAATTATAACTATAATATTAATATTCGATAAATTCGTGTTTATATCATAACCGTCATCAACATCATACTTTTTTTAAGACTATTTTTATATTCATCAACCAAAAAGATAAATTCCCTGAGAAAAATATTATAGTTGATATTTCAAACAAAATATTTTAATTTGGATTCAAAAACAGTTGAATTTAACTAAAAAATATGAATTTTATGCTAAACTAGGTTTTTCAGTGAAAAAAGAAAAAAAAATTTCAACCAAATTCTAATTTGAGGGAAAAATAATTTTTAATACAAAATAAGAATTTCGAATAAATATTTATTTTTTATTTTATATAAATATCATTTTTCTATAATTCTTGAGAAAATTCTAGAATATTTTTGAAGATTTCAGATAAAAATTTTAGCAAAAACTTGAGTCAGTTTAAGCCATTTAAGATTTGTAGACGTAAGGAAAAAATTAAAAAATATTTGATAAATTTTCGGAAATCGATCAAAGTTTTCAAAGATTTGTAATGCTTTTAAAACTTCTAAAACTTTGAACTATCTTTTAAGCTAAATCAAATTCTTCCGATAATTTTGGAAAATATTTAAAAATTTTAAAACTGCCTTATAACCTTCCAGATTTTTTTGTCATGTTTGAAAATATTTTGAAATATTGTAGATCATTTTGAAGAAATCTATTTGAATGATGTTTTTCAACATAAAAACCATTAAAAAAATTTTCCAAGAATCATAAGAATATTTTTATTCTCTTAAAATCTTTTAAAATTCCTATAAAAAATTCTTCATTTTTTTTTCGAAAGCTTCAAAAATCTTCTTATCTTTTTACATTTAACATTCTTTTTAATATTTTCAAAACGTATAAATATTTCGTAATTTTGCATGAACTTTTTCTAAAATTGTGTTTCAAGCATGATATATATTTTTTTCTACACAAGTATTCCTTAAATTTGTTTTTGCAATAGTAGAAATTGTTATCAGTAAAGTAAGTAATATTTTCTGAAAGTTTCATTACTTTAAAAAAAATTAAGGATGAATTGGACCTCTTAATCTATACTTTATCGTAACATCGCAACTTTCAGGGTGTAAATACCCACCTTAAAAATATTTTTTCATAAGAAACCAAATTTGAGAGTCAAGCGGCATCCTGCTAAGGAATTTTCTTTATTGTACAACATGGGACAGTAAAATTGCTGAATTTAAACTTTAAAAACTTTATCAGATCGAAACATCGGCGAAAAACGTCCGTTGTAACGTTTAAATATTTGTTTGAAAACATTGCAAAAAACGGGAACCATTTGCTCACTAAAATAAAAAAATTTCAATTCAAGTTTTTGAAACATTTCTTTTCTATCTTGAAAATATTTGTGTTTTTCACCCCATAACTGAATACCTGTTCTCGTTCCCGAAATACTGCATCGTAAAAAAATGCTATCCTTTTTTGAGAATTCTCAGGTAATCTTCAAATGGCTTATAAAAAGTAAAATCGAAATTTTTGGTTCAAAGTGTGAAATACGTGTCCCATTATTTTCATTCTAGAATATTTCTGGTTTATTTATATTAAAAGCAGGCCTTACAAAATTTCTAATTCTAAGAAAGTAAACATATTACCATAGAAAAAATTCGGATGTAAATATTAATTATTTTTAATAAATGAAATTAATGTGATAAAATATCTTTTTAGGGATAAATCGCAATTATCTTTGGCTGTAACACGAAGTGCTGGTACTTTGGTTCGATTTCATCTTGGAACAGTTTCATTTGGGGCAATGATAATTGGTGTTGTCAGATTTCTTAGAGCAGTGTTAGCCAATGTTCATAAGCGACTTAAAAAGTACGATAATGATTGTGTAAGAGGTATTTTATGGTGTTGCCACTGCTGCCTTTGGTGTTTCGAATGTGCCCTCAAATTCCTCACCAGAAACGCCTACATTGAAACAGGTAAATATTCCAGAAAATAAGCAAATTGTTAGGTAAATTAAATCAACGCTTTTCCCTTCTGAAAAAGTATTATACGAAATGAAGTATTAGAATTATTATTGGGAAAACGTTTGGTAAAATCATCACGTTAATTATTTGCTGTAATTTTACTTCTTTTTCTGTGATATTTTTCATAAGGACAAATAGAATTCATGTGTAAGCATCATATTAAATTCGATTATAAAACGCTTCGAAAAACATGACAAGAAATTTAAAGATTTAACAGTAGTTGTGTTTTTAACTAAAAAAGATTAATTTTATACCGAACAGTTGAATTTCCAACAAACAAACATTAATTTAAGACCAAACAGTTGCATTTCCAACTAAATACTTCAACTTTTAAACAATGAGATTAATTTTCAATAAAGCAGTTAATTTCTGAACTAAATAGTTAAATCTTCAACCAACAAAGATGAATTTTCAACTATAAGCCTTTGCATTTTTAACAAAAAAGTCGCATATTCAAACCAAAAAGACGACGTTTTTAAGAGACAGTTTAATTTCCTACCAAAAAGATGAAAACTTAATACAAAAGTACGAATTTTCTATCAAAAAGAAGAATTTTGAATGAAACAGCAGTTGAAGTAGTAGAATTTTTCAACCAAAAGAACCAATTTTATATCCAAAAAGACGAATATCAACGATACAGTTAGATTTTTGTCCAAAAAATATGACTGTTAACAAAATAGTTGAATTTTCAACAACAAAAAAGATGTATACATCAAGGAAAGAGTTGCATTTACAACAAATTAGTAGAATTTTTAATCTAAGAGATAACTTTTCAAGAAAATAGTTACATTTTTATCCAAATCATTGAATTTCCAAGCCAAAAGAGGAACTTTTAGAAAACAGTTGAATTTTCGATATGAAAGAGCGCATTTTCTAACAGAAGTACAAATCTTGAAGAAAACGGTTAAATTTTGGAACAGAAAATATGACTTTTAACAACATAGTTGTATTTGCATCAAAATAGTAGAACTTTTAATTAATAACTTTTAACTTTTTTTAAAAAGTAGTTAAAGTGTTAATCAAATAGTTAAATTTTTAACCTAAAACGATGAATTTTCAAACCGAAGAGAAGAATTTTCAAGAAAAGTGTTAAACTTTAAGTCAAAAAAAAATTTTCACTCAAAAGAGAACAAAACGTCTGACCGCTGCGAGGTAAATTTTCTACCAAAAAAAAGACTTTTTTAAAAAATAGATTAATTTGCACCAAACAAAAAATATTAACCAACGAGTTACATTTATAACCAAGCAGTTGGATTTTCAATCTAAAAATACGAATTTTCAAAAAGATATCAAAACTTCTAACCAAATAGATGAATTCTCAATAAATAAATAAATTTTTTTAATATTTGAATTTTGAATTGAAAAAATTAATCTTCAATAACAAAATCTAATACAATTTTTACTAAAACACATGAATTTTTGAACGAAAAATTCGCATGTTTAACAAAAGAGGTAAACTTTTAACTGAGCAAGATTTTTGAATCAAAAAAGAAAAAAAATCAACCAAATTGTTAATTTTTAACCAGGCAGTTATATTTCAAACAAGTAAATGAATTTTATACCCACATAAGAGAATTTCAAACCATAAAATACTAATTTTTTTACAAAACAGTTGAATTTTCAACGAAAGAGTTGAATTTTGATTGAATAATTAAAATTTTTTACTAAAAAGATAAATATTTAAAACAAAAGACATATGTAAATCATTCACTACATAGTTGGATTTTCAACTAAAAACGATTAATTTCCAGTTCGAATTCTAGTATAGACAGGAGAAACAGGGTAAGTTTCTTGAAAACAAGGGAGAAAGAGGAAATGTTGAGAAATATGGAAAAGGAAGGAATAGGGAAAAATTGTAAAGTCTCTAAGGGTTTATTATTTCGCCGCTGTAATTATTTTTCATAGTGATTGAAAACATGAGTTCAATTCCGTCCATTAAATTCATAAATAATAAAGGCCTCGATTTCGCTAACGAACTCTAATATTTTATTTAAAAATAGTTATTGGACGTCAAGTTTTCCCAACTCACTTGACAGTAAGCATCATTTTGAAACATAATGGCTGACTTTGCTCGTTATGAAATGCTCTAAGAATTCACAGAATTAAATAATAATTTATCGAGCTCTCAAAATTTCAAGCAGAGCCTTTTTCATGCAAATTAATAAACATTAGTTAATAAATGAAGAAACTGGTACCAAAAGATAAAAAAAATACAACTAAGAAAATTATGTTTCTTGTACGAATTAATTTTTTTTCAGCTATTTATGGATGTAATTTCTGTACTGGTGGAAAAAAAGCCTTTCAAGCATTATCAAATAACATTCTTAGAGTGGCTGCTATAAATAGCGTAGGAGATTTCGTTCTCTTCTTAGGGAAAGTTCTCGTCGTGGCCCTTACAGTCGTTTCCGGTGTCTGCTTAATAGAGGTAAAAAAATCTTCAATTCAAAAATTAATATTATATTGCGTAAGAATATTTTAAATAAATTAACAAAAAGTGTATTTATTAAGGTAACATTAACAAATACAATTTTGTAATTATTTTATTTAGAAAAAGCAGGGCCTTCAGCATCCATGGGTTCCGATTTTAGTGGCAGCAATTTTTGCATTCCTGGTGGCCCACGTTTTCATCTCAATTTACGAGGTACTTACGAATTTTTAATGTTCACATTAAATAGGGGACACACCTACAGTGGATAATAAACATACCTAAGGAACCTACAATTTTAATTTGTTACCACATAGTTTCGTAACTATTAATTAAATTATAATTATTATTTTACATACATTAGTATTTTTAATTAATGATAATCTGCTGTAAGTTCTTTACCGTTTATAGAGTGGTGTCCTCTACATTTTTTATATAAAAATAATTTTGTTTTAATTGTGACTTTAACTTTGAAAATATATTATTTTTTATTGAATAGATGGTGATTGATACTATTTTCATCTGCTTCTGTGAAGACTGTGCAAAGAACGACGGTATAAGTCGCCCATACTTCATGAGCCGTGGCTTAATGGTAAGAAATTAAATTAAAAGAAAGTACTATAGATAGATGCATTAATTTTGGACAATTCAAAATCTATGTCACGCTATTTTGAACATTTTTTCCACAGTCACAAATATGACCCCCCCCTCCATTTTTAAGTGAACATTTTTTCTTCGATTTAATTTCAAAAACACGTAAAGTAAAATACTAAACGTACGAAGATAATATTTTAACAGGGGAAAATTCAAAATATTTTCAGCCCAATATTTGTACAGCCGAGTATGTTCCTATGCAGAGGAAATGGGGAGATTTTCCACGAAAATAGGGGACTGATAGAGAAATTCTTTTAAATCAAATTGATCAGCTCGACATGTATAATTTTCAACAAAATAGTTGAATTTTCAATAAAAAAAAAAATTAATTTTTTATCAAGCGAAATACATTTTTAACGAAAGGTTGAATTTTTAAGCTAAAAAGTCGACTGTTCTATTAAAATAAGTTTTAAACGCCAAAAAATGATTTTTCAACCCAAAATCGCAATTTTCCATTACATTAAATTACATTAAATTACAATTCAATTACATTTAAAAAAATAGTTGAATTTTTAACAAAGTAATTATATTTTCAACAAAATAGTTGAGTTGTTGATGAAATTATAGAATTTTCAACACAAAAAATTCAATTTTTAAGAAAGTAATTCAACTTCCTGCCAAGTATTTTAATTTTCAATAAAATATCTTAATTCTCGAAGAAAAATATATATAATATTTGAGAATTCAAACAGAAAACTTTAATTTATAATAAAAAATAATCGAATTTAAATCAAAAGATGGATTCTCAGCGATAAATTTAACAGTTGATATTTAACCCAAATGATATTTTATTTTAAAATAAAAAACAGTTAAATTCAATGCAAAACGAAGAATTTTCAACAAATGAGTTGAATTTTTAAATAGGAAAGACTTTCCAGTCAAGAAAGAAAAGAAATATTAACCAAATTATTGAATTTTCAAACCAAAAAGGCGAATTTTCTAGAAAGCAGTTAAATTTTCAACACGATCCTTTTCCTCGATAATAGAATAATTCAATTTTCAGTGAAAACAGCAATTTTTAATTTAAAAAAAAACGAATTTTTCAAAAAATATTTCAATTTTTTCCAATTGAAATGAACGTTTAAACAAAAATGAGATGAATCGTCAACTACTAAAATGAATTTTTAACAATGTATAGTAATTAATTTTCTAGCCAAGTACTACCTCTTTCAGCCAAGAAGATTAATTTTCTAGTAAACATATGAATTTGCAACCAAATATATCAATTGTTAAGCAAATTGTTAAGTTTTTAACTGAGAACGATAATTTTTTAACCAATAATGAAACAGTTACATTTTCAGTTAAAAAAATCATTTTCATTAAAAAAAAACGAATTTTCAACAACTTTGTAAAATTTATAACCAAATAGATGGAGCGTCGACTAACAAAGATGATTTTTCAAACAAAATACAGTTAAATTTTCAATTCAAAAAGTGAATTGTCAACAAAATAATTAAATTTTCAGCAAATAAAATTAAGGCTTAATAAAGTAGTTAATTTTCAATCAAATGGTTGAATTTTGTATTAAAAAAAAACTACAAACAATGAATTCCCTATGAAAAAATTTAATAGTTGAATTTTCAACTAAAACCGATCAATGTTTAGCAAAAAATGGATTAGTTAAATTTTCAGTTCATAAAATTAATTTTTCATGTGTTGTATCGCATTCCCCAATCCCTTGGCAGTGTAACGTAGTGTTTGAAAGTCCTCTTTTATTAGGGTAAAAATGAATTAAAACTGCGTTATTTTTTCTTTTTAGGAATTCGTAGAGAACAGTAAAAAGGCGCTAAAGGTTTTAGAAGAACGGCAAGGAACTACCTCGTAATTTAAATAAAAGATCACAAATGATTCCATACCTCGAACAAACCATAGAGGAGATTTAGATGACCAGTATTTTTTTAAGAATAGTTTTTTTTTAGCTCTTAAGGAAGAAAATTGGTCTTGTATTTCATAATTACTTACAAAGTTGCTTGACTGACAGAAGAAGAAAAATGTAGTTTTTCTTGAAAAAAATCTGATTGATAAGAAACAAATTTATTTAAAAAGGAGAATTTACGGCGCTTTTTCTACTGTAAAGACTGCTTTAAAGCTCGACTGATCATTTTTCATATTATAATTAAGTATATTATAGTGAATAAAGAAAAATGTTGCGTATGACAAGGATTGATATTTCCATTTAAGAAAAGAAAAGTAAATAATTTTATAAAATAGATATATAATTCAGTATCTAAAAAGCAGGAAATATTTATAGTGAATAGTCATGGGATTTTTACGAACTTTAACTAAAGACAAACTAAGTAAGAATAAATTAAATTTAGTAACTAAATTTAAACGTGTTCTCTAAATTTGAATCAGTTAAAATGTTTACTAATTTCAATAATTGAATGAATTCTAGCTCTATATATTAGTTTTCTTTTTTCTCTGACTAAATCAATTTTACTATCGTTTCACTTCATTCAGTTTTCATGGAGTACACAATGAAAGAATTTAAAAACTGGAAAAATCTATTCTAGATTAATTTAAAAAACTGCTAGTTTTTGTTACTTGTTATAGCTTAAGAGGAGAGATTTCACATAATGAACGAATCGTTTTTTCCATGAAATCTTCCATTCAAAGTGTATCTTTAGAGTATATTTAAGTTTTTTTTTATAATGTATGACATATAGATTTGTTATATCTCATTCTTCATTCATGTATTTTCGTGTGATAATCCTTACTTCGCACACAAATATTTTTATACGTCCTGATGTGAGTAATAAATATGATTCAAAATCTAAACGCTGTCATGCAATTTAAATTTCGTGTTTTCAACTAATTAAATGATGAATCTGTAACTGGAACAGTTGCATTTTCAATCAAAAAGATAGATTCTCGACTAAGAAGATTACTTTTGTAACAGAAGACAAATTTTCAACGAAATGCATCAATTGTTAACTAAAATTATCAATTTGCAGCCAGAAATTGAAGATATATTTTGAGATAAAAAAATGGTTTAACCAAATATATGGATTTTAAACTAAAATGATGAATATTCAACTGGAGTAGTTAAATTTTCGGTTAAGAAAATTAATTTTCAACCAAAAACGACAAACTTTCAACAAAATATTTAAATTTTTAATTAAAATTATGAATCTTCAACTAAAAAATTAATTTTTAACAAATGAATTTAACTTTCAACCAAGTAGTTGAATTCTCATCAATTTTCAGCAAAAGAGATAAATCCAGTAATTTAAAGCTACATTTACAAGTAAAAAGACATTATTTAATTTTATATTGGATATTTTAAAAAACTTTCAACCGCACTCTAGAAAAAATTCTCATTTTACAAAAATTCCCTGACACTTCCAGGGGTTTTCAGGTATATATTTGTTAATTCCCTGACAATTTACAAATTGTCTCATTATAATCTGGACAAGATTTGAAATAGATTTTTTAAATGTTTTAGTTTCAACTTTCAATTTTCAACAGTTTAAAATTTAACTTTTAAAAATTAAACTGATGTTGAAAAATTATAAAAATTGAAATTTCCATTTTTAACTATTGAATTTGAGATTTAAAAAATCCCAACTTTGATTTGTGTATGTCCTTATTAAACACAAAACATTAAGTTTAAAAAAAGATTTGCAATCTTCAACAATTTTATGATACGTTATGATAGTGTTTTCCGTCTAAAATTGCATTGTTAAAAAAAACCCATTAAATTTCAAATAATATTTATATTATTTGAACAATAACAGGATACGTTAGCGTTTTTTTACCGAATATCGGTTATTCACAAAAAATTTTGACTTTGACTTCAAAACTTAAATTTACAATTTTGAACAACTTCAGATTTTGTTAGTGTTTCTTGAAAGAAACTGGTATTTTTTAACTATCTATGTATTTTAGAAAAATACTATATATATTAATTTTGCACTTAAGATATTAATTTTATCAAAAATATTCTCCTTGATTTTATTTTCTATTCATTTATATAATAGATACTATATATACACAAATTTTGTATTCATATTCAGTGTGGCGATTCGGCGGACGATTTTAAATTCCCGGTCATTTCCCGGTCAAATTTTTTAATTTTCCCGGTTAATCAAAATTAAAATTTTCATATTTGCTGCAAAACTCAAACATATATTTTAATTTACCACAATCACTCTAAACATTCGTTAATACAACAGAGCGAATTTTTCAAAATATCTGATTTTTGAAAGAAATACTTGAATTTTTCACTAAAAAATATCCATTTTCAAGAAAAATAGAAAAGTTAAACTTTCACTTAGAAAAATTAGTAAGAACAGTGACAGTCCTTCGGCTTGCGGGTTCGATTCCCGCCTCGCACTCTGGAAGAGTCTCGGTGGCCCATGCGGTGAACACTAGCCTAGCAAGGGAGTTGTTCATCTCTGGAG
>NC_046658.1:79333072-79375625 GCF_010883055.1 Belonocnema kinseyi | reverse complement strand
CACCACCAAGTAAGTGTGTGGAGGGTGTGTAAAGGAATAGAGAAAGTGTAAGAAAAATGTAAACCCTTAGGGGACACATTAGAAGCTTCCATTCCATTCCATTAGAACTAAAATGAATTTTTGAATGAAATACTTCAATTTTCTACCACAAAGATGGATTTTCAAATAACAAGATTAATCTTCAACTGGAATAGTTGAATTTTCAACCAAAAATATCAGTTTTCAACACAAAAAAAAACAATTAATCTTCGAATGAAATAGTTGATTTTCAAGCTAACAGACTATGAAATATTCAACTAAGCTTTGTATATTTAAAAGAAATAATTTAAATTTAGATAAAAAAGATGAATTTTTAACCAAGAAGATTAATTTCTACCAAAAAGAACATATTTTCAACTGAAAAAGATCATTTTTCAATCATAAATTAAATAATTGAATTATGGAATATTTAACTCTTATAATGGTAACATTTTCAATTTAAAAAATTTCATATAAATAGCTCATTTTTCAACCCAAGAAATAAATTTTTAATTAAAATTTTTAATTTTCAAAAAAATAATAATATTAATTTTTAACAAAAGAGTTCAATTTTTAACCAATTAATTTTATTTCCAACTAAAATGATAAATATTTAACTGGAATACTTGCATTTTTAACTGAAAAGAATCATTTTTAGGTTTCAAGTTAACTTTGAAAGAAAAAGCTCATTTCCAATATTCGAGTGGAATAAGTAAATTTTCAGGTAAAAAATGACATTGAAGAAGTAGTTTAATTTCAAACCAGAAAGATCAATTTCCAACTAAAATGATGAATATTGAAATGAAATAATTTAATTTTTGAACAAAAATATGAATTTAGAACCTAGAAGAACGTTGCTTTCTACCAAAAAAGACGAATTTTTAAGTAAAAAAACATTTTAAATATTTAAAAAGTTAAAATAGTTTAAAAAATAGATTTACTTTTAACCATGTAATTTTTATTTCAACTAAAATGATAAACATTTATCTGGAATACTTCAATTTTCAACCAACCAGAAGAATTTTTACACAAGAAGGTTAACTTTCAAAGAAAAATATAATTTTTATGAAAAGTCGATTTTTTTTATCAAATACGTTTATTTTCAAGAATAGAATTGAAATTTCTACTAAAGATTAATTTTCTTCAAAAAGGACGAATTTTCCACGAAGTACAGAAATTTTCAAACAAATAGATATATTTTCAAGTAAGAAATGTCAATTTTCAGTCAAACAGTTGAAATTTCATTAAAAAAAGATACATTTTTTATTTAGGACCGAACAGAAATCTATTTTCATTTGAAAATTTTGTATGCCAAAAAACCATGAAAAAGGATTTACTATTAAAAAACAGCCCAAGCCACCTTACTTTTCTACTCATTAGAAATAAAAATAACAATTGAAAAAAGAGGGAGAAAATAAATTTTCAACCAAAAATAGAATCATTCACAAAAAACGTATTTTCAGCAAAATAGTTACATTTTCTCCTGGAATAGTTAAATCCTTAGGTAAAAAAATTGATTTTCGACAAAATAGTAACATTTTCAATAAAAAAAATAATTTTTAAAACATTAGTTTAACTTTTAATCAAGTAGTTGAATTTCTAAAAATGTAAATGAATAATAAAGTAGAAATCACTTGTCTAAATTGATAAAAATTATTTAATTATTGAAAACTTGAGTTTTACTGTGATCAGAAGTAAATGCCCTGGTTTTTGGTCAAATCGGCATCTTGATATTAATTTTATATTTTAATTTATAAATTTCTAGTTTACCCCTAAAAATTTTAGTTCGCTTCCCGGATTCTCAAAAGAACTTTTGTGAAAAAGTTTATTAAAAATTGCTGAAAAATTACTAACTAAAAAGGGAATGCTTGTTCGCTTGTAAAAAAATGAACAAGACTGTCGAAACTTTACATACTTGCCGGCAAGCAGTATTTATTTGTTTATATTTGTGGTTGGTTAATACACAAGTCGAAAACGCAAAATCAACGCTGGGTTGCAAGGCTTTTTGGCTTGATAGCTACGAGATGGTACAAATAACAATATGTATTTGTTATTTCTCGTCACCCAAGAAATACTTCGATAGATTAAAGACTCTTGCGAATTTCAAATCAATCACAGATAACATTTACAGTTCTGATTTCTTATTATATTAAACGCTTCAAGTTCTTTTAGTCGCTTTTTTTGGGTACAATATGATTTATATCTTATTAACGCGGTCAATATACAAAATTTCACTATTTCCCTACATTGTTGACGACTTCATTTGTGCAAATAATCTTATATGAAAATTAAAGAGAATCATTTGTACATTTGATAAATGTGACGATAACAGAAAATTACAATGAGATAAATTATCGGGAAACAATTATTACAGTTATTTGGGTGAAAGTAGGCCATATTTAGCCAGTTTCTGATAAAATTGTAAAATATTTCAACAGTGTTCAATATTTCAAAATTTTAATCTAATCAATAGTTATTTTTTCCTGTGACTGGACTGTATTAAGTCTTACTACTTTGATCGCGTGTAGAAAATTATTTAAATTAAGATATAAGAAAATAGTATTATGCGAAGAAAGATTTAAAAAAGGAATAAAGAATAGAAAAATGTTTAAATCTTGTACACATCGTACCCATCGTGAATGAAAGGAAAAAGGATTCTCCAACGAAGAGTAAAGTTGAAAATAGCCTTCTCTTCGTGTTATAATAAAAATCGTTGTATTACTATAAACGTGGCGTTGAGTAATACATACAGTTTATATAAGATTCGTACAGATAAAAAATTAGTGAAAATTTTTCTATGATCTTCAATATTAAAGCCGGTTTCTTTTGTTTTCGGTCATTGAAACCCAAAAGTCGGAAAAACTTTTATGCCAATGTTCATGTAATTGAAGACTGGATTTTAAAAGTTTCTAAATCTCTAGTAATTACTGTATTATTAAAATCTAGTTAATAATTACTAATAAATAAATATAACTTTAATTGTTAGAAAATTTTCATATTTATAATTGTATCAATTTCTTAGGACAAATAGCAAAGAGCAGTGTGCAATGTATGTCATTTAATTCAAATTAATATATCTTTAGTTTTTATAAAAATAGAAATAACAGTTCTAACCATAAAGTTTTTCTTTTACTAGTTTATTTGCTAACAAAATACTAAAATATGGAATAAATTTTAAAGAAGGCAAACAGGGATTAAAATGTAAAGAATGGAAGTTAGATTTTCAAATAAATCTGAAATAAAATAATTTTTTATTGAGCAATCAAAGATCGGGTTCTTTGTTTTCTTATAAATTATTTAATAAAATATGCTGCAATTGAAATAATGAAATCACTGAGATTCTAAAGCCTAAATTTATAAAGTTAAAGAACATAATTTGGTTTAGGTTTCTACTTAATAAAAACCCAATCCTTGAAGGCTTGGCTATTCCGAAACTCACAGGGTGTCTACTCAAATCCCGAGGGAAAAAAACCCTGACAATTTCAGGGTTTTTTCAGGTATCTCCAGCTTTTTCCAGCTTATATTTTTTTAAAGTACGGAGCCAATAAAATATTTTGCATTATTTTAAACAATAGAATCGAAATATGGATAGATTTTCGCAAGTTTATTATAAATCAAAATTCTAACTTTTTAAACAAAAATATTGTATTTTCAACAAGATGGATGAATTTTTAATCAAATAATTGAATTTTCAATCAAAATATTAATTTTATACCGAAAAAGGACGAATTTTCAAGAAAAACATGAATTGTCAACCAAATAGTTCAATTTTAATCTAAAAAAGATCAATTCTCAAACAAATAGTTGAATTTTGTACTAGAAAAGATCAGTTTTTTAACCAACAATGGAATACTTAAATTTTTAATTATAAACATAAATTTTGCACCAAGAAAACAAAGAAATTTTCAATAAAAATGATGAATATTTAACTGAAATGGATGAATTTTCAAACAAGAAAATTAATTTTCTAACAAAAAAAGACGAATTTTCGATAAAAAAACATGAATTCTCAAACAAAAAGTTTATTTTTTATCTAAAAAAATTCCATTTTGAACAAAATATTTGAATTTTGTACTAGAAAAGGTAAGTTTTCAGACGAAAATGAAAGTTAAATTTTTAGTGGAAAAAATTAATTTTACACACAAAAAAAACAAAGAAATTTCCATCGAAAGTGAAGAATTTTCAACAAAAATGATGAATTTTTAACTGGAATAGATAAATTTCCAACTAAAAATATGAATTTTCAAACAAGAAGTTTAATTTTCTACAAAATAGATCATTTTTTGACAAAATACTTGAATTCCCAATGAAATAAACGAATTAGCAATCAAGAAAGATCAACTTTCAACGAAATAGTTGAATTTTGAATTGAAAAAGACGACTTTTTAATAAAACATGGAATAATCAAATTTTCAATTAAAAAAGATAAAAAAAAAAGAAAAATTTCAACCAAACATGTGATTTTTCAACTAAAATGATGAATATTTAACTGGAATAATACTTGGATTTTCAATCAAAAAGATAAATTTTCATAATAGAAGTTAATTTTTCAAACAAAAAAAAAAGTCTATTTTTTAGCAATATACGCGAATGTTTAAAGAAATAGCTTCATTCACAATTAATGAAGAGAAACTTTTTAAGCCAATAGTTTAATTTTGAACACAGAAATTTCAAGTTGAATTTTGACCTAAAAAACACGAATTTTTAACAGAAAATCAAATAAAATTAATTTTCAATTAAAAGAGATCAAAAAAGAAAAATTTCAACCAAACATGTGATTTTTCAACTAAAATTATGAATATTTAACATTATAATACTTTGATTTTCAATAAAAAAGATACGTTTTCATAAAAGCAGTTAATTTTTCAAACAAAAAAGTTAATTTTCTACCAAAAAAAGTCGATATTTTAAACAATATATATGAATTTTTAAAGAAATAGTTGAATTCACAATTAATGAAGAAAAATTTTCAAGCCAATAGTTTAATTTTGAACACAAAAATATCAAGTTTAATTTTGATCTAAAAAAGGTCAATTTTCATCCAAAAAGATGAATACTCAACCAAAAAGACTATTTTCTACCAAAACGACGAATTTTCAATAAAATACATGATTTTTTTACTAAAAATGGAAGTCAAATTTTAAGTGAAAAAAATTGATTGTCAACCAAAGGAGATGAATTAAAGAGCAAAAAAGACGAATTACAACAACAAAACTAGTTAGATTTTTAAACAAAATTTTGCAAATTGTGCAAGTATTTTTCACATATTGGTTCTCTTGATTATTTGTTTTTTAAAAAAACTTTTTTTTAAGGAAAATAATTATTTTCACAACTCATTGTGCAGTTTTGTTTCATAAATTTGTTTTTTAAAGTCTAAAAAATATACTTTTAAATAGGAATGTTCAACTAAAATAATGCATCAATAATAATAATGTATCAACCACTATCACTTTCAAACAAAAATAGAATAGTGTTAAACTTTCAGTTAAAAAATTCATTTCAAAGGAAAAATATGATTTTTCAACAAAATAACTTATAATACTTTTACAAATGAAAAATCACTTTAATTTATTTTATATTACAATTTTAAAAAAATGAAGCAAGCTCTCAAAAAGTTCCCTGACTTAACAAAAAATTCCCTGCCATTTCCAGGGTTTTCCAGGTATTCCAGGTAGGGTAGACACCCTGGTTACTCACTATATAACTTTTTGCTTATCTTGCATAGAAAAATTGGCACTAAATTTTTAAAACTACTTCACAGAACGTGAAAATTAATTTTAAATGCTTCAATGACCGAATCAAAGTTCTACTTTCTTGTGCACATTTCGCTCGATTTTTTTTTCGAGAACACCATTCAGTAACAAAATCGTGTATTTCGTTAACATTGTTAAAGCACTCAATCCAATCCGTGGGATCCGCTATTACTTAATTATTTTTTACACATAATATCTTCAATGTTCTATATGCAATGAGATTAATAATGAATGACGAATGGGGAAGATGCAACGATGATCAAGATGAGAAAGGTATCATCAGGTAACAAAGATGATGGCATTAGTGGTTGTGAAATTAAACCTCCACTGGTGTTAAAAATCTTTCAATAGAATCTATAAAACTTAGGAGAAAATTGAATTAACAACATCGCCCGTAAAAAAGCAAAAGAAATATAGAATTTAATTAACCTGAGGAACATAAATTAAAGATTTATAAAATATTGCATTCATAATTTTATCATAATACTCTTCTAAATTAATTTTAGTACTCTAAAACATTTGGTTTCAGTTTACAGTATGTGCCTTTCTTTTCCTTCTTTTTCTCTAATTTCACTACAATACAAAGAAATTAAGAGATTACAATTTGTTTATTAAAGTTATAAAGCTTTCTGGAGATTCAAATACCTTCTTTAATTATTATATTTTACAAAAAATAGTTGCCTTTTATTAATTATACGATAATTAGAATTAATAAATACCTAGATTTTTCTTGAAAATTTTTCGATAATAAAATTATATAATTTAATAGATTCGAGTGAATAATCCTGGAAAGAAAAAGTGCTGGATACGCGACACCAGTGAAGATTTACGGAGCCTTGCGAACGGTTGTCAATATTCATTAATTAAATACGATATAATTAAATTACTATTTCTCTTTTGTCGTATGCGCGCACCAGCGTGCTTTCTCTTTGTTTTGATAATAAAATTACTTATGTTTTCCGTGGCCAGCTTACAGTTCCACCTAATATTTTAAAATCTACTTTTATTAGTAACCGTTTGTAGACTTTCGCTTGCATTTTACACTGTGGAATTTTTTTTGGACTCGAGCGAAGGTGGACAATTTGGGTAAACCAGAGACCCTGACAAATCACATTTACTCTTTTCGGTGATAAATGAGAAATGCGAGGGAAAACATTTCAAGGCACGGGGGTTGAAGCGTGAATGTGGAAATATTTGACGAACCGCTTCATCCGAATTGGAACATTTTTGCTGCTAAAATAAAGGTAAAATTTTAACATTTAGTGTAAGACTGAGATTCTGTACTGTAAAGTTAGAAAATAAATTCCCGTAAAAGTAAATAATTTTAGGAAGAAAATAAATTTTATAAAAATAGTATAAAAGGCGAAATTCTGGCAATTGAAAAAATTAACGCAATACAAATATTTTTTTGAGTATCAAAATTTTCAATAAACCATTTTTCGAATTTCAAGACTTTATATTTAAATTTGGTAGACTTTATTTAAACGTTTAAATATCAAATAATAATGAATGTTTGCAGTTGATATTGTTCGTAATACAAAATTGATCAATTTTTTCAATTTAAAATCACTCAATTTTCAATATATTTACAAATTGTTTATGTTAAATTGAAAAGCTTTGGACATAAAATTATTTAATTTCAAACGAATTTAATTTTGGAATATTCAAATATTAAGTCTTGAATTTTGAGATAATGTACAAAGTGCCGTAATAAGAAAAAAAAGGATAAAAACATTGTTTCATTATCAAAATTTTCGATTAAAAAATTTTAATCTTGATAAATTTAAATTTGGCCTTTTTAAACGTTTAAGTATAAAATTTTGTCATAATTACTTCAAATTATACTGTTTGGAATGTTTTAATACAAAATTGATAAAATAATTTCAATTTTGAATGCTTTCAGATCATTTACAAATTGCCGCAATAAGAAAAAAAAAGTATAAAAATGTATTAAAAATGGATGTTTTAAACTTTGAAATATCAAATTATGCAATTATGAATGTTTAAATTTGAAATTATTCGTTTTGAAAATCCCTTAATTTAAAATTGATCAAACACTTTTAATTTATAATCATTCAATTTTGAACGCTTTCAATTCCAAATTATTTGTGCTCAACTTCAAAAGCTTTCGGTATAAAATTATTCAATTTTAAATGTGTATAATTTTGAATCAATAACTATTAAAACTTGAATTTTGATATCACTTACAAAGTGGCGAAATAAGAAAAAAGTATAAAAATATTTTTTCACTATTGAACTCATCGATTAAAAGAGTTGAATATTGAATAATTTTGTATTAAAAATTAATCTATTTTAAACTTTTAAATATCAAAATAAATAATTATAAATGTTAACACTTGAAATTACTCAATTCGGATCATTTTTAATCGAAAATTGATCAAATGATTTTAATTTAAAATAATTTAATTTTGAACGCATTTAACTACAGATTGTTTATGTTCAAATTCCAAAGCTCGAAATTATTTAATTTTAAACGGATATAATTTTGGAATCTTCACCTATTAAGGCTTGAATTTTGAGATAATTTAGAAAGTGTCATAATAAGAAAGAAAGTATAAAAATATTGTTTTATTGTCAGCATCTTCAATAAAAAACTTAAATATTGAAGAATTCAAATTAAAATTGGGCTTTTTTAAAACATTTAAGTATCAAGTTGTGTAATAATGACTTGAAATTATTTTATTTCGAAATTTAATAATATGAAATTGATCACATAATTTCAATTTAAAATCATTCAATTTTAAATGCTTTCAATTCCAAATTATTTAAAACCTTCCGGTATAAAATTATTTAATTCCAATCGGATTTAATTTTGCAATCTTAACCTATTAAGGCTTGATTTTAAGACAATTTACAAAGTACTGCAATAAGAAAAAAAGTAAGAAAATATTGTTTCATTATTAAAATCCCCAATAAAAAAGGTGTAATTTGAATAATTTTTATCAAAAATTTATATACTTTAAACCTTTAAATATCAAAGTCTGTAATCACGAATGCTAAAATTAGAAATTATTCGATTTGAAAAGCTCTTAATTCAAAATTTATCAAAGGCTTTTATTTTAAAATCATTTAATTTTGTATGCTTTCAATTCCAAATTATTTATGTTCAACTTTGAAAGCATTCGGTAAAATTATTAAATTTCAAACGGATTCATTTCAGGAATATTCATCCATTGAGGCTTGAATTTTAATATCATTTACAAAGTGCCGTACAAAAAATAAAAATATGTTTTCATTATTCAGCTCATCGATAAAAAAGAATGCTGAATAATTTTGTGTTAAAAACTGATTCATTTCAAATATTTAAATACCAAATAGACAATTATAAATGTTAACATTTGAGATTATTCAATTTGGTTTATTCAGAATTCAAAATTCAATTATTTAATTTTAAACGAATTTAATTTTTGAATCTTCAACTATTAAGGCTTGCACTTTAAGATAATTTACATAATTTCGTAATAAGAAAAAAAGTATTAAAATATTTAATTATGAATGCACTTAAAATTATTCAAATTTCGACGCTCCGAATTCAAAATTGATTAAATGTTTTAGAATTAAAATAATTCAATTTGCAAAGCTTTCGATCCCAAATTATTTATCCTCAACTTCAAAAGCTTTCGGTATAAAATTATTCGATTTTAAATGTGTATAATTTTGAATCAATAACTATAAAAACTTGAATTTTGAGATCACTTACAGAGTGGCGTAATCAGAAAAAAGTATAAAAATATTTTTTTACTATTGAACTCATCGATTAAAAGAGTTGAATATTGAATAATTTTGTATTAAAAATTAATCTATTTGAAACTTTTAAATATCAAAATAAATAATTATGAATGTTAACACTTGAAATTACTCAATTCGGATAATTTCTAATTCAAAATTGATTAAATGATTTTAATTTAAAATTATATTTTATAATCTTCCACCAAAAAATTTAAGTTTTGAATAATTTTGTATTAAAAGTAAGGCTAAAAATAAAATTGTTTAATTATAAATGTTCGCACTTGATGAAATACTTTCAATTTGAAATCAATCAAAAGCTTTCGATCTCGACCTATTAAATTTTAAACGAATTAATATTCAGAATCTGCATCTGTAATTATAAAAATATTATTTCATTCTTAAAATCTTCAATAAAAAAAAAAGTGAAACGTTAAGTTACCAGCATGAAATTATTTAATTAGAAACGAATTTAATTTTGGAATAAACTATTATAATTTGAAGATCACTCTCTGCCAGGATTATATTAATAATTTTTGGGGGTGAAACATTCAATTTGGATAAAAAGTGACTTTTGTATGTATGCAATTTTAGTATCTCAAAAATGTTCCTTATTCGGACGAGACTTGAACCGAAAGTTGAGACATTCAGAAAGGCAGCGAGTTCCGTAAAAACAGGTGAATTTCAATAGCGACACTGGACTCCTCGCTTTTTTCCTAGCAATAATAATATAATATAATATCATAATAATAAAATAATATATATATGTATATAATATATTCCTATGTTTGCATCTCTATTATTAATCATATTAATAATAATAAACTCTGCAGCATTTAATACAGGTTTGTTCACACGGACTAGATACATCTCCCACGGAACGGTATACCGAAATAGGCATTACCTTCCTTCGTTAGTACGAAGAAATAAATAATTCGACGATATAATCGTGGTCGTCTGATCCTCTATGCCAGAACTCTGTGGTACATTCAAACGAACAGAGCTCGATACAAAGAACAAGAAAAATATAAACTTCGGGCAATCAATCAATCAAAACGATGACTTTCAAACCCAAATTAATTTTTAAAAAAGAGAGAGAGAAAAAAAAGAAAAAGAAAACCCAAAAATATCAAATGATTCAGTCAAATGTTCGACCGTCTATTTTCGTTAAGCCGTTACCCTATTCTACGCTCGAGACTTTATTGCATTTTTCCCTTTGTCCAATGTCATGGAACATACGATGAAAACTGTTTGGCGGGAAATTTTCACTTTTTTCGAACAGCACTTACAAATTGCCCCGGATTCCAGTTTTTATGTGTCAATTGAGTCTTATTTTCGACACTGGAGCTGCAACTTTGAGTGGCTAATTTTTCATGACTAACAGAGACTGCAGCATTTCGAGACATCGCCCAGATGAATGTGACAAACAGTTGGAATTCCGGCACAGCCTTTTCCAACAATACCGTCTTGAACGAGGCGTGAGAGTCCCAAATTCTGATTAATATCGCCGTCGCTGCCGCGATGCTGGTACCACTTTTTTTGCTGCTCCCTCCATTTGTCGTCTGCCGCGTTACAGAGAAGCATCGATTTCGGCGAGGGTGGATTTATTTTGTCCCTTGTTATACTGCCGCAAGAACGTGCTTTATAAAGTCTTCCTTTATTGAAAAGACCCGGTAGAGGAACGCAAAGTTTCTTATGAACAGCGAAATACCTGCTGAGTAGTTTCATTCGTTTACTTTTGACTTCGGGTTTGTTTAGAGGAGTCCCTCGGTCAACGGGTTGCTGTGGAACACCGCCATTTCGGTCGCAATTTTTCTCTTTCTTGCAACCAACATCCTGCTTTGCTTCAGTCTCTCGCTTCTCTTGCTTCTCGCCTTTTGAGATTCCTGTCAACAATCAAATCGTGCTGATATAAGAATACATTTGCGAAATTCTAAACAATATTTGATCTTATCCTGGTCATTTCCGGATTTGCAAGATTATATCGGACCAAAAACAGGGTGGACATTTTAATCGAAGAAAAAAATTTGCAATCATTTCCCGGAGGTTTCCCGGTTGGCAAATATTTTTGACGGTCAATTAAATAAAAAAATTCTAGCCCTAAAGAGCTAATTATTTCTTCCTTTGAATAAAGGAAAAATTAACTGCTAATTAACCCTCAATTTGCATACATGGTGAAAATCACGGTAAAGTGAATCGAGGGTGTTCAATACCCCATCGTATTTAATCATGTATTGTTTAACCCCTATTGAATATTTTGTCACAATAAAATTATCCGAAATAGTTCAAGGTATCTTTTATAAGATAGAGTTGATCTTATAGCCATTGATTTATTTTAAGTTTGATAAAAAAATGGTTGAACAAAAAAAAGTGAAAAAATGTTTGTTTTTTTAAATTAAAAATTCATAACTCACACAATTTTAACCTACAAATTTGTGACTATACTTTTGAAATAGTTTACTTTCATAAAAAAAATATTGCAACATGGTTGCTTTCAAAAAAGATATTTATTTGCATCAGATTTTTTGCTTTTAAATCGATTTATTATTATAAAAATTGAGGAACTTTGACATGTAATACTATAAAAATACCAGAAATTGAAAAAAGAGACATGTATAACTGTATTTTAACAATTATATTTTATTCAACACGTCCACAGTACAAAAACAAAAAAAAGTATAAAATAATCGAAAAAGAATTGTCTCCAACTAAAGCTAGATGGCGACATTTACTCAATTTTTTTCGAATTAAGTATGGTTTATAAGAGTTTAAAAATTGCTTGGGGTGTCAGTCACCCACAATGCACTTTATGGGTTAAATTTAAAGAGATATTGCAAAAGAATGATGTGACCAGATTCCTACCTTACCCTCACTTTTTTTATTTTCCAACATATTTTCACACGAAGCGCCACATCGAGTTGAAAATTTGGCATAATAAATAAGAAGCATTAAGAAAGGTGGGTCTGGTCCTAAAATGTAATAATTATGAAAAAAGGAAAAATAATTATTTACAACAAAAAACTTTTTTCTTAATTATACAAAATTTAGGACCAGACCCACCATTTTCAGTGCTTCTTGTATAGTATCCTAAATTTTCAACTCGATGTGGCATTTCATGTGATAACAAGTTGGGAAACGAAAAAAGTGGCGGTAAGGTAAGAATCTGGTCACGTGACCCACTCATCACATGGCCTTAAAGGCATTTAAAGTAAAAATTTTATAATTTTTATAAATTATAGAATTCATAGATAAAGATTCATTTCCAAACATATAAATCCATGTTATCATCTTCAACGCTCTAAATTTAAAAATCAATCAATAAATTTGAAAATTAAAAATTATAGTATTTTAACCAATTTTAAGCTAGAAACATTAAAACTTGAACCATTAAATTTTTTTTAACTAAACCATTTTTACATTAGAAGTTGACATATTTTGATTTTTAATCGTTTATACATATTGGGAATGGTTAAACTGCGATATGTCACATGGTGACAAAAATCTGAACTAGAAAGAATAGGTACAATTTGAAAGATGTATTTTAATTTATACATAAAAGTGTTTTAACGATTTTTTAAAAATTTAAAGTATTTATTGGATAGTACAAATAAACTTTTATGGGAAACAACGGGTTTTAGATGGAATTTACATTTTATACAGTGAAAAAAAAATTTTGTTGACAGAAATATTTTTCTAAAAAAAAAGCAATTATTGTACTGTTTATTGTAATTTTCAATAGATTATAAACTTAAATCGACTTATTTTTAAGCAAAAATGAACTCAAAATAAATTTTTATAAATTTATACTTGACATATTTACTGTTTAAAAATCTGATCTATAAGTCGATCTATAATCGTGTATTATTAATTAAAGTTTATTTAAGCTTACAATACATTGAAACTTACATGAAATAGTGAAATAATTGTTTCTTTGTTTAAAAGGCTTTTTAGACAAAAATGTGTTTTTTTCACTATATAAGATGGAAATTCTATCTAAAACGAAATGTTTTTTGATCAAGATTTGTTTTTAGTATTTCAATCATTGTTTTAATCTTCACAAAAAATCGTAAGAACACTTTTGTGCAATAATGAAAATACATCTTTAAACTCGTACCTAGTCTTTCTAGTTCCAGTTTTCGGCACCAGGCGGCAAAATGGTAGACCACTATTCCCAATATCCTTAAAAAGCTTCAAAATTTTATTTAAAAGGCTTGAAAATATATACATGTTGGTTCTAAATATATTTTAATATTATTAGAATTTCAAATAATTTTTCAGAATAGAAAATAATTTTTTATTTTCCTAGCAATCTTAAGAAAATGCTTTTATTTTTTTGAAACTTCCACAATATTTAAAAGCTTATACATTTTTCTTCAATATCTGCGAAAAATTAAGTTTAGAAAAAATTAGGCCGCAGCTATTAGCATCGGAATTTCGGTTAGAATGCCCTTGAAATTTCAAAGATTTAAGACTTTCTATTTCAAACAATTCAGTTTTGAATTATTGATATTTTCACGACTAAGGCTTTTGAATTAAACCAGTTTAATTTTAACGCTGAACTCTGGAAATTCTTAAATTTTGAACTGATTTAGAATCGTCCTAATAAATCCATTATTGTTCAATTTTTGATACTTCAAGTACAATTCAATTTTTTAAATAATTAATTAATCTATATTTACAGTTAATCAAGTAAACATTTTTTTTATCAAAAATTTTCAATTTCTAAAGCTTTTAATTTTTAATTGTTTAAATCTTACAAGACTGCGTTTTAAAATTCTTTAAATTAAAAATGTACTAAAAATAAAATATACTTAAATGTATTAAATATATGCACTATAAACTAAACATAATGAATAAAAAAGATACAAATTTAACTAATTATTTTTAAAATGGTTAAAATCCAACTTGGACAGATTTTCCTTCTAAAATTTGTAAAATTCCCGATCAACAAATAAATTCACAGTCATTTACGGGTTTTCCCGGTTTTAATAAATTCCCGATCGTTTCTCCGTTTCCTGGTCCAGCGCTCATTTTGCAAAAATAAAAATTATCAACTAAAAAGATTAATTTTCTAGCGAAAAAGACGAATTTTTAGTCAAAGACAGTGATTTAAACTAAACTGACGAACCGTTAACTGGAATAGTTGAATTTTCAGTTTAAAAATAAATCTCCATGAAAAAACAATGATTTTTTAACAAAACAGTTATATTTTAAACCAAACAGATAAATTTTTATCTAAAATGATGAATCCTTAACAAAAACAATGATTTTTTGTCAAAATTGTTGAATTTTCTAAAAAGAAATTCATTTTAAACCAAAAGAGATGAATTCTTAACAAAAAATGTAATAGTTTATATTTTGATAAAATAGACAAGTTTTCAACAAAATAGTTGAATAATTCTCGACCGAAAAGACAAATTTTCAACAAAACAATGGTTCTTGCCCCACAAATTAATTTATCACATGAAAAGTGATTAATATAATCTTTTTATTTGAAAAAGTGACTAATAGTGACTGTGTGGCCCTTATTATTTTTTACCGTTACTTCCCATAAAAATTCTCTGATTTTTGCTTTTTCCAAGTGTCTGACTCAAATAGGGTACCCATAGGGGCCAAATTTTGAAAATAGGGTACTTTAGGGACTTAATCCTAATATAGGGTACAATAGAAGAAATATGAACCGGTCTGTGAGGCCTGAAATTATTATTAATAATTCTCGACTTGAATGTTCTCCAGATTTATAAAAAAATTAACTCTCTTTGCGAAACCCAACGTTTTTTTCACATATATTATCAATTGCAGAAAAGTCGATAAATATCAGAAAACCTTTTTGCAAGAAATTGATTGACTTTAAATCATATAATAAGAAGGATAATGCATTTTTTGCGTCTAATAAAGGAAAATACAGTGATGCGTTTTATTGCAGACTAGTAGTAAATGCACGCGCGTAAATCGCCCGTTCTTATCTCTGAATTTCTATTTGCTAACATGAAAATTTTCAAATTAAAAAATTCCATTATTAAACCAATTTTTTAATGCAAGGTTTAAAATATTTTTTAAACAATAAACAATAAATAATAATTTTAAAATGCAAGCGCTGAAATTAAAAAAGTATACAAACGATTTTGGACAATTCAATTAAAATAAAGAGTTGAATTTTATAATTTGTAAGTCGAAGCGCTAAAAATGAAACAATTTTAATTTGATTAGGAGAATCATGGAACTAGCAGCGTTCAAAATTAAATAATAAAACATTAAAAACTTTTACATTTTTTATAAATTGAATTCAAAGCGATTATAATTTGACAATTTAATATTGAAAACTAAATTAAATCTTTCAAAGGTAAAGCTTCTAAAATTCTAGAAATTTAGATTGTCATTACATGATAAAATTACAGATTAACATTAAAGCTGATCATAGAACTTTTTCTAAAATGAAAAATGCATTCAATTATTCTAAAAAAAACTTTCGAAATAAATAGTAATTTTAAACGGGAAACGTTAAAAATGAAAAAATGTTTACTCCCGAACATTGACGAAAAAAATCTAATAACCATAAACTGTGATATTAAAACTTTTTTATACTCAAACCCTTTCAATTTTCAATTATTGGAAGTAAATTTAAATCGCTGAAAAATTAAAAAATTTTAAATTGCTGATAATACTTTCTGAAATTTAACCTATTAAATTTTAATTGGAAATTAATACCTATAACAGGAAAAAATGTAAGGTTGTTCATGAAAATTCAGAAATTTGAAATTGCAACCACTTAAAATTACCGTATTTGTCCATTTACTAATGTATCAATTTCAGATATTTCAATTTTCATCGTTTTTAATCTTAAACTAAGTTTTTATTTTTTTAATTTCACACCTTTCTTTAGAATTATTCTGCATTCTAGAAATTTTCGAATATAAAATATTTTTCAATTTAAAATTACTTATTTGTTTAAATCTTCAACTAAAAATCGAACAATTTTAAGATCTTTAATAAAAAATTAAGATAAAGAATACAAAATAATATTGTTATCATATAATTAAATTTTTTAAAATTAATTTAGGAAAAAATTTTAGTTTTAAGGCCTCAAAGATTAAACTGTTTTAGAATTGCACATTCAAAATATAACTGTAAATTAAAATTATAGACATTTTGAAGACACTGAATATATTGATAATAAGGATCATATCATGTAGTATCAAGTGACATTAAAAGGACTGGATAGATTTTTTAAATAAAATATGTGATTTTGTCCAATCAGAAGTCACTGTCATTTTCACCATTCCAAATTGCAGAATTTTAAATACTGCGAGAAATATTTGTGAAACTTTAAAGTTTAATTATTTTTAACACTCTGAAAATTATATACTTTCTAGTTGGGAACTATCAAAAATTACAAAATGCGCGAATTATGAAATACGGGAAATCTTCCGGTGTAATATTTCTCTCCCGGCTTCATCCCGGTTTATTTATTTTAAATTCAGCCAATTAAATTGAATTGCAACAAATTATAATGCAACGATAATGGTTTATCAATAAGTTTGATTTAATTCAAAGCAATTTTGAATAATATTTTTATTAAACTGAAGAAAAGTATTCGCTAATCATAACCATGTTATTTTTGGCTTGTTATTACTTTAGAAACAAATATATTCGAACTATTTATGCAAAGATTAGAATTACATTTGAAAATAGCAAATCTGAAGAAAAAAAACTCTGAACTTTTTAACAAAGTTAAGGGGTTAACCCACTTTAGAATTTTCAAAAACTCGAACATTTTTTTTGCTTGAAAGGTGTTTTAGGATCTTAAAAATGATATACCAAAGGATGTAGAGCGGAAAAAATGTCTAAATGATCACATTTTTAATTCTGCTGCAACACCTCTCAGGTATGCCCCGGTGATTTTAGAGTACTCAAAACTTTAAACGCGTTTTTCTGGAAATCACTTTTTTTGAATTGGCCGGAAACATAACTCGAACACATTCTCACCGATCGATCTGAAATTTTCAAAATATGTTCAAAAGTGTTTTCTCCAGTGACGTACGTAGGATTTTTTATATTACATAGTTTTTTTTTATAAATAATTTTGTAACGATTTTTTAATGAAATTTTAAACTTTTTTTTAAAATGAGCACTATGTCGCGAAAAATCAATATAGTACCGAGAAAAAAATCCTACATGGACACTTTAAAAAAAAGGCGCCGACGGAGAAATGCTGCGCAGCCTCCATTTTACAACATTTCGATTGATTTCTTCATTAAGTCAAAAGAAACAAACCAAAAATCCTGAAATATGCCTATTTTTCCGTGCTCTACAGTGGTTTAGCCCCTTAAAATAAAACTTTTAGATCGCAAGAACTAATAAAATTGGCTAAGGTAAACTGACCATTACTGGAACAACGTGAAAAGTATGACCAATACTGGGACAATACAAAAAATCGTTGAGTATCTTTTATATTCCAACATAAATTATAATAGTAAAAATGTTCTGTTATTTTTGAAGTTCTTTAAATTTTGTTACACTTTTGTCCTGTCAAGTTGTACATTTAGTAAAAAATAATAAAAAATATTCCTCAAAATGTGTGAATGAACTGCTACAAAATTCGCCATTTTTTATATTTCAAAACTTTCCGCTACTTTTATAGCATTGTATTATTGAAATTTCTTACATTAAAAGAAAAAGTAATGCTTTTTTTGCATATTTTTAATACGTTTGAGAATAAAATTCATAACTTTATTAGCGATTTTATTCGATAACTTATGAATATTTTAACCCTTTGCGGCATGGTGGGAATGCCGTATTCCCACCCTTTTTCATATCATTTTTTGCGATTTCAAAATAGTTTTTATTGGATTTTAGACAGATTTTTTTAATTTCATGCTCGCAGGATGATAGAAAATTGAAATTTTTTTGCGAAGGGTCTAAATTTTTAAAATAATTTGTTAATACTTATAAACAAAGATGAAAAAAAGCCTTTTGGGTTGAAAAAATTCATTATTGAAAAAACTGTCCATTATATCCTTATGAAAATGAGTACTTAAGAGTTTTTGGAGTCGCTGAATACGAATCAGGACTCAGATTTTGAAAATTCAAAATGGTGGACACAATATGGCTGCCGAAATTTGGAATATTTTTAGATTTTTTTCTGAAAATTGGTATACAGAGGTTTTCGGGGTCGCGGATCACGAATCTGAAATCAGACTTTGAAAATCCAAAATGACGGATCCAACATCGCGGTCAAAATAATAAAGTTTTCTGGATTTAAAAAAAAATTAGTGTACAAGGATTTTTGGAGTCACTGATCACGAATCTGAATTTAGATTTTGACAATTCAGAAAATTGGTACTAATCCATGTTTTAGGTGAGTAGTGTATGTTTTTTCAAACCTCAATATTCTAAATATTTGTCATTTTGAATACAGATTCAAGATCAGCGACCCTCTGCCTGTGCCAACCTTCAAAAAACAATTTAGAAATATTTTGAATTTTGGCCCGCACATTTTGAATGTTCAAAATCTAATTTCATATTCGTGATCAGAGATACCAAAACCCCTGAACACCAATTTTCAAAAAAAAATTCCAAATTTTGCCCGCCATATTGGATCCGCCATTTTGAATTTTCAAAATGTGAGTTCTGATTCGTGATTAGCTACTCCAAAAAACCCCTGTATACCAATTCTTTAAAAAAATCCAAAAATATTCCAAATTTAAGTCGCCACATTGGAACCACCATTTTGAATTTTCTAAATCTGAGTTCAGATTCGTGATCAGTGATCCCAAAAACCCCCGTATACCAATTTTCAGAAAAAAAATATGCCAAACGTTAGCCGCCATATTGAACCCGCCATTTTGAATTTTCAAAATCTGAGTTCAGATTCGTAATCAGCGACCCCAAAACCCCCTATGTATCAATTTTCATGAAAACTCGTTTCCTTGAAAAATGTATGCCGGAAAGGGTTGATGTCCCTCATTTGGAAAATTTTTTGGCGAAGTTATCTAAACCGGGACGAGCTGTCGTTGACTGTCTCAGTTTCTGACACTTGAACGTGAGTTGCGAAATTGCGTTTCCATTACTGAGACGCTCACTTTCATCGTGTTTTTAATTACACGTCGCAGTATTATACTAGTGATATATTAAAAATATTGTTTATAAGACACGACCTTGCTGATCAATTGATTATTTATTTTTATAAAGTTATTCAAAGTAGTTTATTTAAACCTCTAATTTTAACCTTTAAGTTTTCCAACTGCTTAGGTAAGTAATGTAATACAGTATTTCATAAATTTAATTTTTCCATAAAAATTAGTAAGCATTAATTAAAATTTAATATTATAGATTTATATGAAATATTAATAAGATTAATATTATCCGTTTACTTTTCAAGGTAAATTAAGTAAATTAACTTTTCTGTTAAAAATTTATATTCTCAAATTAAAAATATAACTGTTTTGAAGAAAACTCATCTTTTTGACTTGAAAATTCCATAGTTTGGTTACAATTTTTTTATTTCTTGATTGAAAAATGTTTTATGATTAACATTTGAACTACTTTCATGAAAAATCGTCCCTTTGGTTCGAAAATGTATCTTTTTAATTATAAATTTCATCTTTCTTAAGTAAAAATGCAACTGTGGTTGAAAATTAAACTTTTTAGGTTGAGGATTGAGCAGTTTGATTGGAAATTCGTTTTTTTTTTAAATTAATTTGACTGCTTTCAATATGTCATTAGAATCTTTTTTTGGTTGAAATATCAACTATTATATTTGTAAATCAGAATTTAACTTTTTTGGTTAACCTAATACTTCAATTTTCTAACAATTTCTTGAATTTTAAAATAAAAAAGACTAATTTTCTACGAAAAAAAGATTAATTCTCATCGACGAATTTTAAACAAAAATAGTTGAAATATTAATCAAAATTAAATTTAAGAGTTATTATTAAAATACTAACCAAAGCAGTTGGCAAAATTTGAGGTTATGATTAGAGGTTTCAATAAACTACTTTGAACAACTTTTGTAGAATAAATAATTACACGGTAATCACAATCCATTATTGCTTCTTAATGTATTCTCTAATAAATTATAAGTAAATTGTGCCATTTTATTTTGATAAACTCTATTGGATTTTATTTGTCCCAGTATTGGCTTCTTTGGTGTCCCACTTAAGGATATTCCCCAAAATTCGTGTCTCCCTAATGGGCAATCTGACTAGCTTAAAAAATATCCATTTATATTAATTTACTATAAAATTACTAATGTATTTTTTGTTCTAATTGATGAAATAATGTCTTAGTCACTCATTATAACGGTTTTTGTACAAAAAATTCCAATTCCCCATTTTAAAATTATGTTTATGTGGGTTAGCTTTTCCTAACTGTCCCAGTAATGGTCAGTTTACCTTATATTATTAAAATTACATATTAAAATTATTTATGCTTTTCCCATTGAATCTTCCATTATCTTTTCAATTTAATTCTTACATTTTCTCTGATATTTGCCGTTTCTTTAAGTTTTCTTTTACAATTTTCAAATATAGAATTCACTATTAAATACTAAATTATTAAGACTTGGAAAGAGAGACGATTAAAATAGTTCTAGTCACTTTTTCAAAATTCCATGACTTTTCCCGTTTTTCCAGTCATTTTTTTTTTTAATTCCATGCCTTTTCCAAGTTTATTAAACACTTTTTCAAGATTCGATTACTTTTCCAGCTCTTCCAGATTCGGTGCAAGTTTCTTCCGATTCTCCCGGGTTGGTGGCCACCCTACAAGTGCTTCAATCCATTCCCCTCATGCGACCAATATCTTTAGCCCAAAATCATAAAAACCGCAGAAAATAAAATCAAGAAAAACTCACCTAATCCCGTTGTCTTTTCCGCGGACGATTTGTTGTTGCCCAGAGACCAGCCTTGCAGTAGCCTCGCACCGAATCCTTTCGCCTTTTGTACAGTGGTCACAGTCTGCGGTGGGATTGTTTCGGACATCGTAACGATATGTGTTGGACTCATTGTCACCACGTTTTGCGTAAAAACGGCGCTTCGTGGCGTGTGAGAATGATTATGATTGTGATAGGACGGCCCCTCCGCTTCTTGCACCTCGGTGATGCGATTCAGAGACTGACTCTCCCTCAGCCTCGTCTCGCCAGCTCTTCGTCTTCCCGCTCGATGTCTACGTCCATAAACGATCCCCTGATTTTCCGAGCAACAATGCGTACCACCACCAGTTGTCGTCGTGGTCGACGTCGTCGTATTCCCACCACCACCGCCATTGTCATTACCCGCTGGTTCTGTCGACGGTGTCTCGCGAGCTCGTTCTCCATTTCCAAGTCCACCTCCTCCACCTCCACCACCAGTTCCTCCAGGATCTTGAGAATCACTCGAGTCATCATGACTGTCTCGTCTCGGTGGCAATGGTTTTCCCGATCCACTCAGTTTGTGCGCTCGTTTCTTCCTGCTTTCGCTATCGTCATCACTTGCATCCGAACTGGAACACGATGTTGTCCTCGTTTTGTGGAATTTACTACGCCTCTGTTCATATCCCGTTCGCCTGACAACGCGACATTTACCGGAAGCACTGCCGTCCGACAAATTCGCCCCGGCTGGTACCGCGTCACCGTCTTCGAGAATCTCATTTAAAGTGAGCTGAGGTGGAGAATTGCTCTTGGTCGTGACTTTAGTGTGAGTTGGGGAAGGCATGGTTTTGTACTTGGGTGTCAACAACTGGCTATCACTGATTGTGGCTGCAGTGCGAAGGGGAGAAGGAACAGTCGACGATTCAGTGAGAAATGTGGTCATCGTCTCGGGAGGAATATTATCGGTTTTTTGTGCAAGAGGATCGTCTTGGGAGAGAGATGCTCGATGCTGCGATCCCATTTTCCATTTGTTAGCTGGAACTGGACCTGATTTCAGATAATCGCCCACTGACTTTGGCCTCGCTTCTTGGCTCCCGATTGTCCATTTGATCGCAAGACCTGATTTAGCGCTCAGTGCAGCATTCATCTTGTTTTTCGGACTCGCGTCTGGTTGATTGCTTTTCATTAATGACGGCGACTTGTCCAAGGTTTTGTTGCAGATTTGATTTTTACCTAAAGTTGGAAAGATTAGAGAGTTATTACAAATTGAGTCTTTCTTTAGATGTAAGTATCAACTTCAGGCCTCGGAATCCGTCAGGGTGTCTACTCAAATTCTGGAGAAAAAAATTCCCTGACAATTACAGGTTTTTTTACATTTATTTCAAGATTTCTCCAGATACGATTTTTTGCGATTTTATCATAAATAATGGGTTTTTTTAGTTTCTAAGAATTTATTTAATATTACAAGATATTCTTAAATATTTTAGCATGATAAATTAATTTAGTGATACTAAGAACATATTTAATCATTTCTTGAATTTGTCTCTAAAGTCCATGAATTTCAATGTCAAAGAAATTTTAATTTATCTACTTGTTCTTAAAATTCAGTGCATATTTAGGTAAAATAACGTGAATAATATATTAATTTCGATTGAAACCACTACAAATTCCTAACTTTTGAAATAGAATTTTGAATTTTCAAAAAGATAGATGAATTTTCAACCAAAAAGACAATGAAAAAAAAAACATTATTTTCTCTACCAAACAGTTGAATTTTCAACTGAAAAAGATTAATTTTAAACACGTAGCTGAATTTTGAACTGAAAAATATCAATTTCCAACCAAAAATGAAATAGTTGATTTTTCAATTTAAAAAATTCATTTTCCCTGAAAAAAAAAACAGATTTATTTGTAAAGCAAATTCAACTTGACTTTTAATCTGGTAATTTTCTTTATAACAAAAAAGATTCATTTTCAACTAAAATAATGAATATTCAATTACAATACTTGATATTCCAAGCAAAAAACTGAATTTTCAAACAAGAGGATTAATTTTCAAGTGAATTATTTCATACATTTTATCTAGTCAAAACCATAACATACAAAAAATTGAATAGTTAATTTATAAACAAAAAAAAAAAAGATGAATTTTTAACTAAAATGATCAGTCTTTAACTGGAATCGTGAATTTTTATCAAAAAACATTAATTTTAACAAAGAAGATTAAAGTTTAAATACGAAGACAAATTTTTAAAGAAAAATAATGAATTTAAAATTAAAAAAAAATTGTCAACTAACAATTGAATCGTTAAATTTTAAGTTAAAAACTAATTTTTAACCAAAAAGATGAATTTCCAACTAAAAGACTGTAATTTTCAATTGGAATAGTTGCATTTTCCGGTTAAAAAGATAATAATTTGCAACAAAAACGAAACTATTTTTCAAAAAAATATTACATTTTCAAATAAAGTAATGAATTTTCAACTAAAATGATAAATTATTAACAACAAATTAATTTTTTACAAAAGAATAACTCTCAACCAAGTAATTAAATCTTCATTCAGAAAAGACGAATTTGAAACGAAAAATCTATTAATTGATATTTCAACAAAAGAAGATTTAAATTTTTAATAAACAAAAATTAAATTCAACCAAAAAGAACGAATTTTCAACAAAATACATAAATGTTCAACCACGCTTGTAATTTCTAACTGAAACCGATCCAGTTTCAATCAAAAGCGAAATAGTTCAATTTTCAGTTAAAAAATTGATTTCAAACAAAAAAAAACGAATTTTCAACAAAATATTTTAATACAGTAATATAAAACTACCCTTAGAAATAAAGAATCATTGTTACTCAATTTAATATTGTAATTCAAAACAAATTAATCATGTTCTCGAAAAAATCCCCTGGCTTTGAAAAAAATACCTGAAATTTTCAGGTTTTTCAAGGTATATAAAACTTAAAGTTTTTAAAGCTCTTGAAAATTACTTAAAATTGTTTAAAGTACCCTAAAATATATCAAATTGTTTGAAATTTAAATTGAATTAATAAAATCTATTAACAATTCTTTTCAAGTATTTAAAACTTCTTAAAATATTTCAAATCCTCTAAAATGTTTAGAAACCCTTTCAAATTATTGAAATAAATTTTAAATTCCTTAGAGTCTTGTAAAACTCCGTAAAATACTTTAAATACTTAGAAACATTTTGAAATACCTCGAAATTTTTTAAAGTCCATGAAAAAAATTCACTAGCATCTATTAAAATACCTTAAAATATATCAAATCTTTTTAAATCCTATTAAATTACTAAAGTCAATAAAAAAATTCTTGGAATCTTAAAATTCTCTAAAATATTTCAAATCCTTTTAAATATCTTTAAATTATTAAAACCTTTTAAAATGCTCTTTCAAGATTTCAAAAGAGTTCGTAATAATTCATAAATAAATACAGACTACATACGTGAATTCAATAGCGATTATTCCATTGATAAATTTATTGCAAGAAAAGTGACTGAAGTGATTTTTTTATTTAAAAGTCACTAGAGATTTTATCTTAAAAAATATTTTTATTTCTATGAAAATTCTATGAATCCCACAACTATTATAAAATTACATGAAATCCCTTTAAATCTCCCTAAATCTTACGACATTATTTGACACGCTTAGAGCAAAAGCGAACTAAAAAAAACAAACGTGCGCAAAAGCGAAGTAAAATCACGCGAGAGCGAAAGCGACCTAATAATTGGCGAGAGGTAAAACGACACAACAATGAAGGGAGAGGGTTCCCCCCACTTTGCTGCCCGACTTCATACATGACGATCTAATCAGCTGCTCGTCAAATTTTTCTGGTTGTAAAATCTCGAGTTACCATAGAATCATTAGATTTGTTGCAAAGAGAAAAATGTAATTTACTGCATGTAAATATATATAGGAGACAAAATCCCAGGGCCTAAAATGTTTCAAATTTTGTGCTGCATATCTTAGTCATATTTTTAGTATAAAATTAGTTTTTAACAAATAAAAAAAGAATTTCAACAAAATTGTTCAATTTGCAACTTTAGGAAAATTTTCGGATAAAAAATGAATTTTTAAAAATATAGTTCAATTTTCAACCAAAGAAATTAATTTTTAAGTGGAAAAACTTCATTTCTAACCAAAAAATGATACAGTTAAATTTTAAATTCCGAAAATTAATTTTGAATTTTAAAAAACATTCGAATTTACAAGAAAACAGTGAAATTTTCAAACAAAGAAGTGTATATATCATATTCTTATCAAAAAAGATGATTTTTTAAACAAAATACATGAATTTTCAATCACATAGTTATATTTTCAGTAAAAAATAATTACGCACAAAAAAAAAGTTTCAACAAAATATTTAACTTTCCAAGCAAAAAAATTGAATTTTAACAACAAATGATATAATTTTTAAACAAATAACTTTCTACCTCAAATAGAAATTCAACATTTTCTAAATGAATTTTAAAACAACACAAAAAACTAATTTTTAGAAAATAGATAAATTTGCAATAGGAAATGGTTACATATCAGTTTAAAAAATAAATGTACAACAATAAACAAATAAAACAAGATACATTAACTTTCAACCAAATGTTTGAATTTTCTACTAAAATGATCAATTTTTAACGGAAAATAGAATGTTTAATCTGTATTTAAACAAATAATATTAAATCAACAGAAAAGAAGTTTGACTAAAAAGATGCATTTTTAACGAAAAAAATTCTGAATTATAATAAATGAACTTTAAACCAGAAGAATAAATTTCTAACAAAAAAGATAAATTTTTAAATGAGAAAGGTCAATTTCTTGCAAAAAACAAGTTTTTAAATTAAAAGAAATAAATTTTCAACCAAAAATGATACAGTTACATTTTTTAATTCCAAAAATTCATTTTCAACAAAATATTAGAATTTTTAAAAAGACAAAATAAATCATTTTTAAATAAAACATATGCTTTTTCAAAGAAGAAGAATAATTTAATAAAATAAAACACGAGTTTTTAACTGAAAAACAGTCAATTTTCAAGCAAAACAAATTTAACACAATATTTCAGTCTTTAACGAAAAAATATATACATTTTCAGCTAGAAAAGATAAATTTTTTATCAAAAATGATACAGTTAAGATTTCAGTTGAAAAAATTTTTTGTCAACCAAAAAAGAATCGAATTTTCTACTAAAAAAAGGTAAAATAAAAATAGACATCAAAATTTTTAACTTAAAAATGAATATTAAAACTAAAAAAATAGGTATTTAATAAAAAATGTAAGTTGCATCTTTAGTTAAAAAAAAAATTTAATTTCCGACGTAAATAATGAATTTTCAACTGAAAAATATATTTTCTAACAAACACTTACAGTCAAATTTTAAATTCGAGAATTTAATTTTGAAAAAAAAACAATCGAAATTACAAATAGAATAATTAGATTAGAAAATTTAACTATTCCATTTCTGGTTGAATACTTATTTTTTAAATTAAAATTCATTTCTAAGTTAAAAATTGCATTCGTGTTTGCTTTAAAATTTATCGTTTTTAGAAAAAATTAATTTCATTGGTAGAAAATTTATCTTTTTATTAGAATATTATTCTTGTTGTTTGTGCATTTACTTCTGTGTTTAAAGAAATGGAACTATTCTGTTGTAAATTCGATTGTTTTTGTTGTTGTTTAAAATTAACTTTTTTAATTGAAATTTAACTGTTTCATTTTTGGTCTAAAATTGATATTTTTCAGTTGAAAATGCATTTCTTACGTTTAAAATGCGTTTCTTCCCTTAAAAATTAAATTATTTTGTCGAAAATTAAATTTTTTACCTGAAAATTGAACTACAAACTAAAATTTGCCGTTAAAAAATGTATTTATAGTTATTTTAGGCCCTGAAATCTTGTCTCCTATGTATATTCACATACATAATGATTCAATGGTCGGTCGAGCTCGGGTTTGTGATCGCGCATTTTCGGCTCTTCGCGAGGCTGGTTTTCGCAGCAGCAAAGTGGGGGGAACCCTCTCCCTTCATTCTTGTATCGTTTTACCTCTCGCCAATTCTTAGGTCGTTTTCGCTCTCTCGTGTTTTTACTTCGCTTCTGCGCACGTTTTTTTTTTTTTAGTTCGCTTTTGCTTTGAGTGTGTCATTTGAAATTCCTACGAAGTTCTTTAAATCTCATGAAATTCCCCGGAATCTATAAAGATATACTTTATTCTTCCTTTGAAAAAGGTTAGATCTTTGAAATGCCGAGACCCCATAAAATAAATTGAAATCTCTAGAAGTCGTTTAAAATTTAATTCCATTCCATTCACTCCCAAACCTTTTCTAGGAATTCTTTTGAAATTCTCTTAAATTTCTTAAAATCCTTTGATATTTTTGACATCCTTTAAAAATCCCTTGAAAGTTTTGAAATCTTGGTATACCTTGGAATCTTTTAAAATATCTTAAAATCTCTACAAATTCCTTGAAATAATTTGAATTTTGCGTGAATAACCTGGACATTTATCTCTGAAAATGTCTTCAAAACTTTTGAAATCCCTTAAAACCTTTAAAATCTTATAAAATTTTCATTTTAGATATGTTATTTTAGACAATTAGCAAAGAAGTTTAAAAATAAGTTTAACAGCAAAGAAAAAATAAATTTGCATCAGGCAGCAATCTAAGAAAATAGTAAAATTAGTGTCATTTTTTCAAAATACTGGCAAAATAGTTGCATCGTTAAAAAAAAGTGTCAAAATTGGCAATTAGTGTCCTGAATCCGAGGCCTGCAACTTGCTGGAAGATAAATATCAACTTACTTATATTAATATTTTGATCTATCGTGGAGGTCTTGTCCTTAGGTTTATTTGACTTAATACTTTCATCACGGAATGCCGCAGTCTCGTGAGCATGACGAACAACAACAGTCTTGAGAGCGGTGTGTTTTTCGGGGAGCTGAGCTAACCTTTCTTGCAAAATGTGCGAAAGCTTTCCTTCCGAACGCGATCCTCGTCGATTGAATGAATTCAGAGTGGAATTACTTCCATGGTCATCCCTACCAGAACACGAGGACACATCATCTTCATCCTCTTCTTCCTGCACTATACTACATTTTCGCGCACGGACATTCTGCAAAGCGATAATTATCTAGATTCGAAATTTTCATTCTAGAAACTGGATTTCTGCAAGTATGGTAAGGCAGGTTCTAGATACAAATTCCTACTTTACCGACATTGTCTGAACTAGATTTCTAGAATATTTTCTGACTCTTCTCTGTTATTTGAAGAGGAATATTCAATTCTCATAATGTTAGTTCGATACAACAAATAATTTTTTAATTACTTTACGATCATTTCTAATTAGATGCAGTTTTGGAGCAGTTCCTTAAAAAAAGGAATTGTTTACAGCTACAGTTATTTCATGAAAATAAAAACTGGTTACATTTTCAGTCACTGATCCAAGTAACTTTAAGTTCTTTCGAAGTTCGTTTTATATATATATATGGAAACATCTGTTACATATATAATACATTATAAGAATTTAATGAAATCAAGATTGTCATTTTAACTCTTCATAGTTATAAAAATTACAATTTAAAATCTATAAAATTGAATAAATTTCAATTTTAAATCTTTCGAAATTTAACTATTAAAAAATAAGCATTCAAAATTGTAAAATATTCTATCATACACATTAAATATTAAGGAATATTGAAATGCAAATAAACCAAAATTGCAGAATTTTTAATTGCAAAACGATAAAATTGAAGAATCTTCAATTGTAAATGTTAAAAATTGAACTATTCTAAGAAAAACGTTTAGATTTACACAGTTTTAAAATATAAATCTTGAAAATTAAACAATTTGCAATTCTCTATTTTTTAGATACAAGAATTTTTAATTTCACTCTTAAACATTGAAGGACTTTAAATTTTAAAACTTTAGAAAGGAAGTTTCTAATTTTATTAAATTCACAATTAAAAACTATGCACGTTTTAAGTTATCCAAATGTAAAATTCTGTAACTTTTATACACTAAATTAAAAATTTCTTTAATTTGGAAGATGTAGAATTGAAAACATTACTTCTCATTTCCGAAATTATCAAACTTTAAGGATTTTTACTTATACATCTTTAAAATGAAGGTTTTCAATGGCAAATCTTTAAAATAGACTTTTAAACTCCATATCGTGAAAATTGAAAAACTTTCAATATTTAATCTTCTAAACTGAACAATAATTTTGAAATTTTGCAATGAAAAATTAAGTTTTATAATTTAGAAAGCTGTAATTTTGACGCTTTATATTCGTAATGTCTTCAATTCGGAAGACTTAGAATTGAGAACTTGACTTTTGACTTCCAAAATCATTAAAATTAAAAAAATTTATTTTCACGTCTCTAGAAAGCAAAAACTTTAAATTGTAACTCTTCAAAATTACGGAAATTTCAAATTTAAATACTTAAAATTCAAGAGATTTTAATTTTGAAAACTTAAGATTAAAAATTATGCAAATTTTAAGTTTTAAAAGAAAAAAAATCTGTAATTCTGATGCTTTCCAATCAAAATTTCTTTAATTTAAAAGATATAGAATTAAAAATTTGAGTTTAGATATCTAGAATCATAAAAATAAAAAAATTGTATTTGCACGTCTCTAGAATTCAAGAGCTTTAAATTGAAACTCTTTAAAATTACGAAACTTTAAATTTTAAATGTTTAAAATTCAAAAGTTTTTAATTCTGACAATTTACGATAAAAAATTATGCAAATTTAAAGTTTTAAAAGCAAAAATTCTGTAATTTTGATGCTTCACAATTTGATTCCAAAAAATGTTCAAAACTACATACTTTTAAAATATAAATCTTGAACATGGAATAATTCGTAATTCTATTTTTGGGAAATTTACAAATTTTCAATTATAAATTTTAAAAATTTAAGTTTTGAAATTTCAAAATTTTTAATAAAACATTTATGTAATTATTATGACTAACATACAAAATTTCTTCAGTTTGGAAGATTTTTAATTGAGGATTTTACTTTTGATTTCAAAAGTTAAGAATTTTTATTCACACATCTTTAAAATTAAACATTCTCATTTTTTTAATTTACAAATAAAAATGACAGAATTTTTAACTTTGAAAATTTACAATTAAAAATTATGCAAGTTTTAAGTTTTACAATTTATAAAGCTGTAATTTTTATTATTCACATTCGAAATTTTGATAATATTAAATATGACCATATTCAAAATATTGAATTTTGGCAATATACAATTAAAAATTAAACAATTTTTAAGTTTTACAATAAAAAATTATGTAATTTATATTCGAAATTTCTTTAATTGGAAGATTTAGAATTGAAATCTTGACTTTTAATTTCAACATTTTTTATTTAAAATGGAAATTGTATGAACGCCGATGTAGCTACATTAATATTTATTTTAATGAACAATTAATGATTAAATTTGCCAGTACTTTAAATTGAAGCATATATTTTTATTTCATAACTAGTTAATCAAAAATAAAATGTGCATAATAAACGCGCAGCGCGCTATTTTTAAAAGTGCAATTACAATTGAGCATTATAATTATATAACTAAATTAATATTATTCTAGAAAAGTAGTACAAAAACGAACCACGTAAAATGTATAAAGGTGTCAACGTCGGTAAAGTAGGAATTTGTATCTAGAACCCGATTATGGATTTTTTTCTTACCGGTGGCAAATCTCCTGCAGTACGAGGCACACTCAGTAAGGATTGATTAACGTTGCCCAAAGAGTTTTGGTCGTCAAGCAAGTCGTTCGTTGAGAGATCGTCAACTTGACTATAAATACAAGCTTTATTAAGTAAAGGTATATTTTAAATTGAAAGAATTAGTAGACAATTAGTCATAAAAGCTGACCGAATCTATTTCAATTCATACAGGCCTGCTGGTGACATTTTCAGGATAAGCTTGCCTATTAAATATGGTTCTGTACGTGGAAAATAATACACGTATTTTTTTTAATTAGCATCGCAATATTTTTTAATATTTTACGAATATTTTAAAATTTTAGAGGTACAATGAGTTTCATCTCCATTTTACTTTAAAAACTGTGCCAATTTGTCAATTTATGAGATACGAAGGTCTTTCTTGTTTCAGTTTAACCAGTTTTTTTGCACTCTTTCAAAATCTACAAAAAATAATGAAAAATGGCAGAGGTATTTTGGATTTTATTTAAAAAGAAAACAAAATCCTCAAAAACCCCACCTTTTTCTGAAGCTTTTGGGATACACAGGCTATTCCTAAGAATTTCAGGGAAAAAAGGTAGGGTTTTTGACAATTTTTTGTCTATTTTTCAAAAATGCCAAATACCGTTGCCATTTATTACTTTTCTTATCACATTTTTTGTGGGGTTTGAAAGAGTGCAAAAAACTGGATAAACTGAAACAAGAAAACCTTCAAATCTCAAAAATGTCAAAAAACACAAGCATCGAGAAAAAAATTATTTTCTCTTCTAAAAAAAAAAGAAACAATAACAAAGGAAAAATGTATGGTGGGTATAGACAGCATTGCTAGAAATTTGAGGGAAAAAACGTGATGTTACCATTTTACAGTATTAATATTTTTTTATATTTCGAAATAGTGCAAAAATGGGATAAACTTAATTTAAAAAAGATCTTAAAATCTCAAAAATGGCAAGGTTTGGAAAAAAAATCTTTTCTATAAAAAAAAAAAAACAAAAAAGAATGAAAGACCAAACGGAAAACTTATGCTAGGTAGACTATATAAGTACCTGTTATCTTGTTTGTTTTTTTTTCTAATTCCAAAATACCGTTACAATATTTTATTATTTTAATTTTTTGGGTGTTTTTTAAAAAGTGTAAAATATGGATAAACTACAACAACAAAAAGCTGCATATGTAAAAAAATTGCAAAAAGGCAAGGTTTTAAACCAAAAAAATTATTATCTCGAAAAACAAACAAAAAATACTAAACGGAAAATTTATGATGAGTAGATTATCTCATTACCAATTATTCCTAAAAATTTCCAGAAAAAGGTGGCATTTTGTTAAAAAATGCAAAATAACGTTACTAATTTGTATTATTTTTTCAAGTTTTTGTGGACTCTGAAAGAGTGAAAAAAGTGGATAAACTGAAACAAGAGAAACATTCATATCTCATAAATTGCAAAAATGAAAGGGTTTTTAAAGTAACATTTCTATAAAAAACTCATAATTCCTTTAAAATGTTAAAATATTTGTAGAAAAATATATAAATGTCGATATTTTAGTTCAAAGAAAAAATATGTGTCTCGTCATTTTCCACGAACAAAAACATATTTCTTAGGTAAGCTAATCCTGAGCATGTCACCGGCCGGTCTGCATGATTTGAAATGGATTCGGTCAGCTATAATCGCTTTAAAAGTGTACATATATGTTTTAAACGTCGTAAATTCCTTCGCTATTCAGAATGAACTCAGAGCCGATAATAAGGAATGAAGGTTAGCAAAATCAGCGCGCAGTGGCATGTTTCACGATAGAAACAAATAAATCAGCGTTTCGACATACCTCACAGAAACGTCCAATAATTCGGGTCGGCTTTTCTGGACTGGTTCCTGCCGATGAGCTCGCAATTTTCTCTCGGCCAACAAAAAATAAGTGGCCGTTATATGGTTGTACTCGTTCTTGTCGAGGGCGCTGAAAGACAGGAGTTAATAAAACAGAAAAAATGGAGATAAATAAGATTCTCTCAGCCACACCAAGGGAAAAAATTAAGAGACTTTAGTCTAGAGGATCAAAAACACCCATTTTAATGGAATAAGGTGTCTTCTAATTTTCGCCAACCAAATTCCCGCTTTTTTCCGGTTGTAAATATCAAATCTGGTCTTGTTAAAAAAGAATTAAACGTATTTAACATACGATTTTCCTATTTGCAATTCTGTGGTGTCAATTAAAAATGAATAAAATTATATTATAATTGCTTCAGATATCTCGGCATACGATAGTGGCCCTCTTCAGTTAATTATTCTGAAATCTTTTTTCACATACTATGGGAAATTTAATACCGTTTCGAGGTTACTTGTTATTTTTATAAAGATACATGTGATTAATTATTTTTAGTATTCTAATTAATAAATATTTCTTAGATATCCTATTTAACGTCCAACAATCAAGTTAATGTATAGAATTCTTAAAAATAAAACCAAGAATCCAACGACTAAATTTGCGCAATCGTAATAAAATTTTCCTATTGTAATTTAAAAAAAAATCTCTGGAAAAAAATAAGAAAGATGAAAAAAATTAGAAGGCAACCAACCAATTCCTCTTCCTTCTCTTTTCCATTTCATTCGTCTTTTTTATTCTTATTACTATCAAATCACAATAAAAGAAAATAATTTAAATTTAGCATTATCCATTAGTAAATATTAATTATTAAAAAGTAAATAGAAACAACATTTTTTAAATCTTTTATTGTGAAAGTTTAATTATAATAATACTGTTATATTAAGAGTCACTTTGTAAAAAAAAATTTTTTAGAATCGACTTTTCTAAAAACTCTTCAATCATTAATCAATAATAGTTAAACGCTACTACCAAAAAAATTAAAAACTTACTCGAATTTGTTCTAAAATGCTGTAATCTTGCAAAATTGAAAATTGGTTCTTCAAAATCTTGTACATTGTTCTTTGAAATCTTAAGGAATTATTTGAAATATTAAAAATTATTTTTCAATTTTCCCATGAATCTTAAGAATATTTTATAGTTTTCTTGAAACCTTTAAAAACTATCAAACCGCTTCTAACTTTTGTATCTAAATCTTCAAAGATCCAAATTTCGTTTAAAAAATGTTTGAAATCTTTTCAAATTTAAAATTATTTTTTAATCTTTTGAAAACTTCTAAACCTGCTAAATATCTTTTTAATTTATTCGAATTTTTCGTAAAATTAAAAAAAAATCTGCCAAAACTTCGAAATATTGTTCTGATTACTCTAATTTTTCATAAGATAAAAAAAATGGTCGTAATATCTTTGGGATTAATTTTTGAGAATTTTGGAAATCTGATGTAATATTTTTAAATAATCTCTCGAAATTATTTGTCTGAAATAAAGAATCATTTAAAATGTTCGCAGAAATCTAAAAAAAAATGTTTTATTCTCTTGAAATCTCTCAACATTCTTAAGAAGCTTTTAAACTTATTGTGCACAATCTTCAAAAATCTATATTTTATTTTGAACTCTTTTAAATTTTTGCAAGTTTGCAAAATTGAAATTTTTTATTTAAAATCTTCTATGTTCTATTTTGAAATTTTAGGAAATCGTTTCAAATGTTTTAAAAAATTTTTCATTTTCCACTTAAAATTGATTTTTCAAAATAAAAAAATCTTTCGACATTTTTAAAAGAATCTTAAGATTTGTTTTGCCTTTTCTTGAAATCTTAAAAAAATTTTTTTTATAAAATTAAAAAAAAAATCGAAATTTTGTTTGAAATGTCTTGAAATCTTCTCAAGATTTAAATTATTTTCGAACATTTTGCAAAACTTCTGACACTTCTAAATTTTATTTGAAATAATCAAGTTTTCCTGCAATTTTTTGAAATCTTGCAAAATAAAAAAAATGTCTTAAATTCTTCCAGATTCATTTCGACATCTTTTTAAATCTTCAAAGATAATTTTGGAAATCAAAATATAAGAATTATTATATACACATCTCTGGAATGAATTTTAACTCTTTAAAATTGTAGAAATTTGCATTTTAAGCCTTTTAATTTGAAGTTCTTAATTTTGATCATTTAAAAATGAAAATTATGAAAATTTTACGTTCTACAATTTAACATTCTGTAATCTGCATTTTATATGCAATGTTTTGAAATTTTCTCAAGATCAAAACTATTTTCAAATCTTTTGCAAAACTTCTATATATCGTTTGAAACAATTCAGTTTGCTTGCAATTTTATTAAATCCTGTAAAATAAAAAAATGTTGGAATCTTGAAAACTTCAATTTAATTATTTAAAATAAAACGTAAACTGTTTACCATTTACCCAGATATTTTATTGTCGCCATCATTTCATTTTTCTCTTCTCTTTAAAAGAGTGAAAAGTTGATGAAATATAGTTTAGCGGTAAACTGTTAGGAATATAATTATTTCCCATAATTAAAAATCGTTTACAATACAAATTTTCTCTTTTATCAATAAAGTTTATAATGATATTGCTGAATTAAAAAAATATTATATCTGAACAATTTGAAAATGGTTTAAGAATAAATAATAAAATAAAAATAATAAATAACATAAAAAATGCGTCCACCAAATAAAGTATTTCATTATAATTATTATTCAAGAATTTAATTTGTTAGATTCGAGAATTTTCTTAATTCGGGATTTTAAAAATTCGGTAATATCAAAACTTTCTATTCCGAATATTTTGTTTTCGAAAATTTTCCAGCGGAAATTTTATTTTTTGGGATTTATCCTTCATCTCCTAAAAATGTCGAAAAAAATCTGGGAGACTTGAATGCAATTTTTTCATTTTTGAAATATTTTTCATAATTTTAGGGAAAAAAATCAGTTTAGCTTGAAAGAAATTTAGAAATTTTAAAGCGATTAAGAACATTTTACAACTGAAAAAGATTTTCGAAAAATAGAATATTTTTAAATTCCTCAGAACAAAATTGTCATCAGAATTGCCCAGATTCTTTTTCAATATACATATCTGAAATATTCGAAAATCTTTTTTAATTTTCTCTAGAATCTTAGGAATATTTATATTTGTACAACTTCTAAACAACTGGTCAGACTTCCCTAAAATCTAATTTAGGGTCGAAATTAAGCGTTAAAAAACATTAGAGCAATGATAATGAAAAGGACTAGTCAATATTAATTTGTTTTCATGAAAAATATTATATTGAGGTCTAAAATTAATGATTTGTTGTAAGATTTCTGGGCAAAACTGAATATTTGTGAGTAAACCCCCTGTGGAAGTAAGGATTGAAGCTACGGAATGAAAATTAATTTTTCTCACTCTGTGATTTCTTCTTTGGTTGCGATATTGCCGTTGACCATTTTGGTTATTATGAGATTGTGGTTTTCCTCCGAAACCTGCTGCCGCGAAACAAGAGGCAGCGATTCAATTGGATCGGCATCCGATCCAACCGACAACCAAGGATTAGAAGCGATTTCCTCAAGAGTCGCTCGTCCTTCCGGTTCCCTGACGAGCATCCTAGCAATGAGCTTCTTACATCCGTCAGAAACGTGAGATGGAATCGAATATTTGCAATCCATAATCATCGTCAGTGTCTCGCTATCATTTGCCTCCTGGAAGGGTGCCTGACCACATACCAGCATGTAGAGTATTACACCCAGAGACCAAATATCTGAAAAATCAACCAGTTCTCCAAAAACACTCCTTTTTCGAACTCAAAAGTTATTGATTACTTTAGGAGCTGTCAATAAACTTTGTGATCGATTCTGGGTTAATTTTGAGCCCTTATCTCCACACGTTGGGGCCGCAGTTTTATTTACTCCGCAACCACACCGAAAAAAACAAAGCCTTTCACTAAATACGGACTTCCTACATGACTGTGTGGTAAACTTTAAATTAGAAAATGGGTTTTCAAACCAAAAGGGGCGAATTGTAAACAAAGCAGTTGAATTTTTAAACAACATAATTTAATTTTTATTGAAATAGTTGAATTTGCAGCGAAAAATTTCATTTCTAATCAAGAAAGATGACTTTTGTAACATAGAAGATTAACTTTCATTTCCAAAAGACGAATTTGTAACAAAATAGTTGAATTTTTAACATATGAATTAAACTTTCCAAAAAATAGTTGATTTTTTCGCTAAATAGTTACAGTTTTAAATGAAAAAAATAACTTTCTACCAAAAGGCGAATTAACAACAAAATACATTTTTTAAAACCAAATCGTTGGATTTTTAAGTAAAAAATATAAGTTTGCAACCAAAAATGGAATCGTTAAATTTTGAGTAAAGAAAATTAAATTTTATCAACAAAAAAAACGCATTTTTAAATGGTTGAATCGAATGGCAAAAAGACGATTTTTTAACAGATGAGTTGAATCTTCAAACAAATAGATGAATCTTCAACAAAAAAGATTAATTTTCTACAAAAAAAAAAGAATTTGCAACAGTCAGTTAATTTTTCAAGCTAAAAAGTCGAATGTTTTAGAAAATTGTTGACTTTTAAACATGAAAAGATGAATTTTCAATAAGCACGTTAATTTTCAACCAAGAAAGATGAATTTTCAAAATAATAGCCGAATTTTCAACTTAAAAAGCTAAGCTTTTACCCAAAAATGTAATCTTTAAATTTTAAGTCTAATTTTAAATAAACAAAAATTAATTTTCAACCAGCTGTATTCAACTAAAATTGTATAAAGTAGGTGAACATTAAAACAAGTTGTGGATTTTCTCACTTAAAAAGATTAATTCATAACAAAACATGTAATAGTTGATATTTCAATCAAACAAGATTACAATTTAAAATAAACACTTTAATTCAAACAATAAAGACAAGTTTTAACAAAATAGTTGAATCATCAACCAAAACATTAATTTTGAACTAAAAGTTACAATTTATAACCAAAAAAGGACGAATTTACAACAAAGAAGATTAATTATCGACCAAAAAGTCAAATTTTCATCAAAATAAATTGATTTTTACTCATATCGCTGAATTTTCAAACAAAAAAAAGATCAATGTTTAATTTAAAATATTAATATTTAGCAAAAAATGGAACAATTAGGTACATTTTACCTAAAAAAAAGTAATTCTCTGCAAAAATACAACGAACCTTCAATAAAATAGTTCAATTTTTAATGAAAGAGATGAATATTCGAGAATAAATAACTTGTTAACAATGTAGATTAACCAAACGAGATGAATACCAAACCAAAAATATAATATGGTATATATTAAAAAAAAAATTTTTTTTTAAATAGTTGAATTTATTTATTGGGTTATACTAATTCAGTTTGCATTTAAGTGTAAAAAGAAGAAAAGGATAAGTTTCTTGATTCAGATCAGTCCTCCCCATTGTCAGCTCAAAAGGGGAATGCCCGGTAGTGTTATTTTTTGTTTGGGTTCAAAAGTTTTATAAATAAAGATCTTGACCCCAAATTAAAATTGTGAAATTCCTTATGAACTAATAATATATCTTCCAACTGACCGAGTAACTCATATGGTAGCGCGTCGGATTTGTGACTGAAATTTTGCAGGCAGTTTAAAGTTTGCGATTTTTTGATTAAAATGTTTAAATAATCAATTCTCTTCCATTTTTTAAATTGCACAAAAATAAAATTCTTTCAAAGAAAAACTCGCATTTCGACATCTTCCAGAATAATCGCCATTTGTATGGAAGATGTCGAAATCATTATATTCTGCCTATTTTATTTATAAATTAAAATTTTCCCAGGCGTAAAAAAAGAAAACATTTTTTTCTTCTGAAAAATTTCTGTATTAAATAATTTATTTATAACGCATATGCATTTGAATTTTCTAAAAAATGAATTAAATTGTATTGTAATAGAACTTTTCGTGTACATTCTTATTTTAAAGTAGGTACATGAAAAAGCGAGTTTTTCATTCGAAAAAAGCATTCAAAATGTTTATTTTTGCATAATTTTAAAATGATTTAGTAGGGAAGTGAACGTGCATTAATCTCGCAATCTTTCGGCTACAAACCTGACGTGCTACCAATGGATCCAATTGAACCGTGAAAACTGCAAAGTCGTTTTTCTCAAAACTGGATAATTCCTAAGAATTTCACCATTTTACTTTGGGGCCATGAACTTTACTTACAAAACTTATTAATCCCAACAAGAAACATATTACCTGGTACTCCCCCTTCTAGTTCTATCCCTTTCCATAAATATACTGACATGCATTATCAATCTGTACAGCATAAATTGACCCATCTCATGTCCCTGAACTTGGTAAATTTTTTCTACTCCAGTGTCAAGAGTTAAGTACATACATAAAATTGCACTTCAGAAGAAGTGCCCATTACTTAGAATAAAAAACCGTTTACTATTCAAAGGACAAGAAGCCTAGAGTTGATCTCATAGTTAATCAATAACTTCCCAGGCTATAATCAAGTCTGCACCTGTACCAATCATAGAAAACGATTGCTTTAAAGAGGCTCGCAAAACAAAACAGTTTGCATCTTGGAACTCTGTACAAGGATATTCTTTTTCTTACAGATAATATGTCAGAAATAAAAGAGCAAGTTCAAGACTTACCAACAGCCGGTGCATCATAGCTATCGCCCAGTAGAATTTCAGGCGCGGAATATGCGAGCGATCCGCATGAAGTCTCTAATTTCTGGCCAGGACAAAAGCGATTACTAAATCCAAAATCCGTGAGTTTGACGGTGCCTATTTTTTCGAAGAAGACTACATTTTCAGGTTTTAGGTCCCTGTGGACAACGTGCAGTCTATGGCAATATGATATAGCTCGGACTATCTGACGAAAATAAGTCCTGGCAACCTAAATCGAAAACGAAGTAAGGAAGGAGCCGATCAATATAACATTTGCAATCATCGAGTTTAATGAGTAAAGAGCATTCATTAACATACTTCTTCGCTGAGACCGCTTTCATGACGCATGATGTAGTCATAGAGATCCCCGCCATCACCCAGCTCAAGAATCAAGTACAGCTTGGTCTGCGTGTCTATCACCTCGTAAAGTCGCACAACGTTCGGATGTTGCACGAGCTTCATGCATCTCACCTAGAAGAGCACAAGTGTGTTTATGTTCGCATCTTATCAGCAAATGCATTAAAATTCAAGGACGCATTCCTTCAATTTCTGATTTGATTGGAGCTTCGATCCCCCCACAATTTTTTTCGGTTTCCGAATAAATAAATTCTATTATTATTCTTTTTGTTTATTTACATAGGATTTTAAATGGGAAACGCTAAGTTAAAATAAAATAAAATAAAAACAAAGAAGTAATTCAGGGTGGCCATTTTAATCAAAGAACAAAATTCCCGGTTTTTTCCGGTTCGCAAACATTTTTCACGGTCAATGGAATCACCTAAATTCGAACTCTAAATCTACAAAATTTTCAATTTGAAGTAATCAAAATTGTGATGCAAATTAAGGCACTATAAGTGAAGCTCCTGCCTTTTAAACTGTTATAATCAAAGTTTAAATGTTTTTCAATTACAATTTTTTTTAAATTCAGATTCTCAGTAATTTACACGTATAAAATGAAAGCTACTAACACTTATCAACTGAACAATTTTTAATTAAACACAGTTAAACTGTCAAATAAAATTTCATTTCAAAATTTTATTTCAATGTCTTAGAAAATGTTACATGCTGTTTTACGTTTTTTTAAATTTTGCAATTATTCTTGAAATTTTTTCAGAACTTCTATACATCTTTGAAAATGATTCGCATTTTTCCTATAATTGAAAAAATCCTACCAAATTAAACAAATTTCATTAAAATCTTCCACATTCACTCTTTATAATTTTGTAAATCCTTTTAAATATTCCCTTAAAATTGATTTTTCAAAATGAAAAATCGTTTTTAATTGTCCAATATACTGAGAGAAATTGCAAGAGATTAATTCGCGGAAGCGCGTGATTTGAGAGATATACCATTTTTATGTGATTTAAAGTCTCGGACTCTGCGTGATCTAAAAGCATGAATTGGAGACTTGACAGCAAACGGCAGTGGCCTAATACCGAAAATTCGAGACTTATGCTTTAAGAGCAAGGGTTCCGAGATCTTAGTTCTCGCGTCAAGGCTTAATAAAATCAAGGAGTAGTGCCGTAAATTAATCTGCCGAAATGTCTCTCTGTGTAGGAATCTGAAGGAAATGTTTTTTATTTTTCTGAAGCCATTCACAATTCTTTGAAAACTTCCAAATTTTTTGTTCTAACTCTACAGAAATCTATATTTTGTTTTAAATCACGCCGTCGGCTTTTGGCGAAGAAAATTCCGGTACGAATAGCTGGATTTTGTCGGTACATGTAGATACTTGATATAAATTATTTGAAATCATTTCAAATTTTAAATTAATTTTGAATTTGGTAAAGACTTCTAAATATCTTTTAAACTTACTCGAATTTTTTGTAAGAATAATAGGTGTTTAATTGTTTTTTATACATCATTTTCAACAATTAACTTGCAAATTTAATTTTTTTTAAACAGAACAATTGAAATTGTAACGTTCAGAATTTAGTTTTTTACTTTCTTTTTGAATATTTGATATATAATTACTGATTTTAAATAAACAGTCAGATGATTTAAAGATGGGATATTGTAGACTGAAAAGATATTCCCAATTTAATATAAGTCTTTAAATACGAATACATTTTGCAGTTTTTTTTTTAAATGGAGAATATTTGGTGAAGTTTTCAAATATTATTCACTTTTTAATCATGTGTTTTTTTATTCAAAATCTTCGACTTCAAAAGTTTGTAATTTGTTATTGTTCATATCTTTAAAACTGAATTTCAAAATTCTTTAAATTAAAAGTTACGCTTCAAAATTAAAATCTGACATTGACCATTTTCAAAGTAAGAAATTTTCGAATTACGCATTCTAAACTGAATATCGTAATTGAAAAAATGAAGTATTTAAGTAAGTATTTAAAAAAATTTTTTTAAATTAAAGTGGAACGGATTTTTTATTTTTCGAAAAATTTGTCAAGTTTCCGGTAAAAAAATGCACTGTCATTTCCCGGTCTCATACAATTCCCGATTTAGTGGCCCCCTGTAATTATGGTTAACTTTTTGTAAATTAAAGTTTAGTAATTTTTTAAGGACTTAAACTTAAATAGGAATAAAATTAAATTTGCTTCTTTTTAGTTTTTGTAGGAAAGATATAGGAAATTCTAGTATTCAGTATATCGTTTAAAAAATTAGTTTATATGTTCTTAGATAAGAAACTATTGAATAATGAGTAAAATTGTGTAAGAGATTCGAAAGAACTAGAATTTTCTCCGCCTTTCCCATTTCCTATTTTGGCATATTTGACCGTGGATTTCTCATTTCTCGTTTTCGAAAGTGAGACAATTTCATCCATATGAAGCGCGGAACACTAAATTGAGGCAATTTTTTTCGATAAATTTCAATATTCCCTGCAGATAACAGACATATACAGTCTGTCAAGTTAAAGCGTGGGTGGCTTTACTCGCAGTCGGTAAGGTGTATCGACATGATTTTGGTGTCAAAATATTAAGAAGAGCTCCC
>NC_046658.1:79306650-79332972 GCF_010883055.1 Belonocnema kinseyi | reverse complement strand
AAAGAGGGAGCTCTTCTTAATATTTTGACACCAAAATCATGTCGATACACCTTACCGCCTGCGAGTAAAGCCACCCACGCTTTAACTTGACAGACTGTATTACGAAGATACTGAAAAATTGGATGGAAAGAATTTTGCACAATTTAGAAGCTTAAACATAATTAAATTACAAGAATTTAAAAGTCAACAATTATAAAATTTTAAATTGGAATAAAGACGTATAAAAAAATGCAGTTTTTTTGTAAATTCGTGTTTTTAAAACGTTTCAAACTTCAGCGAGGTAGTTTTTCAATATAGAAACTCTCAGAGAAGAATGCGTTGAAAGTAGTATTCAAAACTTGAAATCTTCCTTATTAGAAAACAAAAAAAAAACACAATTTCAATTTCAGTTTGCCGAAATTAAACAATATCAAATTTTAAGTACTTGCATTCCATTTATAAAAATCTTTACTTGAAGAACTTTTAGTTCTACACTTCATTCCTTGATAAGCACTTTATGTTTCAATATAAACGTATCAAGTGCTAAAATACACAATTAGAAGCATTACCAATACAAAGTTATCTTTCAAACGATCCTAAACTAACAACCGAAAATTGGATCAATTCAAATTTGAGCTACTTTTTAAATATTAACATCATAAAAATGTGGACAATTTCAAATAAAAAAGCCTACAATGTCAAATTACAAGAGTTCAAAATTATATGATTTTATTTCGAAAATCTTCTTTGAATTAATCTAGAGAATGAATTCTCCAACTTACATTTAGAGAAAAAAGTCTCTATCTTAATTTGTTGAGGAAAATTTTGTGGTTAAAAAAGTCTGAAATAATTAATTCAGGCATATTCTAAAGAAGTTTTGCAAAATGTCAAAAGATGTTTCATTGCATTAAGTTCATAGTCAATTAGCTCTTCTGCAGTTAAGTGGGTCTCAACAATTGCCCCGTATATAATTGCTGTCTTCTTCGGTCGATAATTGAAGGAGGCACATGGAATATAGCAGAACTTTTTATAATGTGTAGAAACAACGGAGGATTTTTTTTCGCTTCAATGCTTGTCAATTATTCTGCTTCAAAGGGTATTTTAAATACATTAAATTGCAAAAGAGGTCGCAGGTGTATAAAGAACTATAACGTACCTGGTGATGACATTCGATACGTACCTCGTTTAAAAAATGTAAATTTTAGTACTTTAAATACAGATTTCAGGAACTTTCAAGTTTCGATTCGTTTAAATAATGTCACGGGTTTGGTTTCATGGAATGCAAATTTACAAGAAAGTTAATTAGTGTGTCCTTCAGTTTGCAATTTTAATAGGTTTTCATTTGTAACTTAAAACAATGTTACCCCTCAATTCGTGTATTTTTTGTATAGGAAACAATTATTGATTGTAGTAAAAAACCGCATTCATGTATTATTTAAAAATAGTAAGAATTTCGCCAAGCATAAACTTTTAAAAATAAATTATTCATTCAGTTATTAAATAAATTATATTTTTTTTTTTAAATCAACAACATTTTTGTAACGTCTTTTATACTCAGAGACCGTTCATTGACTAATTTCTCATTTTTTGTGAACATAAATATTTAAAGAATAAAATTTTAATCTTATAAATTTTTAATAAAGAATTTTTAAGAATTTAAATAAAACAATTTAGAAATTGAAATAAATTTTTAATTTATTAATATCAGGGTTTTTATTAACAGTAGTCTATATTACTTTGAAGAATTGATCCAAATCGTTGCTAAAATTCAAGTTAATTTCAAAAAAATTCAAATGAACTTGAAAACACATTCCACGGATTTCAGAAAAATTGGAGGGAGTTTAGAGAAAATGAGAAGAATTCGATAAAATTCATAAAAATTTAAATGAATTGAAAACAATTGAAAACCAAGAAATAATGAGTCGAATTCAGTTAGTTTAAAATGAGTTTAGACAAATTATAGAGAATTCAGAAGAATTTTATAAAATGTCTAAAAATCCAAGGGGAGGTTAAAAGACTTCATGATTACAAATCTTTTCTCATCCTCTCAAATCCCGTTCAGTTACTGAAATCCATAACAAATTCCATGGAATATTTTAACATACTGTAAAATATTTCAAATCTTTTGAAATCTCTTCAAAATATTAAAATCATTACAAATTCTTTCGAATCTTTTCAAATTTCCTAAAATATTTCAAATTCTTTGAAATATTTTGAAACTTTTTAAAGCTCTTGAGAAAGCTTTGGGATATTATAAAATATCCTAAAATATTGTCAATCTTTTCAAATCTCATTAAATTATTGAACTATATTGGAAATTCCGTGAAATGTTTTAAAATACCCTAATATATTTCAAATCCTTTCAAATCCCTTCAAATTATTAAAATCAATTACAAATTCCTTGGAATCTTGTCGAATTCCTTTGAAACTTTTTAAAGCTTTTAAAAATGCCTTGGAACTTATAAAATAGGCGGAAATATCTAAAATATTTTGAAATCCTATTAAATTACTGAAACCGATTTAAAATTCTTGGAATTCTTAAAAATACCCTAAAATGTGTCCTTTAAATTACCTTTAAAATGTAAGCCTTTAAGTTACCTTTAAATTATTAAAATGAATCAAAACTTCTTTGTAATCTTCCTATATTCCCTCAAAAATTTGAAGTCATTTGAAATCTTTCTACATCTCTTGACATGTTTTAGAAATCTTGAGAATGTCTCTGAATCTTTAAAAATGTCCTACTTTTTTGTAATTCTTTGAAATCTATTAACATTATTAAAATCATCCTGAAAATTCCCTGGAATCCTTAAAAATATCATAAAATCTTTTAAACCATTTTTAATCTTTGGAATGACCTTGAAATATTAAAAAAAAATTGAAATCCTAAATGCCTATGAATAAATTCTTTGAAATCTACTAAAATACTATAAAATACCGTAAAGAAATAAGATAAAATCTGATATTTCCTGAAATCAGGGAAAATCTATTAAAATATCTTAAAAGATTTTAAAATCACTTAAAATCATTAAAAACATGTAAAATCCCTTGGATTCTTTTCAAATATCCTGAAACCTTATAGGCCTGATAAAATCAATCCATATCTTACAAAATACTGTAAAAACCTATTTTTTTTAAATCTTTTAAAATCATAACAGAAATTGGAAATCTCTTGAAATTTGTTAAATCTCTTGAAAATGACTTTGAATCTTTTAAAATACCACAAATTATTTCAAACACTTTGAAATCCCTTTAAACTATTAAATTATTTAAAAAACCTTTTGAAGTTCCTTTGAAACATTTTTAAGCTCATGCCTTGGAGTCTTTTAAAGTAGCATAAAATATATCAAATCCTTTAAAACCTTCGGAAATTCCATGAAACTTTTGAAATCTCTTGAAATTTCTTAGAATTGTAAAAATATCCTAAAATATTTCACATACTTTGGAATACGTTCAAACTGTAAAAAACTGTTAAAATTCCTTAGAATTTTTTAAAAATATCCCAAAATCTTTTTAATACTTTGGAGTATTTATGAAATTCCTTGAAACATTTTAAAGCTCTTGAAAATTCCTAGACAGTGATTGTGTGGCCGCCCTGATTATTCTTGTCAATTACATAAAGTGTTTTTTACCAAAATTCCCTGACATAAAACTTTTGCATGCCAAAATAAAAAATCTGAATAATAAAACCGTCTAAAATTACAAATCCAAATTCAATTTAGCAGGTTTTGCTTAAGGGTCAGGGGTTTTTTAATTTTTACCTCTTGGAAAAGATGTGCTCTGGAAATTTCATCGAGTTTGCTCTTGTCGATAACCTTAACGGCAACCTTTTCACCAGTGAAAACATGGCGAGCCAGCTTGACAACGGCGAAGTGACCTCGTCCCAGAGTTTCCTCGAGATCATAAAGTCCCGCGATCTTGCCATCATAGGTGCTGTGCCCCAGTCTCCGACTCATCGCGCTGTTAAAAAAAAATGATATATGAAATTTCACTTCCATTACAAAAATGCAGTTAATAAAATTAAGAAGTTTTAGTTCCAACACAAAAATATAGTAAACAAAACCAGGCCTCAAACCTCTGTTTCACATCAAAATATAGGACAAATAGAACAAGCAAAGAAATCTTTTAACTAAATACGGGAATTTCTGATCTAAACAAAGTACATAGATGATAAAGGAAAATAACTCACTATTAATATTCAATGACCAGAATTTGTAACTTATAACATTTTCAACATCGAATCTTTTATAAACCGAATAAACAATTTCAGATTTTAATTTTAAAATTACAAATTCATTTAGTAATTTCAACCAAAATTATGTCTTTTCTACTATAAAAGATGAATTTCCAAACCAAAACGAAGCGTGTTCAACAAAAAAGTCAAATTTTCGACCAAAAAAGGTGACTTTTTGACAAAAATGTTATATTTTCAATTAAAAAATTGAATGTTCAACGAAATAGTTGAATTTTCAATTAAAAAAAAAAACCAATACCTTCTTATTATGATGAAAATGTAAAAATTGAAATGCGACCAAAAACAGTTGCATATTCAACCAAATAATTAAATCTTCAAAGTCAAAAAGATGAATTTTTAGAAGACAGTTGAATTTTCAATAAAACGATTAATTTGGAAAGAAAAATTTAATAGTAATTATATTAACGAAAAAAACGAGTTTCCAACAAAATAATTGAATTTTCAAACAGAGTAGAAATTTAAACAAAATACTTCATTTTTCCACAAAATAGCTAATGTTTGAAGCAAAATAGACCCAAATAGAGTCCATGTTTGTCCTTCCAAACAATAAGTAACTGTTGTGGTTAAAATTGATTTTAAAATGTAGTTACTATTATTTAATTTGGAACCTATTTTAATTTTGAGGCTTCAAATTTTAAAGTTTTTATATGTTTGTCTTATATTAAAAAAAAGGACATTTCAAATTATGTATACAAAAAAATTTTTAAACTTCAGACAATTAGCAAAATGGGCTCACTCCAAAATTATGCTCCTTTGTAAGGAATAAAGCACAATTGAAATGTCTTGTTTTGGATTTTAATATCAAAATTGTACAGATTAGGTGATATATTACCTTGAAGAAGACCTGCAATTAGGTTAAAACGTATGTTGGTTATATCAATTAAAATTGACAAATAAAGATTCATTGACATCTGAATCCATTTTTATTTATATTGGATCGTATGACCAGAATAAAACACATTCTCTCATTAATGATATTAACAGTCGAAGAAATTTCACAGTGTGGATAAACTCCAATCACTGAATTCTTAATTGCAAAATAGATCATTTTAAAAAAAATAGATGAACTTTTAACCAAATAGTTCATCTTTCCACAAAATCATCGATTTTTTTAAATCAAAAATTTTAAACTGATCCAAAAACAGTTGCATTTTCAACCAAATAATTAAATTTGCAAGCCAAAAAAACGAATTTTTCAGGAGACAGTTGATTTTTCAACAAAACGATTAATTTGGAGAGAAAAATGTAATAGTGAATAATTTAACGAAACAAACGAGTTTTCAACAAAAAAGTTACCTTTTCAACAACAGTAATTGAATTTTCGATTTAAAAAATATCATTATTCAACAAAGTAGTTAAACTTGCAACCAAAGAAAGGCATATTCCACTGAAAATTATAAATCTTCAACAGGAATAGTTAAATTTTCAGTAAAAAAAGGTCATTTTTAATAAAAGAACCGCATTTTCAAATAAACAGAGAAATAGTTAACAGAAAAAAAAATGTTTTAACAAAGTGGTTCAACCTTAAACGAAGTAGTTCTATCTTCAAACCAAAAACATTAATTTTCAACGAATAACATACTACTAGATGTGTCAATAAAAACAAAGTTTTTCATTTATAAAAAAACGCTGAATTGAACCTAAACAGACAAATCTTCAATAAAACAGTTGAATCCCGAGCCAAAGAACATTTATTTCCAATCAAACAATTTCTTTTTAGCCAAAGAAAGATTAAATTTTTACTTTAAAAAATATTAATTTTCACCACCAAATATGAATTTTCAACAAAAAGTTCTTTTTCTGCCAGAATAGGTCAATTTTCAACCTAAAAAGACCAATTAAAAAAATTAGTTTGTAACCCAAAAGTTGCATTTATAGCAACTAGTTGGAATTTTAATCATTTTAACCAAATAGTTCAATGTTTAATCAACAAATAGGAATTTTTAACCAAATGGTCGTATTTTTTATAAAAAAAAAAAAACAAGTATGAACTTCAATCCAAAAAAGTTGCATTATCAATCGAATAATTAAACTTTTAATTCAAGAAGATGGATTTTTTGTGAAACAGTTGATTTTTCAACAAAAAGATGAATTCTCAACAACAACGCAATAGTTAATATTTCAAAGAAAAGAAAAACCGAATTTTCAACAAAACAGATAAATTTTAAACAAAATAATAAAATTTTCAAAAAATTAGTTGAATTTTAAACCTAGAAAGAAAGATGAAATTCCTACTAAAGCAGAAGAATGTTTAAAACAAAAACATGAATTTTCAAAAAAGAGTTGAATCTGTAGCCACGAAAGATTTCAGTTGAATTTTCAACAGCAACATATAAATTTTCTACAAAAAATTAATTTTTTGTCAAAATAGTTGAATATTTAACCCAAGAAGAATTTCCCAACGAAATTTTTGAATTTTCAACCAAATAATAAAATTATTCACTAAAAATATTATCTTCAGGAGGAAGCAACTGAAAAAATAGAGATAGAAATAAAGGAAAATAAAAATTCCGTAACCTTTTTCTGGTTTTTAAGTTTTCCTTGACCTACGGCCAACCTAAGTATTGCATACAATACAGCTATTAAAACATAAAAATCTCATCATTTTCATTTTTAATAGACCTTTGAGGAAACGAGACTTTTCCCATTTCAAAATTTCATTTTTTAGTTAGGCTCTTTCTAAAATTTTCGAATGTAAGTTTTTGAAAAGTTCTAATTTTATTTCTTCTAATACGAGAACTACTAAAGTCCATATCTAAATTATTTAATTTCTTAACATTCTTATTTTCCAAATTCATGGATTTTATCATTTTCCTTAAAATTCTTCAAATAACAACAGAAGGTAAATTCCCGCTGGAGGAGAAATTCAATAAACTTCTTAATCAAACAATCTGACAATTCGGTTATCATAAATTGCTTTCCAATAGGACAGAATTGTAATTATCCAACGCAATGGATAAGCATTATGTATAATTAATCAGAGAAATTATGGTGTGCCTACCAGTACTTAATAAATCTTATGCTTTGTGTCAATATCGATTACATCTGCGTTGTTGTAAACAATCGTAAATACAGATTTGATTCCAATTAAATTCTGTCTAATAATTATTAGCAATGTCTTAAAATTCATTTGAACTGATTGAATAAGATGAATAAAAGACTCTAGGTCTGAATAAAAATCTAAGAGTTAGATTAGAAATAGATTGGAAATAGCAATAGTGATTGATTATCCGAAAATGGAGACAAGTTTATTTTTAGCAAAACCAGCTATAATTACTATTCTCGAAAACAGTTGAACGACCGCTCTGAGGTTGAGAAAAATCTAGGTCAAAAATTTCTTGAAGGATTTCATAAGGTTCAGTCTATAAAAAAAACTGGAAAAAAACTGCAATTATAAAATTTTTAAATTCAATACCTAAAAATTTCTAGCATACAATTTTCTTAGATAAAAATGATTCAACAAATTAATACTGTGAATCCGTGAACCAACTTTAAGTGATCAGCTGCAGCTGTCAAAATTTCCTTTTAGAAACTCTAGTGAAAAGAACATAAAATAAATTCAAATGTCAATGACCTGATTTACTTAGTTTGCAGCTAATGAGTATTTAGGATATGTAGGTAAAAGAGGATTCCATTCAATTGTGTGACAATTAGATAAACAAGAGAATTAAAAAATGTTCTTTTTTGACTTTAAAAAAATGTATTTTTATAAGCAGATTTTGTTGAAAATTTAATTATTTAGTTAAAAGTGTAATTGCTTTGTTATAAATTCAATAATTTTGTTAAGAAGCGATCTATCCTTGTCGAAAATTAAGTTTTGCTTAATTCTAGAATTTGCTGATTGAAAAATCTATTTAAAAAAAATGAATTACTATTTTGTTGAAAATTCTTATTTTATTAATGAATTTAACTATTTTTTATTTAAATTTAAAATCGTTATTGGTTGATATATCCATTCTTACATTTTTCGTTGAGAATTTAGGATTTTAAATTGAATTTTAATCTCATTTAAATTTCATTAATTCGTGTTTTTTGCTTCAAAATTTTGTTGTTGTTGTTGAACATTGATTATTTTAGTTCAGAATTAACCTTTTTGTTAACAATCCATAATTTAAATAGATCAAATGTGTTTTATTTAAAATTGAAATCCTCACTAGTTGATACATCGATTATTCAATTTTTCATTAGGAATTCATCTCTCACCGTTGAAAACTGTGTTCATTGGAGGAAAATTAAATTATTTAATTGAAAATTATTAATTTTGTTAAAAATTCATCATTTACAGCTCAAATTTGACTGTTATAGAAAACCTGTCAGTTTAGCTTGAAAATTAATCTCTTTGGTTGAAAAATGTAACTTTTGTTAAAAATCCGTTTCTTTTGGATTGAAAATTCTCCTATTCATCCATTTTCTTAAAAAATCGTCTTTTTGGGTTAAAAAAATCAACCATTTTGGTAGAAAATTTAACTATTTTCGTTAAAAATTCAACTTTAAAATTACATTTTTCGATTAGAATGCATTTGTTTTCATTGGAAATTCAACTACTTAGTTAAAAGTCTTGCAGGTGAAAAATAATTATTCTTGAATGAAAATTATATTTTTTCCCTGAGAATTTAACTTGAATTTAATTTAATATAATATAGTATAATTATTAGTTTCGTTTAGAAGAATTTGTGCTCCCATTTTCGTGAAAAATTGATTGATGATAATTGATTAATTTTTTGGGTTTAGTTCAAATCTAAAAAAATTAAAATAATAAATCATTCCTTAGGAATGAGTATCATTAAAAAGAATACCTTTCGGAAATATTTGTTTTCTAAAGCCTTAAAATTCCGCTTATGATTCTTAAAAAATGAATCGAAACCTTGTAAAAAAGCGGTGAAAGGGGGAAATTGGGTCAAAATTCACGATTTTAGATGGTTTCTGGGATTTTTCAAATTTAAGGGGAAAAGGGGTATTAGATAAATAACGGAAGATATTCTGAATATTCTAAAGATGTTTTTCATACCTTAGAATCCAAATTGCATGTGATACTTAGGAAATTTTCGATTTTACCAGTTTTAGGTTCCCCCGGCTTTTTTTCTAGAATAATAAATATTTTGTCTTAAAAATTTGGGAAATGATAGCGAACATGCTAACGGACGTCCCAACACACTTTTTTTGTAGGTTAATACAAAAAAGTTTTAATTTAGCAAATTGTGAATAATTTGCATAGCACTTAGGAATTAGTATCGATTTTTTCAGTGTTAGATTCCCCCGGCTTTTTTCCTAGGATAAGGAATATGTTGTCTTCAAAATCTGGGAAAAGATAGCGAACATGCTAACGGACATCCCCACACACTTTTTTGTGCTTTTTTTCAAACAAATTTTGATATTGCTAACAGCGTGTGTGTATATTTCGAGGTTATGTGTGTTACAATTCTCCCGAGCGTTGCTTCCAAACTACACAATATTTTTGGCCGAAAACTTTGGACTTACAAATAAACATAGTAACTGATCTCCCGGAACTAACCTCGTTGGCAGGCAATCAAAAAAGTTTATTTCATAAATAATTTCCTAATTATCGGAAAGGGAGAGATGAAAAACGACGTAACCTCAATATTAATTGTTTTTGTTATTATCCATCAAAAAAGAGTCAGGGGACATCCGTTATGATATTTTATAGCATCTCCGAGTTAGTTTTTAAAAATGTTCATTTTTGTGGAAAAAAAGCCCGGGGAACTGTACCCGAATGACCACATAACGAAGTATCACATGCCCTTAATACAAATCTGTCTATCAATCCACCGGGATTTGGAAATTCCTCTTGGTTCTTAAGAGATAAACTTAAGGCCTAGATTAGAAGCATCATGTAGAGTATACAATTATACATACACGAAATCAATTCGACCATAAACTGACCTGCGAGACCGTGTAATACGTGGCTTAACAAAGGAAAATCTTATAAATTAGATTACGAGACCCACTCTGCTGAAATGGGATGGGATCAAAGCAGATTATTTGAGGTAATTTGATTTGAATTCTGAGACAAGTCTGTGCCAAGGTTATTTAACATTTTAAAAGAAAACAAAACAGAACATATAGGAAACCAGTTATTCTAACAAGCAATAAACTATCATTTCTTATAATAATTTAAAAAACAACAATTAGAACGAAAATCCTTGAATCAAGGAGTAGAAGCTTTGATATTTTCCGGATGTGAATGAAAATTAAAATTATTATTATATCAGCAATCATAATACACGAGAGGCCATACATAAAATCTAAAAATAGAAAAATAGTGTGATTTTTCCCGAATTTAGGGGAATAAATTCCTTTAAATAAACTTATTACAGGTGCCACATTGAATTCAATATTTATCGCTTAAGATTTCAAGTCAAAATATACTGAATTTTCAGTAAAATATTTGAACTTTTAACGAAATACTTAAATTTTCAAGCCAAAAAGATCAATTTTTGACCAAGATCAATTTTCTAACAAAAGAAGAATTTTCAATCATGAAAGATGCATTTTGAAACAAAAGTTAAATATAAACAATTACAAATTAAAAGTTCAACTTTTCACCAAGTATTTAAATTTGTAACCAATATCTAATCAAAACCGATTTTAATTTTAAATAGAAAAAACTTGAATTAATAAAAAAAATACGTCTTTTCAACAAAATATTTTATTTGTAAACTAAATTCTTAAATTTTCGAGGAAAAAAGATGAATTCTCCACAAAACAAGTAGGGTAACAGGAATATTACCGACAACGTAAGAAATTTTTTAAAAGAAAATGATAAATTTTTTGATAAGGAAGATGAATTCATCTGAAAGGGCAAATTTTTTTCCGTTTTCAGACTGTACCCAGTGATATAATTATTCTTTGCCGAACTATTGTTATATTTATTTTTAAATAATTTGTTCAAATTGAGTGAACGACACCGGTATTTATTTTGAATTTAAACGAATTTAGAAAGTTATTTGTAAGAAATATTATGTAATTTAGTTACTTTAGACAATAAAGAACATCATTTTGTATAATTATAGGTGTTTTTAAAAGAAAAGACCAACTTTTTGTTGATAAGAAATACCTTCGCTATTGTGTGGTTTTGTTCATTTCTGCCGTGATTTGGAAGAACACCGGTAACTGCATTTTGGATAAGTCCCTTGAGTCGCCTACCGCTAACTGCTTTCAGGCGACTTATCCGATTTGCAGTGAACGGTGTTCTTCCAAATCACGGCAGATTTGATCAATTCACGATATTTCAACGAAAAAATATTTTAATTTGAAAGTACACTTCACTTGAAGCAGCTTCAATTTTTTGAAAATAAAAATGATAGATTGATTTTGAGCTATACTAAAATCTTGCTCAGTGTAAAATTTACAATTTTAGCTCGCATCATGAACAGTTTGAATAATTATTTTCAAGTTTTACATTAAAATAGCAATGTAGCGTGACAAAAAAATGGTCAGAGATACTTTAAAGTGATTTTTAAAATCTTCAACTCTAAAATATTAAACTCTACTCTTGATTTTGATCTTTTTAACTCAGTATAAGTGATACCTTTCAATCTCAAATATTAAAGAAAATTTGGTTAATATTGTTTAGCAATTTTTCATTAAAAATTCGCAGACTTTAGCTATTTATTTATAATTTTCAAATTCAGTTGTTTAAAATGTTTAAACTTTACTAAACTGTGATTGGATATAAGCACTTCATTGAAATATTTTTAGAAAAGATTTTTTAATCCAAGAAAATTGGTAAAATGGCTGGTACTTAAAATGGTGAAATTTTTGGCAATCACACATAAAATCCTCTTTCATAAAAAAAAGCGGCGCCTGCAATGTTCATATAACGTTTTAAGTGCAATCTACCGCATGCATATTATATGTGCACGTAAACTGCTTTCAGATAACAGGTTGGTGGCGGCACCGTTATAGCCTCAAATAAAAAACAACAGGTTTATTCGTTTATACTTTATTCAAGGTCAAATTTGAACTACAAACATTTTTTTTTAATTCCGACGGTTTTCTATGTCACTTTCGGGCCACACAAAATAATAAATTGAAGCCTTCAAAACTGAAAAATTTCAAATTTAAACATTTAATATTCTTTTATATAATTATAATTGAAAGCCTTCTAAGTTAACTAAATTAATTTTCAGACCTTCAAAATGACACATAAGAAAATTCGTTATTTTATCATCCTAAAATTTCAGGGTAGCTATAGGAATACTACATTTGTAATTTTAATTTAGAATTGTTTTATTTCGCTTATAAAACATTCTATGTTAAAAATGTTACAAGATTAAGATTCTGGTCTTTGAATCTAAATGGTTAGAGAAAATGAAACAATTGATCAGGGGAAAATTAGGGATTTTGAAAATAAATTTTTGTAGCTGCCCTAATAATTTCTGGTCAGTGATTTATTTGATTTGTTCTTCTATTTTTCATTTTTGTAGTTTCTTCCCTCTGACGATTATTTCTTTAGTAAAAAATGTTATCGTTTGGTTGAAAAATAAAAAATTTTGTCAAAAAGTGATCTTTTTTGGTTGATATATTTCAGATTTAAAATAAAAATATGTCCTGGTTGAAATATCTACTATTACGTTATTCGTTGAAAATTCATTTTGTTTTTAAATTTAACTACTTGGTTGAAAGTTGAACCACTTTGTTAAAAAATCCTTTTTTTGTTGAAGACTCATCATTTCAGTTTGAAAGTTAATCCCTATGGTTGAAAATTGGTTTCTTTGTTGCTGCAAATTCATTTTTTAACTGAAAATTCAACTATTTCAGTTGAGAATTCATAATTTCAGTTCGAAATTCATCTCTTTCGTTGAAAGTTTACTATTTTGTTGAAAATTCTTCTTTTTTTTTGGTTAAATAATAATTTTTTTAACTAAAAAAATAACTTTTCAAATTTGGGTTGAAAATTGATCTTTTAATATTATTTTTCATGTTAAGGTTCTTGACCAGGTAAGATTAATCAATAATTTTTTATGTTAATTTTTCTGTCAACTGGTCCAATCAATATTACAAGAATATTGATTATTCTTAAGAGTGTGCAAAAAATCCCAGCGGAGCAAAAGAGTATTTTTTCATCATCTTAAGAATAATCAATATTTTAATAATATTGATTGGACCAGTAATTAATGTAAAAAATTATTGATCTTTTTAGTTGAAAATTTCTTTTTCTCTTGTAGAAAACTAATCTTCTTTGTTTGAAAATTTTCTTGTTTTTGGTAAAAATGCAAATATTTGGTTGAAAATTTAACTTTTTTATAGAAATCTGGTGATTTGGCTTGGAAGTTAAAAAATTTGGATGAAATTTAAATTTGATGAATGAATCTCTTGGGTAGCAAATTGGATCATTATGATAAAAATACATTTTTATGTTGTTGGCAATTAATTTTTTTAACTGAAAATTCAATTAAATCTATTTTTCGTTAAAAACGTTTGGTAACTTAAACTTAAAAATTCATGTTTGACTATAAGGAAAAGAATAATTGCATCAATGGCAAAGATTTGAAATATTTAAAATTGAAACTGGTTAAAAAAGTAAATAACGTATGTACCTTGCAAACCCATGGAACAGACTTCGGCATAAGTAAGATAATGTTAGTTGTTTAGTTCAATGAGAAAATAAATGAGATGTTTGCGAAACTTGCTAACTGATTTACTAACTCACGTCCAAATTCGCTGATTAACAGTATGACAAAACAAGATAAGAAAAAATGCGCAAATTTAAAATGCTTTCTACGATATATGACATATGTGCATGATGCAGGTTGTATAAAACTTTCCGATTAAAAAACAAAATATATTTGATCATACAAATTTAGGGTCAAAAATCTAGTTTCTGAAACTTTTATCAATGTGATCGCAAAACTTCATTAAAACATTTAAAGAATTTAAATCTTGTAACACATTAACCACATAATCTTTTATAAACAGATTAAAAATTTTTTAATTATTATAAATATTTAATTTAATGACCTAATTTAACCAAAAAATATGAATTTTCAACAAAACAGTTGATTTTTTAAACAAATTGTAGAATTTTCAAATTACAAATATCAGTTTTCAAGCAAATTATCAAATTCCTAAACAAAGAGATTAAACTCCATCCAAAAACAGTTGCATTTTACATCAAATAGTTAAATTTTCAAATGAAAAAGATGAATTTTTTAGAAGATACATGTTAAACTTTCAACGCGAAAAGTCGAATTTTCAACAAAAAGATGAATTCTGTTTAGAACATTGAATTTTCAAGAATAAAAGTTAATTGCATACCAAAATAGTTGTATTACCAAACCAAAAAGAAGAAATTCTAACCAAGCGGTAACGTTTCAACTAAAAATATAATCGTTGGAAGGAAGCACCTGCAAAAATAAGAAATAGAAATAGAATAAGGCAAATAAATTACTGATAAGAAAAATATCTAATCAGGGTGGCTGCAAAACTTCATTTTTAAAATTCCCTAAATTTGCCCAAACTAACTTTTTCAATTTCCCCAACCATTAATATTCAAAAACCCGAATCTTAATCTTGTAACATTTTTAACATAGAATCGTTTAAAAAGGGAATAAAGCAATTTAAAATAAAGTTTTAAATTTTTATTATTGGAAGTTATTTAAAGTCCCTTTTATAGAAGTCCCCTGAATTTCGAAAGTTTTTTTTTAAATCTCTGACTTTCCCTGACCAATAAAATTCCCTGATTTTTAATGCATGTAAAAGAAACAGAATATTAAATTCTAAGAAAGTTTCTACAAAGAGAAATGATCCCTTTTGTCCCAAAATGGGGTTCTAATTAAGTACTTTTAGCCTGAGAAACTTTCTAGTGAGTCTCCCTGAGCAGAATGCATTTAAAACCCTAAGAATGAATACTGGAAAGTAAGAGTGTGGCAGCAGAAAGTATATTATGGGAAATAAGTGAAATTCTCGATTGTTCCTTTATTGTGACTTATTTTACCTCTCGCACATGTGAGTACTTGCAGCTACTGCCTGTCAGGAAGTGCATGTGTTACATTATACTCGATATAGACACAGACAGTCTGTTTCAAGAGATTCTAAGAAGCTGTTAATGACAAGCTAATGTAAAATACAAAGTGGCTGCAAGGCTAAAGACGATCATACAACCGTTTAAACAGCCAGCATTTACGAATTAGGCGAATGGAAAAATACTAATTTTATTTAAAAACAAGTGCGCTCCACGTGTTAATATCCCATCTGATAAAGGAATATAAAAGTCAATGATAAACTGATGATTGGCAATATAATAACAAAAGGTGCTAAAATAAAAATGATCGATGAATATTGACATCACTTCTGAAAACAATGATGACAGTTTATTTTTTGAACAAATCTGATTAAAGAAAAAAAACTTTGGTGGAGAAAATTATATAAACAGGGAGCACAGTTGTTCAGCAGCAGTTGTAGAGAACATAGGCCAATTTTTGTTCAAAAATGCGAATGTTTTTTTCTTTTAAAAATACAAAATTAAATATTCTGAGAATAGAAGTATCTCAATTACTTGCAAGTGTGAGATTTTTTTCTCTTTCGTGACACTGTGGATTGAATTGTTATATTTTCTTTTGCGAAAATCGTCGACGATTTCGTGCTTTCTTTTTCTTTGGGTTGTAAACGATCTAAAGAAGCTAAAAGAAAGTGAAACAATGGTGTCTCGAAGCTAACTTTCTAAATGTTTTTGGGAATAGGTGCTGTATTATAGGGTTCTAATTCTAACAGTTATGGAAATATTAATCGCAGCTTCAAAAAGAAAAGGGGAAAATATGGACAATATTTTAAAATATAAGGATTATAAGGATTATAAGGTATTTTGAGAAAAATAGAGACTTGGATCCAAATGATAAAGTTCGACCCAAAAGTTCAAACCTTGTTGGGAATAATTTGTATACAATCTTATTTTATTTATCCACTTTTGTAAAAGTGGATAAAAATACTTTGAAATGTACAGTAAATTCGAGAACAAATATATCAAATTTCTATACACACGAACTCTTATTCTCGAACAACTCTTTTTTAACAGAAAGTAGTGAACGGAAGATAATATAATATTGAATAGAAGAGAATAAACTTTCCATCTAAGGTATAGCCAAAATAATTTGTGTTGAAATTAATAACTTAAATGATTGTTACACTCAGAAAAAAGTTTTGTTGAATCAAAGAAACTTTCCTTAAATCAAAGAAATTCTAGTATTGATATACGGCCAAAGAAACATTTGTTTGATTTAAAGAAATTTTTGTGTTAACTTTTTAAATTAGATTTAAAGAAATACTTCGTTAATTTAAACGGAAAATGTCTTTAAATTGAAGAAATATTTCGTTTCTTCGAACCGAATATTTCTTTGAATTGAAGAAATATTTGATTGCTTCAAATGAAAAATTTATTTAAATCAAAGAAATATAATTTTTTATTTGACTTTACATTTCTTTAAATTAAATAACTGTTTTGGTTGAAAGAAGAGAACATGTTAGTTCAAAATTCATATAGGTTTTATTTTAATCCAATAATAACAAGCTGTAGAAAAAAGTTTATTTTAATATTTTGTGTGTGTAAATGAATTTCATTCTTTCCTAATTCACAATTCTTCACGAAAATGTAAGGTAAAAAGATAAATTTTTTCGAAATTGTGCACAGAAGTAACAAAAATTTACATAAAAAAAGGTTACATCGTGCTGTATAAAAGTATCTATTTACATGGTAGAAAGCTGTTATGCTTTCTGCAAATCCCTACGATGCAAGGATGTCGCGCACTTATTTCACATGCATTTCAGCGATTTAAATTATTACCAAGAACCGTCGCTTCTTCGTCTTCGCAAAAATTTCACAACACGTGTTCCGGAAGACGCGTTAACGTAAAATAATCAAATTGATTTGTTCTGCGCAATATCATGGCGCTTTGGTAATGTGAATTAAGAAAATCTTTCTTTGATTCAAAGAAATAATTTGCTTTCTTCAAATTACTGTCTCTAAAGAACTTATTTCTTTCAATTTTCCTAGTAACTTTTTTGAATCAAAAGAATTTTGTTTTAAATCAAACAAATGATTTAAAGAAATTACGTGAAGTCATTTATTGAAATCAAATAAATTTTCTTTTAATATAAAAATATTTTTATGTTGAATCAAAAGAACTTTGTAAAAAAAAGGTTTTTTTTTTTAATTTAATAAGAACTTTTTTCTGGGTGTAGCTAGCAAAATTTAAAGTCTCGTCATGTCACCTGCGTTCATGCATGCAGTGTTTATAAATGACGTAATACACCTACACAGGTGATATCGTACTTTTAAATGAGAACAAAAACTAATAGGGCAACCTACGCAAAAGTACCTGACATGATAAGCGTATGATTTTAGCACAGATAAAATGGTCAACAAACGACCTCAAATATCTTTGAATCAATTCTCAAGTTATTTCTCAATCGTTTTTCTTACAATCATGAATGTCATCTGATAAGAAAATCGGAGCAGTGATCGAAGTTATCCAAGCTACCGAAGCATTATAACTATTTCTGAAAAGCCACAATTGTTGTGATAAACTCGTAATACCTCATTGTGTATGTATAATCTCCCTGGTAATGCATTTTCGATAGAAAAGCTGCAATTTGTGGTAACGAGTTTAAATTGAAGTAGCTAGGTATCAAGATGATAAATATATAAACCCATTTCAGGTTGTAATATGGCCACAATGGAAATAATTTGTGTGATCTCATTTTTTATATCAACTTAATAGCAATAATGTTACCTCGTTAAAAAAATGGTTAGGATGACAAATATTTATAAAATATAGCAAGAAAGTGAAAACAGTCTTATCTTCATTCAATGATATTGTTGTCACATTGTCCGATTAATTTGAAAATATTAATTTAAAAACATTCAAATGGTGTAAATTTTAAAGAGTACTATAATCTAAAAGCAGCCAAAATTTAGAGTCTTCAAATTTAAAGGCATTGAAATTTTATTTATTTTTAATCTTTAGGTTTTAATGCTTTTAAAGTTAAATATTTTAATTTTGAACAATTGATAGAGTTTTAAATTCCGATGATTTTAAATTTAAGCATATAAACCCTTCCGGTAAGCTATGCTATTCATGCCTATAGCGCATGTTCAAACAACAGAACTTCATGCCATGAGTATCCAAAAAAAGTTTTATCCCTCTGGTACATGTGGAAATCTCCCTGAATCAATCTCTACAAATGAAAAAATTCTGTAAGACTCCATTATTTAAAAATTCAAAACGTTTTCATTAGGAATTACACCATTTCATGACAAAAGTACACCAAAAAAAAGTTTTATCCCTCTAGCGCATGTGGAACCCATCCGTAATTACCCCCTAAACTGGAAAGATTTATTTGGGTAGGGGGGTTCTACATGCGCCAGAGGGGATAAAACTTCTTTTTGCAAATTTTTGACCTAAAATGCAACCATCTTTGAGAAAAGATATTGTGAAAGGTATGGCGCGTCCCAAAAAACGACAATTTTGACATAGAAAGAATTAAATACATAACTTTTTTACTTTTCATTAAAAAAAACAACAATAACAATAAATTACTTTCGCACTATTACTATACACTATTACCATCTGCAGCAACAAACCAATTGTAAAGTAATGGCGCGTCCCAAAAAAACTTTGGACTCGAACCAGAAAAAGTGGCATAAATTTTTTATTTTTAAAAGTAAAAAAAGAGAGAAAGTACTTTTGAGCTATTACTTAATTCTATCAACCCACTAAAGGGACATCCTGAAAGAAGCAATCCCAAAAATTAAAATATTGACACATAAAGAACTGCAAAACGTTTTTACTTTTTAATTTTAAAAGACAGTGCTTTTGAGCTTTTATTTATCTAAAATAGAATATTATTTTAGAGGCCTGATCCAATGGTTTTTTTTACTTTTGAACGACAGAGGTCTCTGTATTGTACGGTTGATAAGTAGAAGAACTACTATATCATAATCAATTTTTCTTACGCGAAATTAATTGAAAACGCGAAAAAATAAGTTCTAAAAAATTCAATGCGGGCTGGTAGCGCCCCTCACATGTAATGAGTAGGTTGTTGGTTCAAACCCAGCCCGCAGTTAATTTTTTAGAACCTATTTTTCTCGCGTTTTCAATTAAATTCGCGTAATAAAAATTGATTATGATATAATAGTTCTTCTACTTATCAACCGTACAATACAGAGACCTCTGTCGTACAAAGATAAAAAAAACACTGGTATCAGACCTCTAAAATATTATTTTATCTAATTAAACAGTCTAACCGAAACTCTGTTTCTATAACTCTGTTTCAAACTTGAATTTATTTATTTAATATGCAGAAATTGCCAAGTATATCTTCCCGGTTTCGAATTTGGACCAAGTTGTGGGCCCCTAGCCTGGTCCTACCTTGAATTTTAAAATGGCTCCAGCTTGGGCCTGGCTAGTGTCAAAGTTCCTAAAATTGACGACAGATGGCGTAGTATCATACTACTTGTTCATTTGTTACTTACAAGTGTCAAACTTTATAATGTGACAAGCATTGAAATTAAATTGATAAAAGTGCCTCAAATTAAAAGCATTCTAAGAGCCAGATTTGGCGTTTCATTCGAGTTTGACCCAGGCTAGATCGCCAGGAGAGGGCCTAGTCTAGCCAGGCTTTGGCCCTGTTTAGGCCAAGACCACATTTTGCACGCGCTATATTAAAGTGCGAAAAGAATAAGCAAAAATGTATAATTGCTTTATAAAGACAAATACTAAACATGGATTTCGACCCACTTCTAATTCCAACTGGACCATAATCTTCTATAGATACATGAGTTACATTAAAACCATTACTTTAGGCCAATAAAACGGATTTTCGAAATTTGGAACTCACGCCCTTGTAACCCAGGATCCTTCATTTGCTTAAATATACTAAAGCTTTCGAATTGAAACTAAATTTTAAAATTCTTTAAACCGAAAATGTAAACTTACGAATAAAGACCAAAAGCTTAGGGGGTGATTTTTGGGGTGATCCTAGAGTGCTAGAGGGATGAAACTGTTTTGGTCTTTTTTGGACATTAAATAGAACCATTTAAAAGAACAAAATTTTAGGTCTCAAAATTAGGGGATTTTTAATGATTTTTTTTATGTTTGGGGGACGATTTTGGGGGCGATCCTAGAGTGCTAGGGGGATAAAACTGTTTTGGGCATTTTTAGACATTAAATGGAACCATTTAAAAGAATAAAATTTTAGGTCTCAAAATTAGAGGATTTTTAATGATTTTTTTAATGTTCGGGGGATGATTTTGGGGGTGATCCTACAGTGCTAGGGGGATGAAACTATAAAGGGCTTCTTTTTACATTAAATGGAACTATTTAAAATGATAAAATTTTAGGTCTCGAGCTTTTATTAAAAAAATATATTCGTTGTCATAAACGTTGCGAACTTCAGTTTCAAAAGATTTTTATAAATTACGCATTGTAAAATGAATGATTTCAATATTGAAAAAGCTAAAAATTGAACTTAACATTTAAAAAAGTTGAAATCGAACTTATTTTAAATTGCATTCTATCATGTAATATGGAATTTTGTGACATTTTAATTTATTGGATAGATTTGTCTTCTAAAAATTTGTAAAATTCCCGGTGAATAAATAAATTCACTATGTAGTTAAACAGGTTATTTCAACAATAAAGCGCGTAATTTTTACGACATTTCTTTGTAACATAATTGCAACAAAAAATGAATTAACTTCGAAAAAGGGAATAAGGATTCATGGACAGTCATGTTTCCCCTCCCCTCGGCCGTATAAGTATTATACGTAATTATTTTGTGCACGACTCCCGTAAGCTGTTAAAAGACGAAAATTTTCGTGGGTATTTTCTCAATGCCAATCGAACGGAGATTACTGGCACTCGGCGATGTCGCGTCTTCTTGAAAGCCGGTAATCATTTTTCGGTTTAATTTCCGGTCTAGGAAGTTCCATAGGGACGGCGGCCGGGGCCGTCGCGCCAGTTGGAGAGCGGGAGTGCGACGACCGTGCCTTGTAAGCGCACGTGCACGTGCACTTGGATGATAACATTGGTAATAATGCGTTCTTGGTGTGACGTATGCAATGTTTAGTGTTCAGTACTGTGGTGCGACGGAATGATGAGCGTCAAGCGCGTGTCTCGATTATCACGGCTAACCTACATTGCACATAGCACATATGTATTGATGTATATATTGTGTACAATATCTGTTCCTGTTGGCGATGAATGTATGAGAGAGGATAGGTCGTGGATGTTTATAATGTGAATTATGATTGTCATTTCGAAATTCTCATCCTCGCTCTGAAGGCCACAACATTAGTGATTTGACCTATTATCCCTATAGATCATCATTAGGTACTTTAACGAGATTATTTTCTTTAGCCAGCAATTTCATATTTTCTGATCACCTCTACAATTATAATAATATATAAGTTTTTCAATTTTTGGCATAGTTCCTTATTAAACCGGGATGAAAATTCTCTTCGAAAAACTCCCGCCAGTTTTAGGACACTAGACAATCAACACGTGTCCAAGAATTATTTTTTGCGTCTCACGACACTATTAAATAAACATAAAAATCAAATCAATAAAAAATATGTTGTATTGCATATTTATCTAAAATAATAGGAAAGAAAAGTATTGTACATATACCGTAAATTTAATGAACAGATCACTCAACCCATATTTGTAAGAAAATTTTATCTTCCTTGAATTCTAATGATTTTTCAATAAAAATTTCATTTACCGGCAAAAAACACTAACAAGATCCAAAATTGTTCAAGTTTGTAAATTATGTTTTTTTAAACAAAAATCATTGGATTTAAATTTAATTATTTTTGAGTAATTAAAAAAACAAATTTCAGGGAAAACACACTAAAATAACCTAAAGTTGTTGAAAAATGATAAATATTCTTTGAAATCTACAATTTTTTATTAGAAACTTCAATAATTTCCGACGAAAAACAATAAAATAACAGACAATTGTTCAGAACTGTGAATCTTTCATCCAAATCATATGACTTGTTTTGATGACTAGACAAACTTGTAAGAAATATTCGACTACTCATTCCGAGTTCTGGGACGATACACTTCGTTTAAAAACATCGCTTTATGTGAAAAACGTTAAAATAATCTGAAACTATTTAAAAACTGCAAACATGGTTTAAACTATAATGACTTATGTTTTAAGATGCCAAATTTTGATGCAAAACGCTAACATAATCTCAAATTGTACAAAGTTGCGAATCTTCGTTGAAATATAATTTTTTTTTATTTTAAAAATACCAATTAAAAAAACCCACTAACACAGTCCAAAGTTATTCAAAGATACTAAATCTTGTTCTAATGATAATAACTTTTGTTTGAAAATGATAATTTAATCAAATTTTGTTTGTAGTATTTTAAAATAATAATTTCAGGTCAAACACGCCAAAGTAACCTAAAGTTGATAAACAGTTGTAAATATCCGTTGAAATCTAATAATTTTTTTACTGAAATACCAATAATTTTCGACGACAAACACTAACATAATATAACAGAAAATTGTTCTGAATTGTAAGTCTTTTTCGAACTCAAATGATTTTTGTTTTGATGACTAGTAAAACTTGTTAGAAATATTTGATCACTCATTACGAATTTTTTGACAATACTCTTCGTTTAAAATAATCGTTTTACTGTGAAAAACGTTAACATAATTTAAACTGTTCAAAAACTGGAAATATGGTTCGAGCTACTTTAATGATTTATGTTTTAAGATAAAAATTCTCTGTACAAAACACTAACATAACTTAAAATTGCTCAAAGTTTCGAATTTAATTAAAATATCGTGTTATTTCAAATTAAATATACTAATTTTTGAAGAAAACACTAATATAATCCAAAATTGTTGAAATATTCTAAATCTTGATCAAACTATTATGATTTTTGTTTGAAAATGGACAATTTTCGATTCAAAACGCAAACGTTGCTAAAACTCGTTTTAAAAAATTGCATACCTTCTTTGAAATTTAATGGTTATTTAACAAAAAACAACACAATGAAAAAGAGTTTAAGTTTTTAAGTTACATTATTTTAAACAAAAATCATTACTATAAATCTAATTATTTTGTGTTTAAAAATACAAATTAGTGGGTAAAAACACTAAAAGAACCTAAAGTTGTTGGAAATTATCAATATTCTTTTAAATCTAATAATTTTTTATTAAAAATACCCATATCCCATTTAAAATGTTAACATAACTTAAATCTGTTAAAAATTAGAAATTTTTATAATGATTTTAGTTTAAAAATGCTAATTCTCGATGAAAAATAATACAACTTTACATTTTTAGAAATATAAATTTTAAGTCTTTTTCGAAATTTTATGATCTTATATTACACTTTTTTTAATACTAATTTCCAGCAAAAAGTACTAACATAAAACATTTATAGCTTTTCAATAATTCACAGGATAATTTGAAAGTTTTGATGTAACCGCCCAAGAGTATTAAAAAGCACAAATGCTTCTTCATTTTCAAGACGTATCGTTACACCACCTTTTTTTTTAGATACGATTTCAAGAGACAAAGATGATTGACGGTATAATATTTAAATGCGGTGAAAAATGAATAACATTTTCAAAACGCGTTATTTTAAATTTGATCTGTTTAATTCTCGTATGTCCCGCAAGGCGCTTCAGTCTGTACTAAATTTATGAATGAAGTCTATGTGATACGTATCAAACTTTTTACGAGAAGAGGAGATTGGAATTATAAAAAGACATATGTGTAACTTTATTCACACTGCAGTAGTGACTTAAACGTTTCATGGGAGAACATAATTAAAAGAAAAATGATTACTAATAGGAATTTATAGTTTTAAAAATTATGTAACTGTAGTTCGCAACGGTTATAAACGAAAATACAACATTTTAAAAAATCCCAAATTTTTTGCTATTAAATTATCACAAAAATAATTTACTATATGATTTTAGATCGTTATAACTCATTATAATGTCATATTTATTATTTTAATAAAATAATCTGTGTTTGATATTCGAAAAAATTTATAACTTTCCACTCGGTTTTTAAATTTTATTTCCTTAATCACTTTTATTTGATGTCAGGCAACATCAAAAAAAGATTCATCTAAATTTCTTTATCGGGATCAGACGTTTAAAGGAATATTATCATTATTTCCTAATTTTCGTATATTTTAGAGTTTGTGGGTGGATAAAACGCAGACTTCCGATAATAATATTGGAATTAATATTTTTTTGTGTGTTTCCTCACACCAAATAAAAGTAATTAGTGAAAAAATCCGAGAATCGGGCTTTTAGTAGAAAGTCAGGATTTTTTCCGAATTTTCCTGTGTACTTTTTAGGGTGCGCGTGAGTAAATAAAACACATTTTTTCGAAAAAGATATTGGGATTAATCTTTTTCTTGTCTTGTTGGACCTTGAGTACAAGTTATTATTCAAAGAAAATTTGAGAACCGGATGTTTAGAGGAAACTTAGAATTTTTCCGTTTTCTCCGTATATATTTTACGCTGCGTGGGTGGATAAAACGCAGTCTTCCGATAAGAAAATTGGGATGAAACTTTTTTTGGTCTTGTACAACATCCAGTACAAATAATTAGTGAAATTGAATTCGTGAACCGAACGTTTAGAGGAATGTTAGAATTTTTCTTTTTGAAATATCATTTATTTCATATTTAAATAATAAAAATGACTTTATAATGAGTTGTTATCATTTAATTTCATATACTGTATAACTTTTATGATAATTGAACAACAAATAAATTAATTTGGTTAACTGCTTCTTCAAACGTATGATGATTAATTAAGTATATAAACTGAACCGTTTTGATCTTGACGTTAACGTTTATGTTGAGTTATTTCCTGAGGAAATGAAATTTGTATTCAAATTTCTTGAAACGGAAGTGCTACACATTTCGGAAGCCTGTCTGACACGTTTTCGTACTGCTGACGTAGAAACCGGACGCGACAGCTAAAAAATGCATAGCACACACCCTACAGTCTTTACGATGTGAGTTTGTGTAGCAAAGCTAAACATAGATGAAACGGTCGAGTACACTCACGTGTGTGAAGACAGAGTTGATATATTTAGAAAAAGAATTCAGTTTAAAATTTCTAATTCATAATAATTCTTTCAAAAACTAAAAATCTATCAAACTGGATTTGGTAAAGAACAAAAATGGCAAAAAATATACATATTGTTATATGTATGTAGTCTAAACAGATATAGCCAATAGATGACATATCACTTGAATACAATTTAAAAAAAATGATAAAAATAGATTCAATTGATTTTCTTCGATTTAACAATCTGTAGATCATTTTAATTTTTAAAGCTTTCATAATAAAAGACACAAGATCGTAAACAAGACTAAGGTCAAATGTATAAAAGAAATATATTGCAATGTCCTTCCATTTAAGTCAGTTTGTCTTCGAACATAAGACAAATCACTAGGAATAGCTTCATCAATTAAATCAGAACCAAAATAGTTCACAAAATTCATCCATATTCAACACTGTGAATAAAAGCTGAATCTTGAAAAAATTCATTGAAACGGAATTCAATAAAATCTCATCAAAAACATTAACGATGCAAAAAATTCCACCAAGAAATAAATTCTCAGTGTAATCAACAACTAAGCTTGTTAAATCAAAGTTTGCAAAGTGATTCTAAAAGATATCTAAATTCAAAAATTTTTTAGTTCGATAAAATTACAGTAATGATACGAGCGTATTAAATAAGGAACAAGTGAAAGACTTGGCGACATTGTTATTATCAAACGAAGTCAATCCCCCTTTTCAAGTCCCCAATTTCTCTGGACTGGAGACGAAGCCATTATTAAAAGAAAAAGAGAGAAAATCTCATCCAAGTTTTCATTATTTTCCCTTTCAATGCAGGCTAAAAAATTCTGTAATTTTATCGATCGAAACAGTTTTTTAATTTAGATATCTTTTAGATTTACTTGGCAAAATTTTATTTCGCAAACTATGTTAATTTCACTGATAACTTTGCATTTGGTGGAAGTTCTTGCATTGTAGATGTTTTGGTGATATTTCACGTCTTTTTAAATAAAATTTCTAAT
>NC_046658.1:79248651-79306550 GCF_010883055.1 Belonocnema kinseyi | reverse complement strand
TATATTAAGTTTTTGAAAATAATAAGAATTTTTTGCAAAACTTTTTGATATTGTAAGCAGCAGCTGGTCTAAATTAATAAAAAGTCGATTTAAAAAAATTCAAATTGCAAAATCTTGAAAAATAATCAAAGAATCAAGAGTTTGCTCCAGGTCGAACGAACTGCTAAAAAATCATATTTTTGGCATAAAATGTGAAATGTTAAAAATAACAAATAATGAATACAGATTTCAAGAAAAAAGGCACTTGAGCTTCATATAGCCAATTAATTCTGAAATTTGAAGACAAATCGGCTAATATTAGAGCATCCAATATTAGCTAATATTAGTACATCATTTGCTTAAATTTTCAATACAAACTTGGACACGCTTGGAATAATAGATTTTTCGAAAATAAAAAAACATCTAACTGTACATCAAACCGGCTTATTTCCTTCGATTATTACTTTTTTATCCTAAATCAGTCGCTCGTTTCTAGATGCTGATGTTTAGAATTCCACTATAAATGTTTGTGCATTGAAAACACAAAGCATCATCATCAGCAGCAGCATCTAAACCGCGAAGTAGATGCCTATAGGCTGAGTTTTACAACAAGGAAGACGCGTAATAAATATCTCTTGATACTTGAGCTTCATGTAGTCAATATATTCTGGAATATGCAGACAAATCGGTTGAATGTGGTAGTAGGGCTACAGGTTGACTGAACTGCTAAAAAATCGGATTTTTGGTATAAAAAACGAAATATTTCTAGACATAATTAATTAATAAAAATTTCCTTAAGAAGTGATACTTCTCTGTAAAATGTATTATATCAGAGCTAATTCCAAGTATTAAAATAAAACTCAGAAAAAAACAGTCTTAAGGGCATGCTCTTTGATGACCACGTGACCAAACTAGACCCCGGTTATGAGCATTTTTTTTTTAGTGTTCACTGTGTCCACACGGATTGAGATATCGTGTTTGAAATTTGACAGATTAAATAAAAAGCACTAATGAACGTTTGTATACATCAATATGTTTATAATTCTAAAGAATGTTTATTTATAAATTGATGAAATAGGATATTACCATTCGAGTTATAGCACTTTGAAGACCATTTTTGGTTTGATGCATTGCAGATTTTTTGATTCGCGTATATTGAGCACTGACACCAATTTTGGACTAAATCGTCTAAACCTTAAAAAAAAATTAATATAAGCAGTGAAATTTGCCCATTCATTGCAAATCAAGAGATAAGTATCTGCACACACGTAACCTATCATTATTTTTGGACCATTTTTAGCATTTTTCTAGCGGAGAAAAAAAGAAACTTTGAACGTCGATAAAGTCGAGAGCACGTGACTAAGTTCGTTCATGAAATTTTTGTGTAAAGAATGAAATGATTTTCATTTTTTTTGTCCTCACTACGTCCATACGGATTGAGATATCGTGTTCAGGATTTAGGAAGTTATACAGAAAGCACTAAGGAACGTTTGTATATATCAAAATGTTTATAATTACGAAGAAAGTTTTCTAGTATAATACTATAGGAATAGGAAATAAACTTTTAACGTCGATAAAGTAGATGCCTCAATTGAAAAAAAAACAAAGAACATCTTAGAATGTGATACTCGAAAATCTGTCCAAGTCCCATCTTGAGAAATATGCATCTTCAAAATCTTCAAAAATTAGCCGTCAAGAATTATGGAAGTTGGTTGGAGAACTCCGAAGAGTAAATTTTAGCACATTGCTGATGTTGCTATGTTTCCAATTTGAAATTTATCTTTTATTTTTAGGTCCAAAAAATGAAAATCATTCTACGCAAAAATTTCATGAACGAAGTTAGTCACTTGATCTCGACTTTATCGACGTACAAAGTTTTTATTTATCTCCGCAAGAAATCGCTAAAAATGCCCAAAAAATAATGATAGGTTACGTGTGTGCAGATGATTATTTATTGATTTGCAACGAAAGTGTAAATTTGATTGCTTTTAATAATTTTTTTCAAGGTTTAGACGATATAGTCTAAAATTGGTGTCAGTGCTCAATATCAGCGAATCAAAAAATCTGTAATGCATCACACCAAAAATGATCTGCAAAATTCTATAACTCGAATGGTAATATCCTATTTCATCAATTTCTAAATAAACTTTCTTTAAAATTACAAACATATTGATGTATAGAAACGTTCTTTAGTGCTTTTTATTCTATCTGTCAAAGTTTAAACAAGATATCTCAATCCGTGTCGACACAGTGAACACCAAAAAAAATGTTCATAACTGGGGACTAGATTGGTCACGTGGTCACCGAAGAGTATGCCCTTAAGTGGTTCTAAAATGAGACCACTGGTGGGAACCCAGAGTCATTTGCTTTATATTGAAAATAAAAGCATGAACTTATTCTATTTTTTACAGTGTTAAACTTTATCTAATCAATTTATGCTGAAATTTATAGACGAATCATTTAAATATTGTAGGCTACAGATCGACTGAACCATCTTCTAATCTGAATGAAGGAAGTAGTGCATTATTGTTTTGTTGACGAAACTTATTACCAATGCATAACCAGTTCGATTTTAATTCGCAAATAAAACATGACCTTCGTCTCTAGTGGCTGACGTTTTGAATTCCACTATGAATCTTTAAACACTGAAAACATAAAGCATCATCAGCAGTAGCAGCATGCTGCAGTAGATGCAGTATATGCCTAGGAGGGTGAGTCTTACATCTGACAACAAGGAAGAAGCGTAATAAAATTTCTCATGCCCGTTTATTTTACGAGGCAAGCCACCACGATTATGAGAACGGGATGAGCGGATTTAGCTTCTTGAATTTTAACGTTTGACGAGGCATTTCCGCAATCCTTCAGCCAGTGGGTATTCATTAAACCCAGTTACGAGAATTATAGTTTGCGCTCGCCAAAGACTGCACGAGATCCGAAAGTACGCGGATATATGTAATTCATACATATAAATCATCAACTGGAAGGTGTAACAGTTAACAATAATCCACAATCTTATAAAGAATCTAATCTCGCAGCGAAATATTTCTCGAGATATCTAGATCGAAGAAAAAATATTCTCTAAACTTAGTGAAATTGCAACTCTTAATTTTCCACCACGACTTTCCATCATTTTGATTTTCCTCATAGTAATTAAGGAGTTAAGAACTCGTTTCATTCTTGAGATGGAATTGGCTGCAGCCATGTACGCATAGCAAAATAGATTTATTTATAATAACGGCCAACTCTCATGCTGCAAGAGAAATGTCAAAAAGTGACTCATCGCCTTGGCTTCATTTGCACGTGCAAATAAGTATTGAAATTTTGATTTTGGTGGCGCCAAAGCAAATACTTATTCGTCTCATGATATAGAGATGAGGTCAAAATGAGTCAAAAGTTAGTATATATTAATATTTGAGGTGCGATTACAAATTAATGCAACTGATTGAAAGTTCAAATAATTGCATGATTTTAAATTATAAGCGTTAAAAAGTTAACAGTTTTTAGATGAAAGCGCCTATGAAAGAAAACCAATTTTAAGTGGGTAATTTTGAAAATAAACAACTTATCATCGAAACTAACATTTTAATATGCAACATTAAGTACAAACGTTTAAAACGTTAACAAATTAAAAACAAACCACTAAAAATTAACGTTTTGAATTTCAAATCATAATCAATGATTGTTTGAATTAATAACGGTTAAAATAGCCTATTATCAAGTTTCAAATTGTAGCTCACACTTTTAAAAAACTTGATAACTATTATGAATTGTAAATTTTAGTAATATAAAATTTAAAACGTATAAAATAAGAGTTTTTTGTTTCTCATATAAAATTCAGAGGAATTGAATTAAGCGCGGCAGTTTTGGCTTTTAATGGTTCAGATCTAGAATTATTCTCTAGTGGTAGACATTCTACTATTTGGTTGGAAATTTAATTATTTCGTAGAAAATTTAACTATTGAGTTAAAAACTCGTCTTTTTTGGTGAAAATTCATCTTTTTAAACAGAAAATTCAACGGTTTGTTGAATATTTGTCTTTTTGGAAAGAAAATGCATCTTTCGGCAGAAAAGCCGTCTTTTTTATTTCACGCGATTCCTTATTTGTTGAGAAGTCTCTTATATTTTTGGTAAAGAATTCATCACTTTTTGTTAGAAATTCTCCTAATAGATTCGTCTTTTTCGGTTAAAAAATCGATCATTTTGTTGAAAATGTATGTGTTTGAAAATTCGATCATTTGGTTCAAATTCATTTTTTTTTGTTTGTTGAAAATTCGTCTGTTTTGATTGAAAGTTTAACTATTTGCTTATAAATGCAGCACACACGGAAAGAATTAGTCGCTTAAAAATTCGTCGACTTTGTGTATTAGGCTCGGATACGAGAAAAAATCGAATAAGGTTTTGAAACCCCCTTGTTGAAGAATGTGGTCAATAAATTTTTAGAAATTATAAAGCATTTCAGAAGAATTAAAAAATGTTAATTGCAGAGTTCAAATAAACAGCGGTATCAAATTTCTAATCCAGTTGACGATAGTCTTAGCGACAGTCGAAGAAAATCGAGAAGAAAGGAAACAAAAAAACAATTATTCATAGTGTCACAAGTTCAACACACACCTACGCTTCTATGCATATACACACAGTCATGCATGCATACAATATTTTCGCAGGATACCCGACTTTATGGCTTATACGCAACCCTATTCTAAACTAACTTAATATTACCACATATAACGCTGCATACACTAACGAACTACGCAGTTTCGCACGCTGAATGTCAAAATTCGAACGGCCCTTATATACTCACTAGGTGTTTCTTTCACCGCTTGTGAGAATCAGAGCTGTATCTGTAGTATGAAAGGCCCCGAGAATGTCTCACTGTTGAGAAAGCTTGTGTAAACAAAATCTTTTATTGATTTTAGATGTAATTTAACTGTGCTTAACAATATTATAGGCACGAAAATGTTAGAAATCTTATTCAGTTATTCTTTCAATTGTAATGTAATTTGTAATATTATTCAGAACTGCAGCTCGAGCTAGAAAATTACCCTCACCATACCTACCGTTTTGGAGCCGCAAAACAGAAGGTGCATGATTACCACTGTAAGTTCGCGTTTAAGCCGAAAATGCACGACTCGAACTTCGGTTTTCTCAGGTCTTCTCCTACCCGCTGATTGCCGATATGAAAGCTTTGGAAAACTTCGGTGTTCTTCTATTTATATATCGAATCGCATTTGAGAGAAATTGGCGATTTTAATGTTTCGCGTGATTCTTAATTTCATGTATGTGTCGATTTTGAGTTTATGTTTTTCAGGTGTATATAATATGGATATTATTACTATTATATATATTATTAATCTTAACATTATAATTATATAATATTATATTAATATTAATGACTAGCTGACTAACTTTTAATAGAAATAGTTAAAATTTCAACTAAAACAATTATTTTTCTGCAAAAAAATAAACTTTCAATAAAATACATAAATTTTAAAACAATTTTTTTTAATTTTTAAACAAAAAGTAAAATTTTCAGCCAAAAAGCTGAATTCTATACTGCTTTAACTAAATCGATAAATCATTTAAAAAATGTTAACAAATTAGTTCCACTTTCAACCAGAAAAGTTGAAAAAAATGGTTAAGATTCTTTGAAATTGTTTTAAATTATTGAAATTAATTGAAAAATCCTTGGAATGTTTTGAAACATCCTAAAATATTTAAAATCCTTTAAAATCTCTTGAAATATTTTAAAGCTCTTGAAAATTCCTTGCAATTTTCAAAATACCCTAAAATATTTCAAATCCTTTAAAATCTTGTACTAAATTATTAAAATCATTAACAAATTCTTTGGAATCTATTAAAATATCCTAAGATATATCAAATCCTTTAAAATCTCATATTATATTACTGTGATCAATTGAACATTCCTTGGAGCCTTTTAAAATACTCTCAAATATTTCGAAACCTTCAAATTTTTTTTAAAAATCTTGACACCTTTTAAAGATTTCTAAAGTACTTTGAAATTGTTTTAAATAACTCTGCTAAAATTGTTTAAATTGTTTAAAATTCCTTTAAAGCATAAAAATGAATTGAAATCAATTCAAAATTCTTTGGAATCTATTAAAATGTCCTAAAATATATTAAATCTTTCAAAATCTCGTATTAAATTACCTTAATCAATATTGAAAATTCCTTGTAACATTTTAAAATACGCTTAAATACTGCAACACCTCCAAAATATTTTGACATACCTTGACCTTTTTTATAACGATTTTTACAGTACTTTTTAAAAATTATTTCTAATTCCTTAAAATTATAAAAATAAGATGAAAATTCCTTGGAATTTGTTAAAATATCCTGAAATATATCAAATCCTTTAAAGTCTCATATTAAATTACTTTAATCAATTCAAAATTCCTTGGAATCATTTAAAATTCTCTCCAAATTTTCAAATCTTTTGAAATACCTAAAACATTTTTTTATTATTTCTAAATACTTTGGATTTTTTTTATATAATCCTTCCAAAATTTCTTAATTCTTTAAAATTTCTGTGATTTATAAAAATAAATTTAAAATTCCTTGACATCTTTTAAAACATACTCAAATATTTAAAATTCCTAAAAATCTTTAGATATTTCTTGAAATTTTTTAAAGCTCTTGAAAATTCCTTGAAAGTTTAAAAATACCCTGATATATTTCAAATCTTTCAAAACATCCTCAAATATTTAAAATCCTTGAAAATCTTTTGAAATCTCTTGAAATTTTGTAAAGCTTCAGATTTTAATTTAGAAAAGAGAAAAATTTCAAAACGTTACAAACTGAAATGTTTGTAGATTAGAGTTTTGAAAATGGGATCAATAAAAATTCAAAGCTTTCAAAATTTAATATTCAAAAATTTTCAACTATGAAATGTAATAAATTTTCAACTCAATGGGATTCAAGCCTATAAATTTTAAATATTAACTTGGAAGTTTATTTACAAAAAATTACTGATCATAAATAAATTGAAGGCGTTCAAAATTTAAAAGTATGTTATTCCAAAAAGATATATAATTTTATAACTACATACAAAAATTGTTTCAGAAATAGTTAAACTTCAACTCGAGTAATTTCTATTAAAACTTTAATTTAATAGTTTAACTAATCTACAAACAGCTAAATTTTTTATGTTTTAAAATTTTTCTGTTTTCTAAATTTCAGTCTGAAGTAATTTCATTTACAGATTGTCCAATTGAAAAACATACATTTCAATTTTAAACGCTGTCAATTTATTTGTGATTATTAATTTTTATAAATAAACTTCCGAGTTTACAATTAAAAATTTGAAGACTTGAATCCCATCGATTTGAAAATTATTCTTATTGAATAGTGAAAACTTTGCGAAATTTCAATTTCGACAGCTTTGAATTTGTATTTAACCCATTCTCAAAACTCTAATTTACAATCATTTCAATATTTAAGGTTTTGAAAATTTTCTCTTTTCTAAATTTCAAGCTGAAGCTTTAAAAAATTTCAAAAGATTTCAAAAGATTTTAAAGGATTTTAAATATTTGAGGATCTTTTAAAAGATGTCAAGGAATTTTTAATTTATTTTTTTAATTTACAGGAATTTCAACAAATTAAAAAAAATGTTGGACCGTTTATTTAAAAAAATCCCAAAGTACTTTAGAAAGTATTAATATTTTTAAATGAATAATTTTATTGTTCCTTTTACTAAAAGAATTTGTCACATTTACTAAGCTTTAAAATTCTTTACTCAAATTATGAGCTTTGAGAATGAACAGATTTCAAGTCTTCAGTCCATCAAAATTGAGTGCTCGTAAAATTCGAGCCTTTAAAAGTAAAAAAAAAATAGGTAAGTTTATAAACAATTTCATAAATTTTATGAAATTAATTTTTGAATACAGATACTTTTAATATATTCTATTTAAAATTTCTAATTTTTTCAACTTACAAACTTTTAGGCTTCTTAAATTTAAGTTTTTCAAGTAATAAATTAAAAAAATTGTAGTTCCATTAAAGAGGCGGTACGTTCTAAACTTGTTATTCGTTTCGAAGATGTTAAAATTAGAAATATATAAATTTAAAATCTGCTGCCTACAAAATTAAATTCTAATTCAGTTAAAATGTAAAAGATCAGAAATGAACTATCTACGTAAACAGTGGTGCGGATCGCCTCTCGTTTTCTGCGACTGTCGACTAAGTTCTATAAGCTGAGGTGTCTCAGTTCTTTGAGTTCTAGTCTCTTAAATTATCTTTAGCAAGAAATCTAAAACTCCGGTTAAAATAATATAAAATCTGATCAACTTCATAACATAATGTACAAAATTATGTTTTAAATCCTATCTCTTTCAAATTCCTCGACTGTCATGTAAACTCTAGAGAAACTCTTTCAAACATTGTTAACCTTTAGAGTGTTTCTTAGAGAAGATCGCTTAGTTCATAAAATACTTTTACATAAGAATTACTCGACTTTTTTCTGCGACTCAATTTTTAAATATTAGTAGACTTTATTCTACATCTCATAAATAGTTTTCTATTATTTCTTCAAAGGCATTGAAACATTTGAAGACTTTTCTCTCTGTCCAAGATTCTTCAAATCAGCGTCTAAATTTTAAGCGACTAAATTTTTCCGTGCAGTTGGGTTTAAAACTATTTTTGTTGTTGTTGAAAATTCGACTATTTCTTTAAAAATTCATCATACTCGGTTAAAAACTAACTTTTTTCTTTAGTTTTCATTTTTAACAGTATAGTTCAATTTTCAACAAAATAGTCTAATTTTCAAACAAAAAAGATTAAATTTCAACCATAAACAGTTGCATTTACAATATGAAAAGTCGAAAGTTTTAGAAAACAGTAAACTTTTAAACTCAAAAAGCTGAATTTTCAACAAAAATGTTCATTTATAATCAAGAAAGAAGAATTTCCAAATCAATAATTGAATTTGAAAAAAAACATTGTCTTTTTTTCTGCATTTGCAACTTGATCGTCGAGTTTTCAGACAAAAGACGAATTTTGAACAAAAAAGTTTAATTTTCAACAAAATAGTTCAACTTTAAATAAAAAATATCAATTTTCAACCAAAATTATGAATTTGCCAACCAAAAAGTCGGATTTTTAACTACATAAGATAAATTTCCAACCCAAAATGAAAAAGTTACATTTTCAGTTAAATTAGTAAATTTTGGATTGAAAAAATGAATCTTCCACAAAATAGTTTAACTTTCAATCAAATAGAAGAATTTTTAACTAAAATGATAAACTTTTAACTTGAATAATTAAATTTACAGTTAAAACAATTAATTTTCAACTAAAAAAAAAACAATTTTCAGCCAGGCACACATTTTTAACGAATAATGTAATTGCATGTAGATATTTAAACCAAAAGGTATTTTAGTTTTAAATCCAAAACATTTAAATTAAATGAAAAAAGAAATAGTTGAATTTTCAATCTAAAAATGACGAATTTCCAATCAAATAATAAAATTTGTAACTGAAAATATAATCCCCAGGATTCAAACATGGAAAAAAAGAGCAGAAGCTTAATCTGGTAAGATTTTTAACAAAGAATCTTTTATAAGCGGAAGAAACCAATGTGAAATTGAAATTGAAAAATATCAAATTTATTATCATTGACAGTTATATAAATTCCCTGACTTTTGCTAGATTTCTTTCGAAATCCCGGATTTTTCTCTGATTCCTAGGTTTTCCCTGACCTACTTTCAAAATCTGAATCAGTTAGATTGTACTGACTTTCAGTCAAAATCCTGACTGATTTCAATCAGTGGCCCATTTCGAGCTATTTGAATCAGTCAGACTGCAGAACAAATCAGTGAATATTTTTGATGACTTTATTTAGTAACCCATCACTTACTGATTCAAACTTAAAGAATATGGTCACCCTTGTTTTTTTCAGTGTTCACTACACGCGCTACCAGTGGTATTTTTTGCCTTCTTTTTTTTTTCTTTTCTTTCTTTATTCTTTAAATAAATTCGTTTTTCTTTTTCTTTCTTTATGTAAAAAATACAGGAAAATTATTTGTATCTATACCCAAAGGTGAGGAACAAAAAAGATGGTACAAAATTGTTCGGCATGACATGTGCCCTACATCTTTAACGTCAACAGTATATTGTTGCGAAGATCATTTCAACCATAAGTGAATATTTTTATTTTGAATAGAAAAGAAGAAAATAGGTTTTTTTTGTAACATAAAACTATTATAAAGCTATTATTATTCTAAATCATTAATTTAAATAAAAATAAATGTTTCAAAAGGTTAAAGTCGATCGTCCCATTAACTTATTTTTTCGCTGTCACACCTCGAGTCTCAGCAACGTTGAAATTGAAGCACTTCGCAAAAAAATCACTTATAAGTGTTATCACTTTTGAAAAATTATTCGAACTGGCTTTAACGTATCCAAGTATACTGATACTCCGTGAAAATAAATCCTTTCAGCCCAAAGACATTGACAATTAATGATTTCAATTTTTTTTAACAAACTATGTATATCCTTCAGCTTTGATGGCGCGTGACGTCACACCATGTGTTTCATGCCATGATGGCGCCACTGTTTCGTTTAAAAATTGACGTTTCCAGTTGATATTTTGTCACTTTTTAATGAATTATTATAAATTATTAAAGAAATAAAATTAAGTTTTAATTTCATATATGAACTTTTTCGGAGTCAAAGTATATAAAGCTTAACTATAAGGCAAAAAAAATTGTTGTGGATGACCCTATTAAATTTATTAGTCACACTTGTAACAAAAATTTATTTTTCGAATTTTCAAGAAATTGCTACCAGTAGTTTAAAGTCAAAGAGATGATAACATGAAAATGAACAATTTTCTTTGGACAAGCTTCATATCTGCAATGGCTGATAACAGTTATTTGGTTCTAACTGGAAGTAAGAACCGTTTTCGAGACGACAGACCCTCCTTCATGAAAGTACCATTGTCAGAAATAAGTACATGGCACCAGAATGCTGCACAATGTACATCCACGGGCTTTTAAGAAAGTGACAACGTCCTAGGTCATAAAAGTAGAGACAACACCTAGTGCAAACACGGAAGCAAGCAAGTGGAAGTATCTAGTCAACACGCTTGAGAAAATCCGCGTAGAAGAAAAAAGAGGGAACAAGCGAGGTGTGCACATCAGAAATTCATCCTGAGTGAACACTGATGAAACGACCGGATGAATGAATCAACCTCGCGAGTACGTTGGCGAGACAAACTGATATGGCTTGCTTCAGTTTTATTCTGCGTGGGGATTCAAGTATCTTTACATTTATCTGGTCCTTTTCTAAATCAAAATGCGTCCTTAGACATTGCTACTAAAATGCGAATCTGGGTTAGTTAAAAATAACTGCCAGCGAGACTAGATTTAGGCTGAATGTAATTAGACTGCATTTTAGACGCCTACCATTTCACTGAACTACTGATTCACTTGTCAAATTTTCTTCTCTATCAAATTAGATCCCAGTTCATTCGTCAAAAACCAGATTTTTTATTCACCTTACTTTTCGATGATTTTTTACCCGGACTTGAAGAATCGACTACCTATTCAGACTATGGGAAGTAAAAAAAGTTGTACTAAATGAAAGCCATTTAAAGTTTACACAAATAAAAATTTTTGTGTAAGATTGTACAGTTTTTAATTTATTAAATTTGCCGCTATCAAATTTTGAGTACTTGAATTTCAAAACAATCGGCTTGGAACATTTTTCAATTTAACGTTGTTCACCTCTTCCAATAAAATAAAATTATTTTTTCTAACCATTATTATTCAAAGACAAGCATTTTAATCTTATAACATTTTAATTTGAATTTTCAATCCAAAAAAAGGACATTTGTTTACAAATATACGAGTGAAAGATTAAATTATGTTAGTTAAATTTTCACCTAAAAAATTAATTTTAAACAAAAAGAAACAAATTTTAAACAAAATAGTTAATTTTGCGTTAAAGAAATTTATTTTCAGGCTAATAAAAACGAATTTTCAACGAAATAGTTTATTAATTTTATTTTTTTATGTCTACGGATAGAAGAGAGTTGAATTTCAAGTGAAATTATATATCCTTAATTGAAATATTTGAGCTTTAAACCAAAGAGATGAATTTCTAACCAAATAGTCGAAATTCTAAGCAAAAAAGATTAAACTTAAATCAACAACAGTTGCATTTTCAAGCAAATAGTTGAATTTTCCACGACAACAAATTAATTTTTAACAAAACAGTTGAATTTTTAACCAAATAGTTCATTTTTGAACCAAAAAATATTAATTTAAAAAAATAGTGTAAGAGTAAAATATTTCAACAAAATTAAATAATTTGTTTTTAAATCAAACAACGTTTAAAAATTAAAAATTTCAACAAATTGGCTGAATCCTCAACGAAAAAAAGATTTATTTTGAAGCAAAAGGTAATAAACTTCTACTAAAACAGATCAATCTTTAAACCAAAAAGACGAATTAAAAAAAAAACAATTGGATATTTAACCAAAAAGTTTGACTTTTCCGGAAAATTTAAATATTCAATCAAATAATAAAATTTGTGACTAAAAATATAATTGTCAGAAGGAAACATCTAAAAAAAGAAATAAAAATACAAGGCAAATAAATTACTATTTAAATAAATATCAGGGTGGTCGAAAACTTCATTTGATAAATTCCTTATTAACTCCCTGGCCAATTCTTTACCGTCCCTGTAACATAAAAAAAGAATGTTTTGTAAACGGACTAAAATAATTTCAAATTCAAATGTTTTAATTTCAAATTTATTAACCTGAACAGTTGTTCCCAGAATTTTCTCTGACCTGCCACTTGAAACTTTTTGTCTTTAAATTATAGATTGCATTTTTGATAGATTATAGCTTTTAATTATAAATTATTAAATTTAAATAATTGAAACTAAAAACTCAACCATCTTCAACTTTTTAATTTGGAGAATGTAATAAACGTTTTCAATTTCCTTGACCGCCGTAGTCCCGGAGATTGTACAAAATTATTGAAATATGCAATCGCAAAATGTAAATTTAGTTTACAATTTCCTTTGAAGGAAAACTTGAACGATTACATTACGTATGAATGATTATTATTCAGCTTACCATTGTATGCTTTAAGAGGAAAAATCAACAAACGTTTCGTCATATTACGTCCCGTACTCTTTACAGTATGAAAGTAGCGAATATTTAAAGATTCGAGATACAGATACGGCTGGATTTTATAATTCAAGATCAAGACTCAAAAGTTTTATATAACTCTCTTTACTATAACTCTTTAATAAAGACTGACCATCCCAGGTTTTTTTTTTTAGATATGATTTTTCATAGCATTTAGCCATTCAAATATTTCGCTTTTTTCAAAAATCGACTCGTAATATGTATACAATTTCGCAATTTTATTATAATGTTTTTTTCAGTTCTTGTAATTCACTGAATGAGAAAAAATAGTACCATTCGAATAATTAAATAAACAATACCTCAAACATAATTCATCATTTCTTGATATTGTTCCGGGGGTCCAGGAAATTAAATAATATAATTGAAACAAATGTTTACTTTATCCTCATATAAACTGAACTCCCCAATTTTTGCCGCCCGATAAATCGCCGACTTCATGCTTGAATAATCTGCCTCCTGCCCCCGAGCATCCTTGCAAGCTTATACGTTCGAATAGTCAATACCGTGTCTGAAGTTGTTTTAGGACACGACTCTCTGGGTCAACCAGACCCGAGGCCGGCAAAAAATCGGAAGTTGAGTGTGCCTCAAATTTAGTTCAGATTTAACATATTAATATTCTGAATGAAACATATTTTCCAGGTCTGTAGTTAACCTGGAAAAATAGGGTAAATAAGGAGATTCTTCACGATAATAGGGAAATATATTCTTTTACGTGAAATTAATGTGAGTACTGTATTAACTTAAATTTCAACCGCTTCAAATTCAGGTGCCAGAAGCTGGAAGTGCAATATTGTCATATAGATATGGGCACTACACTTTAAGTAAAAATATTAAATTTTTTCCCCAATTAGTTGAATTTTTAACTAAAAAATCTGCTCCATCACGGAAACATCCTCATCGCGCGCTATGCGCGCGGCACGCTTCGTTTTGTTTTACGCTAGCTTAACGTTAGCTGACGGAACCCTGTGAAATAAACTTTAAATCGAGTTCTGCCATTTCACATAATCAAGGGCTCATTTAATACTCATTTAATGCCCTATTGCCAAATTTAATGCTGCACTATTTTTGTTAAACCAGGGATTACGCTTGCTTTGAAACCCTATGTGAAATAAACGTTAAATCGAGTTCTGTACCATCATATAATTAAGGACTCATTTAAGTATCTCCAAAACCATAACAAATTATTTTCTAAAAGCCATACTTATACTGAAAAACCACCCTTATATAAATTATGCACAAATTGTAAATCTGACCATACTATAATTAAGAGCTCATTCAAGGCTCATTTAATGCCCTATTGCCAAATTTAATGCTGCACTGTTTTAAAAATCTGGGAGTTTCGCTACACTGTTAAAAATAATATTAACTTTAATATACCCATGTGTATGAAAATTAATATACTAAGCATATGAAATCGCCGTTAAGAACGCGTACAATAAATTTCATATACATTCACGTTAATCACTTGCGAGAAAAATCATAAAATTTCATTTTTCACAAATTTAAAATAAGTTTAGCTGTAATTTGCGATTCTAAATAATAAAACATGATACCCTCTTTATGTTAACCAAAAATAAAATTGGATTTCAAGTCGAAAAGTTCAATTAAGCAAATAAATAATAGATTTAACCTACAATTAATTGTATTCGACTTAAATTTTGACCATTTAGAACGAATTTAGGACAAAAAATTTTACCCGTACATTGCACTTTCATTATAAATAACAACTGAGTCGACGAATTCTAGATTATTAATTTATTTGAGAATATTTGACAAGATTTAAAGAAATGAGCGCAGGTTGAGTTTTTACGCACATTGCTGTACTGACCTGTATATTAAATTTAATACACATGTATATTAAATTCACTACACCAGTGTATGTTACATTTCAGTAGCGGTAGTGCATAATTGTTTCACACACATGTATATTAAACCTCATACAGATTTTTCTAACAGTGTATCTAAACATTAAGCTAGCGTAACTCCGTTTTTTTTACAATTGTTGAGCATTAAATGAGCATTAAATAAGCCCTTAATTATGTGATATGAAAGAACTTGATTTGCAGTTTATTTCACATTGGGTTCCCTCAGCTTAGCGTTAAGCTAGCATAACGCCCGGTTTTTTGAAAAAATATTGGAGCATTAAATTTGACAATAGGGCATTAAATTAGCATTAAATAAGCCGTTAATCATAAAATAGGTTTCAACTCGATCCGAACATGTGGTTACGTCAGCTTAACCTATCCGTTTGAGCGCGTCTAGGGCGCGCAACTGTTGGACAACTCTAATTTGGTGATTGTGAATTCTCTTTTGTTAAAGCTCCTTCAGATTTAACAAATATATTCTCATGACGTATCTCGTGCTTCGCACTTGCGTTTATCCCTGAAATTGTAGATCATTTCCTTTGAATTTATATTATTACAATTCATAACATGTATTGGTATTAAAGCAGACGCAGTTTTATTGTCTCGCTTAAAAAAATGCGCATTCTTTAAAAAAATGGTTATTTAACATTTTATTGTAACTTCTGCCGTTTTTTCATAAACTCAATTTGCTCATTTTCAATGTTATTTTTACTATTTAAACGTTACACATATGGTCTACACAGCAGCCTTACGATTTTTAAACTTCTTAATTATATCCCTAAACTCAGTGACACAGACTTTCTCAATTGAATTTTCTATAGCATCATGTTTTACATCGCAGTTGTGGTACCATATTGCTTCCTCTCCTAATGATTCACTAAAAGAGTCTCTCAAAGCGTCTAGGGTGGAGAGTCTACACTGTTGAGAATGTTTGCAATTTTAATATTCATTTACTCTATATTTGTATAGTAAATCTAAAAACTCGGTCTGTGGAATAGTAATTCAGAGACTGCATAGTAAATGTAATATACATGTATATTGATCAACTCTTAGAAAAGTCGGGTAATTTTGTTTTACACCAATTAAAATAATTTTGTCAGTAATGTTTAAATTTAAGTAATAAAACATACTATTTTCACTTTAAAATTCTAACAGTTACAGTGAATTTAGGAAAAACCCAACTTATACGCTGCACTATCATCAAAAATAAGAATATAGTCGATGAATTGTATGTTTTTTGGGTGCATTTAAGACTTTTAACTTTCACGCAATCTGTTTTACTATATAATTTTACAAGATGATGGCATATTGCTTCCATTACTTTTATAGTAAAATCGCTTAGAAATTTACAACAGTGTAATCACAACAACAATCCCACGAAACTTCGATTAAAGAGGTTGATGTTTTATGCTGACAAGGTCACCAACCTTCAGCAGCGTTTAGTTAGTTGAATGGAATAATGTATTTTTTCATTTGTCATTATTTTTGTGCAACCAAAATGTGAATTTTCGATTTTCCAGACAAATTCAAAAAGTTTTTATAATAATCTTGTAGGGTGTTAAAAATTCATAGTTTTTCTCTTCTTGACTTTTTCTCATATCCAGCGTTGTTTGGTTTAAAATGCTAATTTTCGTTTGATTTATGAAATTTCGTTAATGCTAGAACTCCTGTAATGTTTTTATTACCAAAAGAAGTTATAAGGGTACATTGTTTCTTTCTTGTTAGTGATACTGATAAACGTTCATACAATTTTTAAATTCTGAAAAAAGTAGTCTGAAAAATTTTTTAAATGCTTTAACTTTTCGTATTTTTACCCAAAATGACTGGCTAACGAACTTGACCTTCATTTTAAGACACTTAAGGCCAATCCAATCTGTCGATTCTTTTGAAAGTTATCGTGCTAACAAACTAAAAAGCGACAGACACACGAACAGAATAACAGACAGACAGACGTTCGTAAAACCCTGTTTTTTCGGATTCAGATGTTCTCAAAACGTGGACATTTGACAAAAACTGGGGGTGTAAAATTATATAAAAATGTGATACCTTCTCTGATGAGAATGTAAAAAGTTAAATTTTAAACCAAACATGGAATAGTTAAATTTTCTATCAAAGTGATGATAAATTTTCAGCCAGGGACCCGACCGAAATAAAATACGTGAAACCAATCAATCGCTCTTCCGAGAATTGACGCCGCGCCGCAGGTAGGTGTAACAGGTGCTGCGCGCGATCTGCCGTTGTCACTCAGGCGAGCACACAAGCGTGAACAAACAAAAGCGAAGCGCGCTATAATGAGTTAGTTTCCACCCACCGTAACCCCCAAAATCGGCGCTATAGAAGAGTTTCAGTGTACTTTCACGATTTTCGATCTGCTTCTATACTGCCAATAGGCAGTATCGTATTGAATAATAGCTTATTTGAAATGATTAAAAGTGAAAAGCAATTATATACAGCAAATAATAAGAGAAAAATTATTTAAAATGATTCTTTGTTCAAAAGAAGAATTGGAAAGTAGGATTATAATTTTTTATGAGATTTTCTCCTTAAAAATAAATGATCGGTTTTAATTTTAAAGAAGGAATATCTTTTTTATCTTAAATATGAATTTACAATAATTCCCAACATACTTATGCACTTGTTGTGAACATTACGGTAATTAATCAAGTTGGCCATCCGCGAAGGGTCATTGGCTCATCAGTAGATGGTCGAAATAAGTGAAAACCCGATGATCGTATTGACCATCCCGAAAGGATACCTCGATTATCCCTGACATTGAGTCTGACCTTTTTGTGACAGTCAGACTGGCCATAAAATAAGAGCCTCTCTGACTATGTCAAACACATTCTGAAATTCCTTTTAGACCATCTAAATGAACGGACTGGCTCTCTAAATTTTGACCCTCTAACTTTGACCATCTATTTTTCTCCGTGCAAACGTAACTATATTCGCTCGATTTAAGTTCCGTTATTCAAAATACCGAAATTTTAACGAAATTTTTTAACAACGCTTAATTTCAAAAAATATTTTATTCGAATCCTTGTGCATCTTATGTACATATTAATAGACAGATCGGTAAAATATGACGTGATAAAAATTTCAATTTTAATTTTGTTCCAATCAGTCTAAGCGTAACTAATAGAAAACAAAAGATTCAGTACTTTTTGGATAACGTAACGAAAAGAAAGTTTCGGACCGCTCCTATTGTCAATGAAAATAGTGGATGTTTGAAACGAAAAGATGAATTTTCAACCAAAGTGATTAATTATCAACCAAAAAATGAATTTCCAACCAATAAGACTAATTTTCTACAACAACAAAAAATGCATGTTCAACAAAATATTTAAATTGTCTACCAAAGTGAAGAATTTCCAACTAAAATAGTTTCCATTTAAATCGAAAAGATGAATTTTAAACCAAAACTATGACTTTTCGACAACATTTATTTTAAACAAAAAATGAAATATTACAATTAACAGTGAAAGCAAAAATAATGTTTAGCCAAGGAGCAATTTTCTACTAAAACTGTGGAATATTCAAATGAATTATTTACATTTTTATTTCAGACATTTAATTAGAAATACAATTGTTTTCAAACAAAATGTTTACATTTGTAGATGAGAAAATTAATCGTAAAAAAAGAACAAATTTTCAACAAAATATTTCAATTTTCAATCAAAGACGCGAATGTTCAGTTAAAATGATGAAGCTTCAATTAAAATAGTTCAATGTATTTTAGGTTCGAAACAACAAATTTCCAACAAAATACATGCATACTCAACTATAAAAGATACATTTTAAACCGAAAAATGAAAAAGTACAAATTAAAAAGATAAAAATTCATTTTAAAAAAAGAGGAATTTCATCTAAAATCATGGACTGTTCAACTGGATTGGTTAAATTTTCAACTTCAAAAATTAAAGAAAAAGAGAGAATTTTCAACAAAATATTTCAATTTTCAATCAAATACGTGAATTTTCTGTTAAAATTATGAATATGAAATTTAAATAGTTGAATTTTAAATCAAAAAGATGGACTTCTAACTAAAATGATGAATCTTGAACTAGAATAGTTGAATTCTCAACCAAAATATAAGTTAAAAAAAGTGTTCTGTCTTGATATTCAGGATATTCAAGTTAAATATTGTTAAATTTAATATGGTAACAGGATAGTTACATTTTTAATTGAAAAAAGTAGTTGAAAAATTGTTTTAACTAAATCTTTAAATCAAGTAATATGAAGCTATGTTTACAAATGAAAAAAACATTGTTATTTTATTTAATATTACAATTTAAAAAATGGAAACAATTTCGAAGTTTATGCAGATAAATCCAAATTTCCTGACAATTCCAGGTTTTTTGAGGTGAGCAGATACCCTAAACATATAAGTCAATAGCAATTTATCATTAAAGAAAGTTAGTGATCCATCATGGCAACTAGAAGAATGAAAGGCTTTAGATTCTAATTCCCAAGCGACAGAGTGACGCCTTTGGAAAACGTGGGTATGTTACTTAACCAATTTAGATACACAGTATCAGTAGCTACAAGTGAGTGGTTACCTGTCTGTCATTTACGTTTTCAACGTGAGAAAACAGGTTAACGATAGCTTTAATGAAGAAACAACAATTACAGTTACTCGTCTTTCCTTTTACTACGCCTTCTTTTTTTCAAAGTAGCCTGCTTTATTTTTTGCAAAATTCAAGAAAGAGGGGAAAGTGTTCTTAAAAGTTGAAATTAATTCAACGAGAATAGATAAAAATTGAATAGCGTTGGCTACATTTTGCTTATAATACAGCTTTTATTCAAGAAAAATACACCTATCGATTACCTACAAAGTTCAAGAGTGTCTTTACATTGTCATCTGAAGTTGGTTGATCCAAGGAGGAGAATATATTGCTCTATCCCACTAAAAGACTTACTAGAACATTTTCCCAACTCTACCGACCGTGAATAAACTGACAGTAATAACCAGAGTGCAATTGAATCTAAATGAAATAATTATCGAGTGACATATATTACATGAAAAGGTTATGGAATTTTTTACAACAGTAAGAAAATAAAGATGATATAATATAAATGATCAATGAGAAATATGGCAATAAATGATAAGAGTGATATTAATCTAGAAAAGGGATATTTGACTTTCTTCCATTTAAATGGTATAAAGCCATATTTGCGACATTTCAGAGTTATCAAATTATTCTCGCGGAATTTGCTGAAATGAAGTTGTGTTGTAATAAATCTACGTTCGTTGCATTGTTAATTCTCCGCACAGAGTAAGGGTATTTGACTTAGGAAGATATTTTAAAACTAGTCGCGAGGTTTTTTCGCCAAGAAATATGTGCGTTATACTATAATTTGTGAACGTGCCAAAGGCTCAACAGATTAAGTTTTTTGTGATTTATTTAGAACCACTCTATTCAGATTATTCAATTTTTCAAATTGAAAACGTTTCTAAAAAATACTAATTTTAGAAACATTTTCCAAAGAATATGTAAACAAAAAACATATCTCTTTTTATAAATGTAGGTGGACCTTTATTCCTAAAAAAAATCTTAATAGCATTCATTGACTGTTTGAATAGAATCTCGAGCTTAGTGTCTCTGTTCCAAAGATTCTTTTAAGAACGAAAATAAATTTATTTGCTTGAACCGTTTTATGTATCAAAAACAGAACACAAAAAATCTCACAAATAAAAATTAAACTTCCAAATACCTCCTTTACGGTACATGAGAAGCAAATTTATAATAATTATTTATAGGAAAAGTACAAGAATGAAGAATGTAATCTTATATTAATGAAATTCAAAATCACCACGTCCATTCCATTTCCCCAATTTTAATCAATTTCGCTGAAATCTGTATTTCAAAAAAACAAAAAATTTCAAGAAATATAACAACATTTTAAAAATAAGATCCTGCGTAGAACATCTTCATAACCTATTCCAACATTTTTAACACATTTACCACAAAAATATTGAGCTTATATTTCGATTTTTAAAACCAAACTGAATAATTGAAAATTGACGATTAAAACGTTCGAGAAATAGATAGATTATTTTCCATTTGTCAACTTGATTAGAAAAAAAACATGAAACTCAACCTCGCAGTAACTGTTCTTTTTAAAGAGAAAATTCTCACTGTCAATCAACAGGAAGTTCCCTGGCCTAGATCATTTAGATACTTTATAGAGGTTCTTGAATACAGGTTTATTATCATAAAATTAAAGTTTGTTTTTATTAAGCCCAACTCTCTTTACATTTATGTTAGCATTTCAATTTCAATCTTTCAGTTATAAATCATAATATATAAGGCAAATTTAATCCATATGAACAAATAATCTAATGTAGATCTATTCTTAAAAAACGCTTTGCATCTTATGATATCTGAAAAAATAAATGTGACTCAACCAGGATGACCGCAAACTTCATTTTTTAAATTTCCTGACGTCTAATATCCAAAGATCAGTATTTAATTTAAAAGAACGAATTTTCAACTTAACACTTAGATTTTCGACCACAAAAAATGACTTTTTAACGAAATAGTTAAATTTTCAACAAAATAGTTGAATTTTTAACCAAATCGCTAATTTTCCACAGACAAAAATAAATTTTTAACCAAATGAATGAATCTTGAAAAAAAATTTTTGAATCCAAAAGCACGAATTTTCTGTCCAAATAGAAGGATGTTCAACAGTTTAAAAAAATTTGAAAAATATACGGAAAATTTACAACCAAAAATTTATTTTCGTTTATAAACGTTGCGAACTTTAGTTACGTGAATTTTCGACTGAAAAAGATGACTTTTTACAAAAATACTTGAATTTTCAAGGGCAAAAGATAAATTTTTAACCAAGAATATTTATTCTTTACAACAAAAGAACGAATTTTCAACAAGCGAGTTGAGCTTGTCTCTAAATAGTTGAATATTCACTCTAGAAAGATGAATTTTGCACCAAATGGTTGAATTTTTAATAATAAAAAAGATTAAACTGCAACCGCAAATTGTATTTTCAATCAAATAGTTACATTTTCAAGCAAAAAATACGATTTTTGTAGAAGAGAGTTGCATTTTCAAACCAAAAAGTTGAATTTTCAACCTACCAAGCTAATTTCTCAACCAAAATGTATTAGCTGATATTAAAAAAAAAATTCTACTAAACGAGATTAATTTAAAAACCAAAAAGTTAAGAAAGAAAAATAAATTCTTTCAAATTGCTGAGCTTTGAATCCAAAAGACGAACTTATTATAAAACAGTTCAATTTTTAACATAAATGCTGCATTTTCTACCAAAAAAGAGGACTTTCAAACCAACAAGATTAGATTCCTCAGCAAAAAAAAAAAACAACGAATTTTCAACAGAATAGTTAAACTTTCTAACAAATAAATAAATTTTTCACAAAGCATTTCAACTTTTACCTAAGCAATTTTAAATAAAAAACAGTTGAATTCAACCAAATAGACCCATTTTCAACAAAATAGTTTCATTTTCATCCAAAAAAGATTAAATTTCTACTAACAGAGATGAACTTTTAAACTGAAAAGACGAATTTTTAATAACAATATATGAAATCCAAGAAAAAGTTAATTACACCAAACTAGTTGAATTTTCGATACAGAAAGAGGAATTTTAAATAGAGTTTTACTAATGAGCTGAGCAAACAAATAATAAGACTCATTATCCATCCACTTAATTATTGATTTACTTTGCGGGTGGAATCTACGAGATAAATAGCTGAAATAATATCTCAAAATATAAATTCGAAGTTTGCAGTTAGAGTTAATGAGCCTTCACTAAACACACAGAACTGCAGCGTAGCCTGAATAGTAATACAAGTTTCAAGGGGTACATGCTCTTTAAATTGTGATTTTCAATCATTTTCTCCAGACTCTAGAGAGTAGTTTATATAAATTGATTAAAACGACGTTAACAGACTTTCTACAGATTACTTTGACTAATTTTATATTAGTTCAAGGAATTAGAATGTACAGAAAATGTATTTGTTTTTCATAAATAATTCGAAAAAATGTAGACAAGGACAAAAAACAAGAAGTCACAAATATTAAGTTTAGAATATTATCCTAAACTCTAAAGAAACTTCTGACACATGATAAGTGAAAAGAGTAGCATTTAGTAGCACTTGATAGAAAACCGTATTAAAAAGTCGACTCTATCAAATAAAGTAGCAAAAAGTGTTAAACATAGTTTAGTTAGAAGCCTGGTAATAGAATACTTGCATCTGGCGGAAATTTGATCCTGTCATATGTTTAGCAGCCTAATAATGGAAAACTGGAGATTTGTATCAAATTCCAACTTTCTTCCGAAATTATGTAAAGTTGGAAAATATTCTTCTCGTGGTTCTAACATCTAAGCTTCTAAAGCAATGTTAAATATTCCTTATTGATATTCAATTAAATTTAAAACAACGTCTGGGTGGACACAAAAATTCATTTTTAAAATTGTTTGACTTAACCCAGAGCAATTTTTTAATTTTCCTGTAAATTAATATTCAAAGACCAGCATTTTTATATTGTAACATGTTTTATATAGAATTGTTTAGAGTAAAAATAAAACAATTCCGGATTAATATTTAATGATTTTTTGATTTAAATGAACGATATTTCCACAAAACAGTTTAATTTTCAAGCAAAAGGGACGAATTTTCATATAAAAAGTTGAATTTGTCAAAATCATAAACCTTCAACAAAGCAGCTGAATTTTTGACCAAAAAATATGAATTTTCAATAGATAAAGATTGTTCAGTCAAGTAAGGAAAAAAAGTTCGATTTTAAATAGGAAAATACGAATTTTAAAAAGGAAAATACAAATTTAAAAAAAAACTTGATTTTAAACCAAAAAGATTAGTCTCTGCTCCATAAGAAAAAACTTCAACTTAAAAATATGAATTTTCATGAAAAACTTGCAAGCGTTGCCTTTTCAGCTAAAAAAATTAATTTAATATAAAACGTAATGTTCAGCCTTGAATAGTTCAATTTGCGATCAAAAAAATTTGATCCCCGAAAAAAAATTTTAACTAGAGATAATTTTTTAACTAAACCTATGGTTCTTAATATAAAACAATAATTTAGTGACAAAATCGCTTAACCGTGAACCAAGTTGCAGTTCCATTTTTTACCAAAAACAAAATGGAATTTCGAACTAAAATTTTTCAACAAAAAGATGAATGGGAAAAATTTTAATTATCGAACAAGAAAGACTTGAGTTGAATTTTCAACATCAAAATATGAATTTTCAATAAAAACTTAACTTTGTGCCAAACCAGTGGTTTTTTAAACCCACACTGTAAAAAAAATCTATTGAATTTTACGTCTCTGGTGGATGTAAATAAAAGGACCCTCGGGTATCGGAGTAACTTTACGATCCTGTGGTGATATTCCAATTCGCTTGATAATTTTACACGCGAAAATGTAAAATTCATTATGTGAAAGAATAAAATAAAATAAAATTTATCAGGGCGACAGGTTTCGAACACTCGAAGCTCAAACTTCGTAGACTTTCATGGAGATTGAAGAAACACAAGCCGGACACGTTACCACTTACCTAAAACACATAAGATACTATGGGTATTTTTTTGATGTTTAAACATTCCGTGACAAAAATATTAAATATACGTTTTGAATAACCGCAAATTTTTCCGTTCCAATAGCAGAAAATGTAAAATGCAAAACAGGAATAGCTCGAATTCGGTCTATTTTTGTGTAAAAGCTGTCAAAAAAGTTGAACACAGCTGTCAATTTCCTCGTTGGTAAAATTAAAGATCTCGATGTAATTTTCAATCACAAGAAAGTGATTTTACTGACGCATGGTATTTTTACACGCTGCGACTGCATTTTCCCTTCTGAATGTAAAGTTCATACGAGGGAATGTGTAATTTTATTTTTATCCAGTGTGTAATATTACACTGCTGTTCGAGAGTCCTTTTATTTACATCGCTAGAGGATGTTATTTCACATACTTTCGCAAAATCACACAGTGAAGTGTGTGATATTTACGATTATACAATATGTAATTTTCCGAAATTTTGTAATTTTACACAAATCTTTTTTTACAGTGCAAAAAGACAAAATTTCAAAAAAGAAGTTGAGTTTTCAACCAAAAAGAAAGAGTTTAATAAAATTGCACAATTTTCAATAAAATAATCAAATTAAATAAAAATGTAATCCTGACAATATTAATATTCAAATACCAGAATCTTAAACTAGTAACATTTTTAACAAAGTATGTAGTTGCAATTTCAATGAAAAAACATCAATTTTCAACTATAAAGGTAAATTTTCAACAAAGATAAGAATTCTTGACGACAAATTTGATAGTTAACACTCCAACAACAAAAAACAAATTATCAACCAAATAGACGAATTTTAAACTAAGATTATAAATCTTCATTTTAACAAATTGGTTCAACCTTCAAACAAGTAGTTCAATTATTTTTAATCAAATACAGTAATAAAAAAATAATGTACTAGTCAAATATTTCAACCAAAAAAATTATTTAGTTTAAAATCAATAATTGTAAAAAAAAAACTAGACTTTTCAACAAAATAGATGAATCATCAACGAAGGTAGATTAATTTTCAACTAAACAGTTGCATTTTTGACTCAAAAAGAATAATCTTCTACTGAAACAGAAGCATTTTAAAACCAAAAACACGAATTAAAAAAAAACAGTTGAATTTTCAACCATAACGGTGGATTTTTTGACAGAATTCTTAAATTTTCCACAAATAATACATCTTTCAACTGAAAATATAATCATCAGTAGCAAGAACCTGAAAAACAATGGAAAATACAATACACATAAATTACTAAGAAGAATATTTTATCACAGTGGTCACAAAACTTCATTTTCAAAATTCTCTAATTGTCCCCTGGTCAATTTTAAATTCTCCCTGACCATAAATATTCAAAATTGAGAATCTAATATTGTACATTTTTTAACATAGAATATTTTATAAACGGAATAAAAACAATATCGACTTAAAACTTATTATCCTGGACAGATATTTAAGTGCATCTTATAGAAAGCTTCTGACTTTTGAAAGATATTTTATTTTAAATCCCTGACTTTCCCTTTTAAATGAAATTCCTCGAACGTTTAGAACTATAGTGGTTTAAAAATTCATTGCAATTTTTTTTTCACTACAGACGGGCTTGCTCCGTTTGTGAGGTTCCCCGGAGAGAGAAATTCCATGTTTTTTTAAATCAGTCGGTTTTCGGAAAAATGGGGAAAAATCTTTACTTGTTATTAACTTTTTGGGAAATTGAATTTGAGTAACTACTTAAAAAATGTTAAAAAAATAATTTGCACCCATAACTTTTAAATTTGACACCCCAGAGTTTTTCTCTAGTCTTCGACATTTGCACCAAAAAAATGCAAAATAGCTATTTCATGTAAAATTTATGATAAAGACGGGATTTTTGTTTTTGATTAACTCAACACAAATTTTGTTTATTTTATAAGTGACAAGTTTGGAAGTATTTTCGAACTAACTATAAATTGGTCAAACATTCATTATTATGCAAATTGTTAAATTTCGGCCTTAGGTCAATTTTGCATATACAATTTGCACATACTTAATATATTGGTCTAAAATTTAAAAAAAGTTAATAAAATTAATTATTATGTTTTAATTTTTCCTGCAAATCATGAAAAGTTTGTATTTTCTGGAATGAACGACACACTAAATTAATTTTAGGAGTAATAGTTAACGTTGAAGACGTTTTGCAATTGTTTACTGAATTTCCTTTTGTTTTAAATTTTTTTCCAACAAGTCATAAAAATGTACTACTTCTTGATCTAATTCCACACATAATGAATTATAGGAGTAATATATTTTGGTCGAGACATTATTAAATGTTTAAACAATTAATAATCTTCCACTTCTGATTTTTTATTGGAAAGTTAGGACATATACTAGGTTTTTAATCTCCTTACACCATCTCGCTTATTATAAAGAAGTTATACCACAATTGTTCAAACAATTATTATTTGCTTAAACGATTTTTTTCATAAAATTATTAATACACAAATTAACTACCTCAATAATCCGACTACAAAAAAGTAACTATTCATAATATAATGAAACATATTGTTCAACCAAATAATATTGTTTTGAAAAATTAAGGTATAACTTCTGAAAGAAACAATATCTTAATAAGGACCGACAGAGTAATAAATTTAAAAAAGCTACAATTTTCTCCACCCTTTTTATGAAAAGATGGAAGTGCATTGTTTAATAATCGTGCAATAAGCAATTTAATGCCTTAAACAAAAAATATGGTTCCTATCGTCCATTAAGTGTGTGATTAGTTCAACAAACTCCTAAAATATCATGATTTGACATGGAAAACAAATGTAAAAAATATAAATCGTTTAAATAATTACAACATTTCTTCAAGAACAAATACTTTTCTTAACAATCATTAATTGTGTCATTAATTCCAGAAAATAAGAACTCTTCATGATTTGGTAGGAAAACAAAAATCGAAGAAGATATAAATTGCTTAAAGAATTTAAAAAATAAATTAATAAAAGAATATTCTCAAAATTCTCTTTCTGTGTGATTAATTCCCAAAAATACTTACTTTTTATGATTTAAAGCGGAAATTTGAATTTCTTAACCAATAATAATTGTTCAAATAATTTGAAATTTGTTTATAAATACTTGTAAGCTTTTCATGCATTTTAAATAAAACTATTTTGCATTATCGGCGTAGTTTCCGGGCAAAATACAAAGTGGTTGAGTCTTTAAATCTAAACGTAATGGAGTGGAAAACGATTCCATGAATACGAGGGGAATTATTCAAAATTTTGTATGTACATTAGATTGCAAAAGATTTCATGGATTATAGGAAATCCATTATAAAAAATCATTGTATGGGGGAAAAATACACGATAAACAGCATTGGAATAAAGAATATAAAAATATTGATGGGATTAATGTCAAAATTATAGAAACTGCAAAAGAACGATTTATTTACTCTCATACGCAACTACAAAAAAATAGTAAATCTGCACAAATAAAATTTGAATAGCGAAAATTGGTGAATTCCCTTGATATCTCTAAAATCTCTTAAAATTTAATTAAAATCTGTTAAAATCGATTAGAAGTTGTAAAATTTACCAACATATTCAAACTAATTAGTATTTTCTCATTGAATTTATGAAATCCGTATAAATCCCTTGAAATAAAATTTAATTTATTTTGTGAAGTATAAATCATTTGACTTCCCATGAATATAAATTAAATTAAACTTATTCATAAAATTTATCTGGAAAAAAGTTCAAATACCTAGAAATCTTTTAAATTCCTTCAAAGCCTTGGGGGATTTAATTAAATCTTTTAGATCTTGTGAAATTCTAGAATATTCTTTGAAATCCCTTGAAATACCTTAAAATATTTGGAATCGCTATAAATCCCTTAAAATTTAATTAAAATTTTTCAAAATCCCTGGGAACTTCGAATATTTCTTAAAATCCTGTAGAAACTTCTGAAATCTTTGGAGATTGCAAAAACACACTGTAAAAAGTATAAATCATTTGAGAGCCCTTGAATATTGTTTGAATTAAACATATTCATTGAAGTTCTCTTTAAAAACCAGTTTAAATCGCTAGAAATCTTTGGAGAATTGATAAAAGCCTTAAATGTTGTGGAATTCGTAGAAATACATTAAAATCCCTTAAAATCTTTGGAATCGTTAAAAATCCCTTGAAATTTTAATTTATTTACTTTCCAAAGTTCACTAGAAATCTCTTCAAATATTCGGAAGTCCTACAAAATTCTTTGAAAGCCCTTGACATCTTTGATAAAATTAAAAAGCCTTGAAATCCCTGGAAATATTTTTAAGATCTTGAAAACCAATATAATTTTTTAAAATTAATTTTAAAATATTTAGCAACCCCGCAACCTCCTTTAAAATCAGTGGAAGTCCCTCGAAATCTATTCATATTCTTTGGAATCCCTAATACCGCCTGATATGTTTGGAAGTCTTTAAAATACTTTGAAATCGTTATGAAACCTAACGAAATTACTCGTGGAAAGTCTCGTGAATTCAAACTAAATTGAACTTGTTGATTACAATTAAAAAAAAAAGTTTAAATCCATATAAATCTGTGAAATCCTGTAATCTTGTAAAATTTCTTTGAAATTTTTTAAATCTCTAGCAGGGTGGCCGTTTTAATCAAATAAAAAAATTCTTGGTCATTTCCCGGTTCCCCAACATTTTTCATGGTAAATTAAATTAAAAAATTCGAACTCTAAAGCTAGCCATTTTTCCATTTGAATTAATGAAAAATGAACTGCAAATCAAAAAGCACTCGAGATGGAACCCTTAATTTTTGAACTTTTAAAATAGAAGTTTGAAATGTTTTAAATTAAAAAATTTTGTATTCAAAATTGTCAATAACTTACGTCTATAAAATGGAAAGTTATCATTTTCAATTATCTAAATTGTAAAATCAATCAATAAATTTGAAAAATTGTAGTGTTTTAAACAATGTTAAGCTAGACATATTAAAACTTGTACCATTACATTTGTTGAAACTGAATACTTTTTGCCTTAAAAGTGGAATTATATTTATTTTAAATAGTCTAGATATCCTTAATAAGCTTCAAAATTTTACTTCTGTTTTTAAAAATGAACATGTCTCAGTTTTTCAAATTAAAAATTATTATTCAAAGTTTTTCACAACTTCTAAATATCTTTTAAAATAATTCGAAATTAAAGTAATTTTTTGAAATAGAAAATCATTTTAAATTTTCCTAATAATCTGAAGAAAATGTTTTTATTCCTAAAAACCCATGCATTTTTTATTAAAAAGCTGGGAAAATCTACTTTGTGTTTTAAATTAGAGAATGGCTATATGCACTGGAATATCGGTACGAATAGTCGAATTTTCTCGGTGAAAAAACTTCGTTTAAATTATTTGAAATCATTTCAAGTTTTAAATTAATTTTGAATCTTTTCAAAACCTCTAAATATCATATGCTTGAAGTTCTGAACGTTCAAATGAACGAAATTTTTTACTGATGACTTTGTAAAGAAAAAAAGTGTTAAATATTTATTTATATTTCAAATAAATTACTATTGGAACAGAATTAAAATGCATATTTCAAATTGCAGTTGGAACAATATTTATGGGCAAAATAGAAATGAGGAAGAATATTTCGTTCATTTAAACGTTCGCAACTTCAGGTCCATCTAAATATCTCTAAAAATTACTCGAATTGTTCTACAAATAATCAGTATTTAATTGCAATTTACAAATCAAAATTCAACAACTTTATTTACAAATTAATAATTTTTTAAATAGAAAAATTAAAATCGTTACGTTTAAAGTTTAAAAGCTCCTTCAAATTTTAAAGATTTAAAGCTTTCTATTTCAAACAATTCAGTTTCAAATAATTTACGTTTTTTGACGACTGAAATTTTAAATCGCACCAGTTTAATTTTTAACTTTTTGAATTTTTAGTTGTTCAAGTAATCGAAGATTGCTTTTTAAAATTCTTCAAATAAAAAAATGTACACTTAAAAATAAAAATAGAAATTTGTTTAAAGTAAAAGATGTTGGAATTATGCATTATAAACTGAATGATATTATAATTAAAAAAGATAAAAATTCAACTTATTATTAAAAATATTGAGATTTTCCTTCTAAAATTTGTAAAATTGTCGGTCAAAAAATAAATTCACTGTCATTTCACAGTGTCAAAAAATTCCCGTTTTCTCGGTACAGCGGTCACCCTGGCTAGTAACCCCTTAAAATTTAATTTAATTTCCAAAGTTCAAAAATAAATAACTTTAAATCTTTGGAAATTTTCTTGAAAACCGATGAAATCTTTTTAAAGTATTTAAAATATTTGGAAAACCCTTTAAATCAGTGGAAGTCTCTCGAAAGTTGAAATACTTCAGAATCCCTTATTAAAACCTCCTGATATATTTGGAAATATTAAAAATAACAAGTATTTTTAAACTCCAATTTTCCGAAAAGTGAGAAATTTATTATTTAAAATCCCATGTTAATTTCACAGGTGAATTTGAAAGAACAAAAAAATACAATTTCTCTTTTATGGCCTTTTCGAAAAAAAAGTTGTTTTGGACCACCCTAGTTGACACACAATGCAGTCATTCAGTACTTGCACCTGCAGCACGATACAGGCGTGATTTGCAGATTTGTTTACATGACTTACAATTCAGACGAGATTTGAATCTGCCAAGTTTAAATCAAAATATCGGATACAACTAGGTCTCGCGGAGATTGACCCCTGCGGTCCACGAGTTTCATTTTCTCAAGATTCTAGATTTCTCAAGACCCAGTAACTCAAAAAAATTCATCAGAGAAATCAAAACACTTTTTTTACCTTCTTCGCTAGACTTGAGATTCCAGCTTGCACCCTTCCACCTTTCTTCTCAGCGATGTCATTTGTGTAACTCAGGCATGTTGACAGACTCCAAAACAGACCATGCCACTCTCTCTTCTTCGATTCGCACGAATTCGTGGTATTTCGCCACGTACCGTTGGAACACACACCGCGCCTTAGAAGAGGCGTCCACCTATTGTGAGGTCAACAAATAATCGTCTCGAATCGAGGCAATGTGTTTTATTGACCAGGTCGCAATGGGGCGTCGCTCGTCCCGAAATTCGATATCGATTGAAAATCACAAACGAGAAATTTATTCCCAACGGTGAAAACTTTAAACGACAACACGAACTGAAACCCGCACACGTCGAAATGTTTACACTTGACTCAGTTCGAAGCACTTGGCTCGTCTCCTGGGTGTTTCTGTCTTCTTCTATCTTCCTCGACTTGGGCGACGTAGTTGGTGATCGCCGTTCGTCCGGAGGCCGCTGGCCCCGCTTCCTCGGTCGCCCACCCTCTTTTCTCCACCGGCTCTCCCTTCTGCTCTTTCCGTCTCAATTCTCGATCCCTCCCGTGGAGCAGACTCGAGTCGAGAACCCTTTGCTTTACTTTACCCCTTCGATCCAGCCGCACGAGAGGAAGAGGGAGACTTCCCTCTTTTCTCGATCTTTTTTTAGAGTACTATTTGGTACTATTCTCTCTGTTCCGGAACATGTGCACGATCTCGGAACTTGGTGGAGCTCCTTCAGGTGAAACCTGTCTTAATTCCTAGTCTCGCTCGTCGTTGTAGATTCGAATGTTTCAAATATTCCAAATCGCACACTTAAGGTTGCACAAGTTTCACGTCGACACAACACAGAACCGGTCTCACACGTCGAGATCGTCAACGCGAATTGTTTTTAAGATTGATTGGATGGCAATCACACGGCGGACGAAGAACTCGCGATGACGGTTGACGGCGTTGACGGTGACATGAGAAACCGTGGTGATACGGTGGTTAGATGCGAACTGTCCTCAATCTTGAGGCGCGACGATGAAAGCGCTCCGACTGGCCAGAAAGAGAACTATTAAGTATGGCGGGAGTATTTGAAATTTTATTCTGAAAGAAAGGGGCCGTCATTAAACTACATTATTAAAACTGAACTATAGTTTGATGAAAACTAATTTTTTTTTGTTAAAGGCTCATCTCTTTAGTCACAAATTTCATTAATTTTTTCTAAATAGACCTTTTTATCCTAGACGTCGGCACCCGGTAACAAGCGTTGAATTCAGAAAAATTAAGAATTTGTATTCCTATGAATACGCGATTTTTCGTCCGTCTAAAAATCCCCCAACGGGAGCAGAAAAAGTGCAAATCCTATTCCTCTCAATCGACTTAGTAAAATTTAACGAAAGCATTTATTTAACCTATTTTTCATTATTAAATCTTTTTATAACTTATAAATTCGAAAAATATTCAAATTTATATTTATTTATATTTTAATAATTTATTTAAGCGTCTTAAAAAATACATCAAAGAAATCTATGCAAATGTGTGAATTTAAATAATTTTAACTCTAAAGAGGCAGAGTTGAATTGGTGAGAATGAAAATTTCAGAATTTTCATTCCGCATGAAGGAATTAAAACAACTTCTTGCACATGTTTTGTGAACTTATTAGAAGGAATTAAATAAAATCAAAATATGACCAATTCTAAGGAATAAAAAATATTTCTGTGAGGTGCGTTACCGGTACAATTAGAAGGAATTAAATACTTTGTCTTTGTCGATCATCACAAAAAATCTGCACAATTTTATTTCTGCAAATATGAATAAGAAATCCCATTAGTTCCATGGGGCTTACTCTTTTTTGAGATCGGAAATATATATTTTTTTAAACATAATTTTATATTTTTTTCTCTTAAACGATGCAAGGTATCACCAAAAAAGGAAGGTATTTTTGTATAACTTTTTACAATGAAAACTTTTATATGTGAGAAATTTTTGTATCTTTCGTTGCTTCCGAAAAAATGCGAAAATTCGTTATTTCAAAAATAGTTTTTTTATAATCTGAAACAGACTTTTACCAAGGACGAAAACTAAGAGAATATGTACTGTATATTACGAAATATTTCTAAATTAAAATAAAAATATTTTAAATTGGATTATATATCCAAAATAAAAAATCATTCAGAAATCATCACCTAGACTTTTTTTAACTTGGCCTGATTAAAAATACTCTCTTAGAATTATACTAGAAAATTTCAATTTTTTCAAAATTTCTCCAGTTTTTGTCAAATTTTCAATTATAGTGAGGTAAATAATTAATTAATTAATTAAAGATAAAAAATCAATTGTTTAAAAAACGTATTACTGTTTATAACTCTCTTTCCTTAGATAAGTGCTAAAATGTTTCGGCTTTTTCTGAACTCTTAAACTTTTTGTACACTTAGTGAGGTAATATTTAATACAAGTTAACAAGCACGCTTATTAGATAAGTGCTAGAAAGTTGCAGTTTTTTCTGAAATGTTTACCTTTTCTTTACCTTTTCAGTTATGAACAAAGAAATAATAAACATGAGAGAAAATCATATTTTAAACAATCCGTGGTTGTTTCTGGTGAATATAATTTTATGAAATGAAACGAATATTTGTAAAATTGAAATATCTCTTTAATTCGCTTCATACCTTTTACATATGTATATTATCATCGACAAGACGTATTTTTTCGAGGGAAGGAGAGGGGGCTAATATTAAATATGTGCAATTAAAAATTTCTCTTTTACGCTTTGCAACAAATTTCTTGTCGTAATTCAAAATAAAACTTTTACATGTCAAGTAAAGACATAATCCTCTCACTTAATTTTAATTATAACATATTTACACATCGGAAAAAGAGCAAAAATAATTCATTCAAAAAAATATAATAATATTTTAAAAATTAATCTTGTTTGAGGTTCACTTATTATTTGTTTATAACTAAGAAGTGAAAGGAAAACTAAAGATTCTAGAAAAAAGTCAACTTTCTAGCATTACACTATGAGAGAATATAGTTATAAACAATAATAAATTATTTAAAAGTGCATGTTTAGTAACTTGCATTAATTATTACATCACTTATTAGCACATATCTAAGAGGAGGATAGTTATAAACAATAATAAATTGTTAAAAAAATATGCTGGATCACTCGTATTATTGATTACTTTACTAAGTAAGAAGTGGGTAAAATGTTAAAAATTTCAGAAGCCGCAACTTTTTCACATTATTTAAATTGAATATTATTAACAATGATAACAATTTGTTTAGACAATTAATTTTTCAACTTTAATTAATTATTCACCTCACTATAATTGAAAATTTGACAAAAAGGTGAAAATTTATGAAAAACATGAAACTTTCTAGCATGATTCTAAGAGGATATTATTCACAATAATAATAAATTGCTTAAGCAATTATTTTTGTTAAAATTAATTAGGTATCACATCACTCTAATTGAAAATGGAACATCTAGGATTAATAAAACAGTAGAAAGTCATAATCAATAATAATTGATATAAATCAGTATTTTTGCTAGATTGAATTAACCAATAACTCACTTCAAGTAAAAAGTAGACAAATGATTGGAAATTTCATGAAGAACAGTAAGTTTCTGGCATTATTCAAATTAAATATTATTAACAATAATAACAAATTGTTTAAACAATTAATTTGGTTAAATGCAATTAATTAATAACCTCACTCTAATTGGAAATTGGACAAAAAGTGGAATTAAAAAAAATACTATTTTCTAGCATTATTCTAAGAGAATATTATTAACAGTAATAACAGATTGTTTAAACAATTATTTTTGTTAACCTTAACAAAATTGATACAAACGTCTAATAATCAATAAAAATTAGTATTTACTATATTATAAATAATATCTGTTTTTAAACACGTGCAAAAAATCATAATTAGCATAAAAAATTCGCAAACACCATTTTTTCAATTATGTGGTCTTTTTGGTACCTTATAAAACAGACTTATGGGAAATATGTGTTAAACTTCATTGGGCTTGCGCCACCTCTAAATATATTTTTTTACAAACAAAAAAATTGATTTATCTGTATGTGGATACGGACATATTTCCGGGCGATATGCATGAAAATTCGAAAAAAAATGTTGGACCACCCTACTGTGTATTTTGAGATTTTTAACATAATTTGAGGGTCGAGACAAGGGTAATTATTTTTCGAAATTCCAGTGAATTAAAAAGAATTTTTTTCTTGCTAATATCAATAAACCTAAATTCAACATATTTTCATTTAATTAAAAGTGACCCGAACTGAAAGTCAATTTTCGCTCAAATAAATTAGGCCCGATGTATTCAAATAAATATGACTACATTAAAGTGAATTCTGCTAATAACTATCTTTTCCAACCTAATTCTACTAAATTTGAGCTAATTATAATTAATTTGATTTATTTCGACTAAATTCTATTTAATTCTACAGAATTTTAATTAGTTCAACTGAATTATATCAAAATTTATTGATTTACAACTAACTCTATTTAATTTGGTCTAAGTCTGCTGAATTTCGTCTAATAAAATAATATTTTCTTTAAATAACCTAATTTTATTGCAAAACGTTTTTCTGTCTACATTCTTCAAAGAAAAAAAAAAATGTGAATTCAAGTGGATCTTATTGAATTCAAGTCAATTTTGAAAATTATAGAATGAGTGAAAACTGAATTTTATTACATTCAAGTTAATCCTAGCTGTTTCCACTGAATGATACAGAAATCTACGGAATTCTAGCTAATACTAGGAAATTCCACTTAATTCTAATAAAATATAAAACACCTACTGAGTACTACTGAAGCCTACTGAATTATACTTAATTCTACATATTGAGTTCTATTGAATTCTACATGAATGCACTGAATTTTACTGAATTCTACTGATTTCTACAGAAATATATTGGATTCGACTGAATGTAACATAAAAATACTGGATTTTACTAAAAAAACGCCATGTAGAAAAGTACTGAATTCTTTTAAATTCTATAGAAATATACTGAATTCTACTGAATTTTACAGAAATATACTGAATTTTACAGAACTATGCTGAATTCAACAGAAACATACTGAATTCTACTAAATAATGCTAATCCAACTGAATTAAAATTAATTGTACTGAATTCTAACTAATTCTAGGAAATTCGACCTAATTTCACAGTACCATGTAAAAATCTACTGGATTTTAATGAATTCTACGGAATTCGACAGAAATATACTGTATTCTACTAGACAACGCTATTCCGACTGAACTATAATTAATTGAACTGAATTCTATAGAAATATACTGAATTCTACTGAATTCTACAGAATTCTACTGAAGAACGTTGATCCTACTAAATTAAAATGAATTCTACTGAATTCTAACTAATTCTACAAAATTCTACCTAATTTCACAGCACCATGTACAAATCTACTGAACTATACTGAATTCTACTGGATTCTAAAGAAATATACTGAATAATAATGAAGAACGCTAATACAACTGAATTATAATGATTTATACTAAATTCTACTGAATTATCCTGAAGAGCGATAATCCAACTAAATTAAAATGAATTCTACTAAATTCTAACTAATTCTACGAAATTCTATCTAATTGCACTTTACCATGCACAAATCTACTGAATTGTACTGAAGTGTACTGAGTTCTATAGAAATATACTTAATTCTACTAAAGAACGCTAATTCAACTGAATTATAATGATATCTTCTAAATTCTATAGAAATATAATGAATTCTACTGAATTTCTAAAGAATTCTACTGAATTCTACTGAATTCTACTGAATTCTACTGAAGAACGATAATCCAACTAAATTAAAATGAATTTGACTGAATTCTAACTGATTCTACAAAATTCTACCTAGAGTGAATTATAATAATTTCTAATAAATTCTACATAAATATACTGAATTCTCCTGAAGAACGTTAATCCGACTAAATTAAAATGAATTCTACTGAATCCTAACTAATTCTACAAAATTCTACCTAATTTCACATCATCATGTACAAATTGACTGAATTGTATTGAATTCTACTGGATTCTACAGAAATACACGCAATTCTACTAAGAAACGCTAATCCAACTGAAGTATAATTATTTCTTCTAAGTTCTACAGAAATATACTGAATTCTACTGTAGAATTATGTAAAATTCAGTAAAATTAAGTAAAATTCAGTATATTTCTGTAGAATTTAGTAGCTATCATTATAATTCAATTGGATTAGCGTTCTTTAGTAGAATTGAGTATATTTCTGTAGAATCCAGTAGAATACAGTATAGTTCATTAGATTTTTACATGGTGTCGTGAAATTAAGTAGAATTTCGTAGAATTAGTTAGAATTCAGTAGAATTAATTTTAATTTAGTTGGATTAGCATTCTTCAGTATAATTCAGTAAATTTTACAGAAATATACTGAATTCTACTGAATTTTACAGAACTCTACTGAATTATACTGAAGAACGCTAACACAACTAAATTAAATGAATTATACTTAATTCTAACTAATTCGACGAAATTCTACCTAATTTCAGAACAAGATGAACAAATCTACTGAATTGTACTGCATTCTACTGGATTCTATAGAAATATACTGAATTCTACTAAGTAACACTAATCTAACTGAATTATAATGATTTCTACTAAATTCTAGAGAAATATACTGGAGTCTACTGAATTCAACAGAATTATACTGAATTCTACTAAAGAACACTAATCCAACTGATTTAAAATGATTTCTACTGAATTCTACTGAATTCGAGCTGATTCTACGAAATTTCGCCTAATTTTCCAGAATCATGTAGAAATCTACTGAAATCTACTAAATTTTACTTAATTCTAGCTAATGATACAAATTCCACCTAATTCCACAACATCATACAGAAACCTCCTGAATTTTACTGACTTTCCACTCAAATCTACGTAAATGTATTGACCGCTACTGATTAATGCTAATCTAGCTGAATCCACTAAACACACCGCTGGATCCAGCTGCGTGTCCAACTTTGGCAGAATCCAGATAATCCACTTGAATAAAAATGAAGTATACTGGATTGAAGCGAATTCTGAGTTGTAGACTATGAAATAAGGTTGATTTGACAGAATTCAAATAGATTAATCAATTTAAAAATTTTGCAGGAGCGCTGATACCACGAAACCCAAACTAAATTAATTTTAATTAACTCAAAGTGAACGATGCACGAATAAATTCGAGTTTATAGAAAATTGATCAATTTTCGCTCAATTAAACTGAAGTCTAATGTATACAAATGAATTTTACTAAATGTAAGTGAATTGTAACGAATTGTACGTTATTCTACGTCATTTTTATAAATTTTAGCTCATTATACAGGATTCTATTTGATTCAAGTAAATTCCAGTCAATTATAGGGAATTCTATTCAAATACACCTAATTCTAGCTAAATTGACTGAATTAAATCTAATCCTATTTACTTCTACATAAATCATTTGAATTCTTTCGCAAAGCACTATCATATCTAAATACTTCTAAAAATAGTGAATTCAAAATTCAACTATGCATTCGTAAAGATTTTATTATATTTAAGATAATTTTGAAAATTAGAGAACGAATGAAAACTGCACTAAATTATGCAGAAGCCTACTTAATTCAGGATTCTACTATATTATATAATTTTATAGAATTCTACAAAATAGTACAGAAATTTACTGAATTTAACTGAGTTACTCATATCTGACTGAATTAAAATTAATTTTACTGAATTCTTCTGAATACAATTTTTTACTTCGAAAACTTTTCATCAATGAAAATTGAATTTTACTGATTTAAATTAAATGTCAATGTACAACGATAATCCAATGAAATTAAAATAAATCGTACTACATTCCTCTGAATAATTTCTTAATCAAGATGGAAAACGCTTTTTAAAATGAAATTTAATAAATTAAGCTAACTATTAATCAAGAAGGAAATAGTTTTTTTTCTACTTCGATGTTTGTAGATTTGGATGTTATATAACAATCTTAATACAAAAAAAAAAAATAATTAAAAGAAAGTAACTTTGTTTAAATATAAAAGAAATAATAATAATATTCGCGATCAATAAAAAATAAAAAATTTAATTTAAAAAAACAGGTATCTGTAAAATGTACGACCTTAGCATGGTACGGTCGACAGCCTGTAGGCAGGAAAGTAGTTCCGTTCACTTGGCACAGATGACTATGTAAGTTCATTTCAAATCTTTAAATATCACTCGCAGATACTATTTTTACTTAAAATAGCATCGGAAGTATTACAAATATATTAAATCAGAGTTCAGAATTTAATTAATTTTAACATATATATTCCAGTGAATTCTCAAAAATCTATAATTTTCAGGGCTCTTTCGCTATATAGTAAATTTATGAGCCAAATTATCTGAGAACAATAAGAAGTCTGAAAAATACACATTCCTCACGCTTGATTTCACTTTGTATTTTAAAGTCGTTTGAATAATTTACAAATATAAAGGAATAAAGCAAACGATATAATTTTGGCCCCATTCAAAGTAAGATGTTGGTCGGACTTTTTTTGTTTGTTAAAATTCCGAAGCAAATGCAGGTTGGTACGAAATTCACCTCGTTTGGCTAAATATTTTAATATTGGGTTCAATATGAACTACTTTGTTAAAAATTCCTTTCTTTTGGTTGAAGATTGATAATATTATTTCAGAATTCAACCATTCGATTGAAAATTTTACTATTCTGTTCAAAATTAGTTTTTCTTCGTTCGAGGATTAATTTTTTTATTTAAAAATTTAACTATATCACATTTGGTACAAAATCGATAGTTTTGATTGAAAATTGAGCTTTGCTGGATGAAAATTCATCCCTTTTGGTTTAAAATGCAACTGCTTGGTTGAAAATTTGTGTATTTTAATTGAGAATTCAATTATTTATTTGACAATTCGTATTTTTTGTTTGTTTAAAAATCAACTCTGTTATTTAAACTCAAACTACTTTTTAAAATTGTATTTTTTCAAGAATAATTATTTTTGTTGAAGATTCATATTTACGGGGTTAAAATTGAACTGCTTTGTTGACAAATTTTCTTTTTGTATCTAAAATTCAATAATTGGGTATAAAATGTAACTATTAGTTGAACATTCATATTTTTGATTAAAAATCGACTGCTTGGTTATAAATCATGCTATGTTTATGAAAATTGAACTATTTAGTAGATAATTAAATTTTTTGTTGGAAAATCATATTTTTTGGTTGAAAATTCAACTGTTTTTGAGATAATTCGTCTTTGTAGGTAGATAATTAATCTTCTTGGTGGAAAATCTCATATTTTATGTTAAAAATGTAACAGTATAGTTACATTTGTTCAAATTGACCTTTTTAGTTGCAAATTATTATTTTTTTAATTCCTGTTTTTTTAGCTAAAAATTAACTTTTTATTTAGAAGTATAGTTATTTCATCTTCAGTTAAAATTTATCTTTCAGAATTAAAGAAAATTAACTGTTCGTTAGAAAATTTATGTATTTTGTGGAAAATTTGTCTTCTTAATTCAAAAATTAATCTTGTCTGTTTAAAATTCATCATTTTGTTGCGAATTTAACTATTTGATTAAAAATTCGTCTTTTTTATTTTTAGTTCAACTTGTTCAGAATGCAATTTTCCCTGTAAAAATGAATTTGTAAAGTGGAGATTGGTGATTCCTTTCTTGGTACAAAAAATATCTTTATTTCTTCTAAAAATTCAACTATTGATTTAAAATTCATCTTTATCTATTGGAAATTCATCATTTTGTTTGAGGATTGAACTATTTTGTAAGAAATTCGTTTTTTCTCGTTTAATTCAACTGGTCGAAAATTCTTCTTCTGGTAGAAAATTTATCTTTTATAGTAGAAAAGTAATCTTTCTTGGTTAAAAATAAACTTTTTCCTTGTTTAAAATTCAACTTTTTCAGTTTAAAATGCAACTGTCTTTGAAAAAATCGTAATCTTGGCTTGAAAAACTTAACTATTTGTTTAAAAACGGAACTATTTATAATTAATTTTTGTTGTTGCTTGAATGTTTAACTCTTTGTTTAATAATACAATTGTATTTACATTAATTTTATTTTTAAAAATGTTCTTGAAATTCTTCGGAATATTTTAGAATAACTTAAACTTAGTAAGATACGTAGAAGGGGTCATTCACAAAATACGTGATACGTTGGGAGGGGGGGGATTGCGGAAATATCATTCTCCATGTTAAGACCAAAGGAAAAGGTATCACGCAGGGGGGGGGGGGTCAAAAGTTCCTGAAAAATGTATCACGTATTTTGTGAATGACTCCTAATTTGAAATCCCTACAATACAAATTAGAGTAAATGTTATTTTTTAATCTTGTGAAATTTCTTGAAATACCTTAAAACCCCTTAAACTCTTATAAAATTTTAATCATTCATTCAATTTATTTCCTAACGTTTTCTAGAAATCCCTTAAAACGTTTGGAAATTTTATATAATTTATTTTTCGAAGTTCTCTAGAAACCCCTTAAATTCAACTTTAAAACCTTGGAAATTCTACAAAATTCTTAGAAATCCCTTAAAGTTTTTTCAATTTCTAGAAATGTTTTGGAATCTTTTAAAATATCTTAAAATATTTAAAATCTTTTTTAATAGCGTAAATACTTTGAAATAATTAGGGGTCTCATAAAAGTCCTTAAATCATGTGAAGTTCTTTAAAATCTCTTCAGATCTTTGGAAATGCTACACAATTCGTTTACTCTTTTAATATAACTTAAAATTTTTATAATCCTTTACAATTTTTTATAGGTTCCATGATAACCTTTAAAATTACGGAAATGCATAAAAACCCTTTAAACAATTTGAAATCTTAAGTGAAGTGAGTAAATTCATTATTTGTTTGTAATTTCTCTATTACATTGACTTTTCGGAATGCTTTCTATAATATATTTTTTTTATGATCGAAAATCAATGTAAGAAATTCTTTTTAGACCTATATTGAATTTCCATTAATATTTTATCGTAAGGGTGTAAGAACCATAACACTAAGTTACGGATTTAAAATAAAAGTTTTTGTTAACTATTCTCTAAACATTTTTTTAATTTACTCATATTTACAACATGAATTCGCACTCGGTATTATAAGAGAGTTCACTGGACGAAGAATTTCTGAATAATATGTTTCAGCTCGGTTTTAGGACGACGGCTCCCATCCGAAATTGACACCCAAGTCAACTGCTGCTTAACTTCGATTATCGAGCGAGAAGCCTTTTACAATGCCATTCGTATAGCCAGATAAAAGTGCATAACTACTTTATTTTAGTAACATCTTCACCAAATATTGTTTTGTTACAAATTAGTTAAAACTACTAAAATAGATCGTTAAGTACAAATTAACTATTAACGGACATTTTTACTGATACATATTTTAGTGACACATTTTTCATTATGTTGAGATTTAGAGAGAATTTTCTAAAGCATAAAACAGATTATCAACTGTATAAGTTCATGGGATTTTTAATATTCAATCAAATTTGAATATCCATAAAAGATTAATTTGATAATGCTTTTTTAATTTTGAAATACTATCTAAGCAAGATAACTCAAGACTGACACGGTATAAGTGCTATTTTTTTCAAAAGTAGTTTTACTGGTTCAACAAAAAAAAAACATTGTTTATTGTCGTAAAGGGATATGTTTGAATTTTCAACGGAAGTTGGTACTCTGAAACGTGCGGACTTTCATAACAGCCTAACTACCGTGAAATTTTTGGCTCAAAAAGTTCTAGAGGTCGTATTTCCTAACTGATTTCAAGGTTTTTTTTTTAATTTGAAGCTTCATAAATTCCAAAGAGTTCTGTCGAGGTGTATTAACAAACATGGTTAATCTGTTATTTAAGTTGAAAAATGTCAAAAATCCATGAGTTCTTTTATATTTCTGGTCCCATATTACTCTATTTACTAATGTTTCGCTAAGAATTCATAGATCGGTGAATGAAAATTTAATTTCTATATTTGTTATAATAAAATTATTAGATAAAACTATCATCTGCTGGATTTTTGGTATTTGAATGCTTTAGGTATACTTATTTTATCGGAACAAAATTTTAAAAACTTGATTGGCTTTTGAATTACTTTAAATTGCTCCATTTACTAAGTTGGAAATCTTAGAATGAAATCTGTTACTAACTCTTAATTCAATTACAAATGTCATTTTAATTTGTTATTATTATGGTGCAAAAATATTCCATTGTTCTTGCAAATACAGTATTTAAATGATCCTTTTCGATAAGAGGATAAAATTTAATTTCATCAAATAAAAAAATTATTCATTGCCGTTAATTCTTTGACACTAATTAGTTGATCATTAAAATTTTGTGTACAGATCGGATATCATAATTTCACAGGTTTCTAAAAATTTTAAAAGATATCTTTTGATTTTGAAAAGTTTCAAACAATTTTTAACGCCTCCCATGTGGGGCAAAATATGTCGGAGGATTTTCAAGTATTACAAGTGAGTTCAATAGATATAAAGAGATTTTTAGGATTTAAATAGATTTCCAGCATTTCCCATTAATTTCTATATACTGTTAAGACTTCAGAGACTATTACATATTATCTATGAATTTAAAATAATTGAAAAAGATTTTAAGGTGTTTTGAAAGATTCTAGTAAATTCAAAGCCTTTTGAATTATTTTCAAAATATATTAGGGAATATCACAAATTTCGTAAAGGCATCAATGGATTTCAAGAAAATTTTAGGAACTGTAAAGTTTTTTACAAGGGTTTCCAAATATCTTTGATATATTACAAAACTTCCAATAATTTTAAGTCGCTTCAAAAGATTTCAAGAGATTCCAAGTATTTCTAAAGACCATAAAGTATTTAAAAAGACTTTTAGGAATATCGAAATATTTCAAAACATTTCACGAAAGTTCAAAAGAATTTAATTGGATTGTAAGGATTTCGAGGCGTTCCACAGGATTTCAAGTGGCTTATGAACATTTGAAGGAATTTCAGAAAATTTCTAGATATTGCAAAATATTAAATGATATTTGAATGGAATTTTAAGGATTTCAAAAAGTTAAAAAAATCATTAGGCATTTCAAATTGTTCCAAGGGATTTCAAAAGATTCATAGGGATTTTAGACCAATTTAAGAGATTTCAAAGAATGCTATGTGATTTTAAGGAATTCAAACACAATTCAAGCAATTTAAAATCATTTCTAAAGACTGTAAATATTTGAAAGGCTTACAAAAAATATTTATAAATTTTAACCCATTTAAAAAGATTTTAAGGAATTTAAAAGAGCATACTTTGCAATCCCTGAGTAGGAAACCATCTGTGTGTAACCCTAGTCATTAGTGTAGCGGGAGCTAGGAACTTGGGTGGACCTACATGCGATACTGATGCCGGTGGGTCAAATCTGACGGTAAAACCACCACGACCTGAATTGTCGGGAGCTGCTAGAAAGAGGTTAAAATGCCAATTGTTGAATCAATGAAACGCTAAAAGCAGGCAAATAGGGACTCTAAATAGGCCTCATTCTGATAGCTGCACATCGAATAAAATGAGGGAACAGAAGAAGATGCGCCTAAGAGGTCTAATATTTTCATGTAGACAGCCTCTTTAATGTTACCTGAAAACGGCTATAGTTATCAAGGGTTTCCCAATAACCAACCTCGACGACGTTTAGGTCAAGGCAGTTGAAGTCGCATTATCGATGAAAATTGATGGGGTGCTACTTGGAGAAATCATCCCAAGATTTAAAGATTTCCGCTTCATAAATGATGCTTTCATCATGATCTGCTCGTTCGAAGTACCCGTAACTCAGTTCATTGAAGCATTTTTCGGATCACAAGCTTGGGTGGGAACTCAGATCAAAGTGATCAAAAGCGAAGATTTCCCAAGGCCTGTAAAGCTGCTGGCTCGGATTTCTGGCGTATCCGTGGAGGCAACGCGCTGTCAAGGTGGGTAGTGATGCTACCCACTTTGTAATAACTGCGGAACAAGAATTCGTCAAGAGTTTCAATAAGATCTGCTGTTGTCCTCAGTATGGGTTGAAGAGGATCAATATGAGGATCCTCTGAAAAATCAAATTTACATTCGAAGACATAGCTCAGAATCTGTTTCTGGAAAAGGCGGAAGAGGTAACTGGAAGTTAAAATGGACACTATATATCCTCCTTCTACTTTCTATTTTATCCCGATAAACCTTTCTATTGTGAAAGGAACGTGTGCTATCTTAAGCAGACTTTTATACAAGGCAAAAGTCAGAGGCTTAAGTAACAAGAGCTGATCAGTCATTTATGATAGTTCTGTAGAAACACGTAGGGCAGCACTCTATGTCAGAGACGATATTAAATTGATTGGATTACCAAGGTTCTTTTCTAAAGACTTGTTGGCAGTAAGAATTGAGCACTATTTAGGAGACGGGTGTCAAGAATGGTAATTTGCACAGCATACCCATTTGACTTTCAGAACTCACCACTATCTGAGAAATGGAGAATTCTGGCGGACTATTGCTGCAGTACAGTATGGCCATTGTTCATCAGAATTGATGCTAAGGCACATCATTCGACTTGGGATAGTAAGAACACCAACCACAGAAGTAAGTCTTTATAAGATTATCTTTCAACTACTGATTTAATTTTATTGAATCAAGGTAATACACTTACTTTCGTGACATTTAGATTTTGCGAGATAATTGACTCTACCATATGTCCGATAAGTGTTAGCAAAGTGTTCAATGGATGGCATGTATCGGCGGGTAAGCAGTGGCGTAATTAATGCCAGACTGGCCAGGTAGGTTGTTTTGGCTCCCGTAACATCAGGGGCCCCCAAAACTATGGCTTCGTAGCCTATATTGTCAGATTTTTCGGATAAAGGGCAGTTAATGAGCAGTTTTTGTTGTCAGGGCAAAATTTTTGTTGTTAGGACAAAATTATTTTATTAGATAAACAAAATATTTGGTTCTTAACACAACATTATTTTGTTAAGCCTTATTTTGTTGTCCCTAACAATTTTTTGTTGAGCCAATAAAACTATTTAGTTAGGCCAACGAAAGATGCAACCACGCATGCGCACTCGTTCATTGGGACCACGTGCACAAGTGCAAAGTTAATTTCCATGATGGCGGATAATATCGGTCAAGTCGCATATTCCGGTAACGTCAAACGTGCTGTTTAAACTAATCTGAGTGAATAAACATATGGATAATGCGACCCATCTAATTCTGGAGGAGTGGGGCCTACACTGTCTCATCGACACCTTCAAAAGTAAGCATCCAAATCATAATCTAAAATGTTAATGTAAACGCACGTTTTAAAACTTTGATACTTGATACCTCGTAAATAAAATAGTTTAATTGTCCATTTATCGTAGAGTGTAGACAATTATATCTTTCTTTTCGTAGAGCATGGCATTAATTAAGATGCGTTTGAGGCTCTCACGCCTGAGAGTACTTTTGTTGAAAAACTCTTGGCAAACGAAGTGCTTGGAATACAAATAAAATTTGAATGAAAGCTACGAGATTACATCGTCTTAAAGGAAAAAGGTATCTCAAATTCAACATCAAATGATTCAGGTTTTGAGAGTACAAAAAGGGCTCGGAGTTAAATTAGGCGCTGAGGGGGCGGCCCATGAGTCATACCCCTTAGAAGGATCAACTTTTAGAGCCAGACTGAAAAATCGGAAATTAGCCAATCGTATTGTCGCTCATTAAAAAATTAGAGGGGTACTTAAACAATTAAAACAATTTAAAACTGCGGGAGATGTTAAAATATTCCAGGAAATAATTCAAGAAGGACTGCAGTCCTTAGTGGTTTATTGTAAGGCATCTTTGAGACATGCTTATCAATGGGATACAACCCAGTAGCATGGATAAAGGTTGAGGTAATCTTGATTTCAAAATTGGGTAAGGCTACCTACTATCAGGCAGAATCCTTGAGACCGATCAGCTTGAGGTCGTTCATTTAGTAGCACCCCAATTGAATCCATATCGGTTCTGCTAAAATACACGGAGCAGAACAGTACATATACTTCGTTACATGATAATGAAGTTAAGCAAACGTGTCAAGAGGGAAACAACTCCTAAAATCGCGGTCCAGCGGAGGTGGATTCCCTCGGATTACGTCGGATTAACCTGGAGTACCTTGGATTACGCGGATTACGATGGATTACTCCGAAATTCCTAAGATTACTGTGGATTACTCGGATTACTCGGATTACTCCGATTTGCTTGGATCACTCTGGATTACTTGGATTGCGCCGGACTCCCACTGATTACTCTTAATTACACGGAATTGTGCTGGATTACTCCACCTAAACTAGCCTCCAACGTATGTTCATTTCATATTTCCTGCGAATAGAGGTAGTGTGTGGATCAGGGAATAGAAAGAGAGAAAAAATTGAGAAAGGGAACCTGTCCTTTTCTAAGGATGACCATTGGTGATTGGTCAGTTGAGCTTCTTCTAATAAAAGCAGATGGAAGATGAGTAGAACCAATCGCCATTCTTAGAAAAGGACAAGTTCCCTTTCTCGATTTGTTCTACCTTTCTATTCCCTGGACCATTTCCGACAACCGTAGCCAGCGTTCCACTACTTTATGTGGATGGTCTGAAATCCTCTCATATCGCCGCAAAAAGTCAATCGAACAGTCGATCAATCGGACCTAAACTAACGTCAACCGTGAGAAGCCGGTTTATAGAACACGTTAGGTGCGTCTTCAAAAATTCTCCCAAAGATGACCACTTTTTTTTGGGGAGCATACTTGGATTTTCTCATCTTACGGATAGAGGCCAAAAACGAGTATACTCAAAGTCTACTGCGCCAATTTGAACATCGGAAGGAGCTAGTCCTAGAGAAATAGGCTGCATGGGAACGTGGTACACTGTACCATTTGAAGGCGATGGAGTGTTACAGAGTAGAAAAAAAATTTTATTAGTTTTCTACCGTGGTATTGCTCTGAAAGTATTACCAGTAAACTTTTGATGAAAAAGTAGACTGTTATCTTATTAATTTATTTTCTTCTAAAATTAGATAAAAGTCAAAACTGTAATACCTGTCCAATAGCACCAAAGATGCAAAGTTCTAAAATTATTAATTATTTCCATCCCAGTTCTAAGTAAGCCTAGGTAATTAATGTAAGAATATTTCTTTATAGACATTAAATAAAATTTCTTGTTCCGCAAATTAATTCTAGCATTTTTTTACCTCCTTATTAATTACCTTATTTTCTTGGTCTTTTTTTTCTGAATTACCTCGGATTACCACGGATTACCGCGGATCTTTGTTTATCCGTTAACTCAATCAGGACGGAACTAATGCATTTTACCAGAAGAAGGAAGCTTCCTGGCCTTAGAAATATTAAATTTGACAGTAGAGATGTAGCATTTTCAAAAACAGCAAAGTATTTTGGAGTAATGTTCAATGTTAAATTGACCTGGAAACTCTATGTTGACGACAAATGGTAAAGAAAGCTAAGATGGCCTGTAGATGTATAATAGTTATATAAAGTGATAATTAGACACATAATAGCATATGTATCTACGATCTGGTAACCATGAACTAAACTATGCTATTAAACAACATTAAGAGCAGCTCTTCAGGTCATTCTGGACAAGCCGCTGCTGCACCTTTTCTTAAGGAAGATTGCGGCAGCGGAAGTCTATGGCGACGGGTGAGCGAAAGAACATTGTGTCTGATTTTTGTTTCAAGAGGCGTCGTATCTGGCTCACGGTTCCAATAGAATCTATTGGAATCTATTGGATCTAGTCTCTTGAAACAAAAATTAGACACTACGTTCTTCCGCTCACCCAGCGATTGACTCCTATAATAGGGGACAACTTCAGTGATGTTAAGGTTGCATATCTTCGTGATATCAGGAAGCGCCTGCTTTGCGAGGATAATATTCTCGCTATGGAAGCTGATGTTTTGCTTAGGAAATTGCCCTTCATGAAACATTTCAAGTTCATCTTCTCTAAAAGGAAAGAATAGCATGATAAAGGGGGGAGGGTAGACTTATTTACACCAGGGCGTCTCGTTCGGAATACAGGCGGATCTAAAGACTAAGGTCTCCTTGATATATAGAATTGGATAGGAATTCGCGGAATCGTGGAAGATAAGATAAGATACAAGTTTTTTATGGATAAGATTTGAGAGAGATGTAACATGTTTTTAAATTAATTTTTTTCTGAAAAAAGACCTACTTTCGCTCCACCAGGAAACTTAGCAAAAGAAGAAGGTCTTTTTTCAGCAAAATTTAATTTAAACAAATTTTAATTCATACCTCCATCTGCCCTATAAAGACTTTAAGAAATTCTGTTATTCTCTGATGATAATACCAATTCATTGAAAAAGTATAAGATTTCTCGGTCGATAGAAATTGATAGAATTTGTTCGACTCTATTTGAGAGGATTTGTATCAAATGTACGTATTCCCTAAATTTTCTCGAGTGAAAATATGACTGGAGCTTCCGAGTGGATGCTAGTTTCACTCCGGTCGAGTGAATTACCTTCACAATGAAACTTATAGTTTCGGCAGAGTGCCTGTCCGTTTCGTCTGTCGTACTTTTTTCCAACATGGGGAAGTAAGGAGAACTCGTAACTCACAATTGACAACTTATAAGGGGGAGAAAGGTGGAAGTAGGGGAAATGAGGGGATGGGGTAAGAGAAGTGAGTGAGATAAGAGAAGGTAAGGAGGGGAAATGATAAAGCGAAGTAGGGTGTGTGAAGGGAAATTATGGTAGGGGATGTAAGAGAAGTGGTGGTAAATTAGGAGAGGGGAAGTGAGGAGAGAGGGAAGTAGATTAGGAAGAAGTTGGAGAAGCGATGGGAAGCGATGGTTGAAGTGTGGGTTGGTGAAGCAGAATGAGTAGGGGAATGTAGGGATGTATTTTCAAACGTATGTAGTTCATCCCCTTAATATATAAGAACTACATATATGGTTTGAAAGCGAGCACTCAAGAAGAAGGAAGATATATTTACCAATATTGTTCGCAGTGGTCGGGAAGTCGTTAAAGTTTCGTTAGACACATGTTGGACTGGCGCTTTTTGGTGGCTGGGCATCATCATAGACGACGAAGAAGACGACGTCGTCGGGGGCAAAGCGGCCAAGCCGGCTCGACGCCAAAATCAGCTCAGTCGCTTTCCGGTCGGTGTTTTATAAATACTGCAGACAGCAAGAGAGTGCACCGAGCACAGTAGTCGTGAAATCCCGAAGTCACTCGGACAAGTAACCGGAAAGCTCGTTAATCACCTAAAACAGTACTTTATCCAAATTTTAAAATAAATGATCCCTCTCGTCTCTTTCACTATGTAACCACATAACCAGTTATTGGACAATTTTAAACACGTGCAATAAACATTCGTGTGTGATGAAAAAATTATAAGTGTAAGTTCTAAATAAGAATAACAACATTTAACAATCATTTTAATCTGATATTAAATAAAATTAGTTTCGATAATTTCTAGATGAAATTAAAAAAAAAATTACTGCTAATTAAAAAGAAAGTGATGAGTAGTTTTGCTGATTCATAACACTCGAAAATGCCAAGGCGCCTTTATTTTATCTTACAGTGCATTGTTGGCAGTAATTGGCCTGCACTTATGCAACTCAAAATTATTCTCGAAAAATTTAAAAGATATAGCCTATTTGTTTCATTGTTCATAAGGTCACTTGCAACTCTGATTATTTTATAATTCACAACTAAAAAGTGGGATTAAGCTCTAATTTTAGAACTATAAGTTAATATCTAAAAAAAGAATATTTAAACTTTATTGCAATAGAATCATACTTATTCAGGGTGGCCACAAAACTTCATTTTCCAAATTTCCTGAGTTTTCTTGGATTTTTTCCTTACAAATTTTTCATTTCTCGTGACCGAACATATTCAAAAACAAAAATTTTAATCTTGTAACATTTTTAACATAGAATCTTTTATGACCAAAAAAAAACAATTTCAAATTAAAATAGAAAAATTTCCAATTTATTTGTGGATTTCCAGTAAAAAAGTTACTTTTCTACCATCAAATATGAATCTTCAATTCAAAAGGACGAATTTCATTTTCAACAAAAAAAGTAATTTTCAACAAAATAGTCGAATTTTTAACTAAGAAGATATGATTTCATCTGAAATGGTGAATCTCTCTCCCAAAAAAAGAAGTTATAATAAATAAATTCGACTTTTAATAAAAAAAATGTACATTTTCAACTGAAATGATGAATCTGCACGAAAATAATGAAATTTCAATAAGTAGTTCCACTTTTAACGAAAAATATAAATTTTTAAGCAAAACAGCGAGTTTTCTATGAAACAGTTGAATTTTCAACCCGCAAATATTATTTTTTAATGAAGAGACGAATTTTCAACAAAATATTTTAATTTTCAAAGAAAAAGATGAATTACCAATTATAATTATGAATTTATCAAACAAAAATATGAAGTTTTAACAGAGTGGTCCAATTTGTAACCAAAAGATATGACTTTAGCTGAAATGATGAATCTGTACCAAAAAAATTAAGGTTTAATAAAGTAGTTCCGCTTTTAACAGAAGATTTTTAATTTTCAAGAAAAGCGACGAATTTTTAATAACAAAAATTAATAACTTTCAATAAATTAAGATTTTGTTAAAAAAAGAAAAGTTTTTATCTATTTTGTTAAACCTTTAAGACAAAGTATACATTTTCTGTAAGAAAGTTGAATTCTTAATTTGAATACTAAAATTTAAAGTAAAAAATTAATCTTAAAAAAAATATGTTTTCAGCAAAAGGTGAATTTTTAACAAATAAGGGAAACGTAACTATTCATACGAAAAAAGATCTTAATTTTGAATATAAACCTGTTGAATTCAATTTAAAAAAATCAGTTTTTAACCAAATTATTGTATCCTTAACCAAAGAAGAATTTTTTACAACTAAACAGTTGCAGTTTTAACCAAATTTTCAGTTGAATTTTAACACCAAAATATGAGTCTTCAACCCAAAAGTAAATTTTTTAACAAAATATTTTTATTTTCAACCAAACAGGACGACTAATTAATATCTAAAGACGGAAATCTTAATCTTGTAACATTTTTAACAAAGATTATTTTATAAATGGAATAAAGCAATTTTAAATTAAAATTGAATAATGTCTTTATTATGTAGAAAAATACAGAAGCATCCTGACTCTGGCAATTTTTTTTTCAAAACCCCTGACTTTCCCTGACCAATAAAATTTCCTGACCTACAGCCACCCTGCTATTTATGAACTAATCTATTTATTTTTGAAAATTGAAATTAATGGATGAAACAGTGATAAGGTGGAGAAAGCGGGACCTCAAAATAGCCCTGGTGACGAATGCAGAGAAAAGAGAAAATAATGCTTCAAAGGAAGATGGGAAAAGCTTCCTGGAAAAAAACTCATGAGAAATCTCGATCTACATCGTGCTGTGATCCGAGAAACATCATAAATCCAATATTTAAATTGCAACCGTGAATAGACTTTTTTCGAAGCATAGAATTCGTTTTGAAAGTTGGTGGAGTGCCAACTCTATCGACTATACCACATAACCGACACCTGGTGCGGATTCGTCACAATGAAATTTGAAGCACAGTTCAAACTAAGTATCAGGATGTAGTGCCTCGAGAATTACAGTACTCAAGTTTCAAATAGTGAATTCATTCAAAAAGCGGAAGTGAAAGTGCAGTGGAAAAGTAAGAATGAGTCTGACTAAGAGGGCCATAGGGGGATCCATTCACAGGATACGAGAATTCGAACTGGAAAAGGTAAATAAACTAGAACGATAAAAATTAAGGGTAAATAAAGTTTGAAGAACAAGAAAAAATCTGCCTCAGCCTGGATTCGAACCGGGAATGCCACTATCGATTAGTGAAGCATTAATCAATTACGAGACCTCAACAGATCCTTTCTTGTTCTCCATAGCTACATTTTTACAGAGAAATACTATACATATTTTTCCACTGCTACAAATGTAGAATTTTAAATTAATGTACAAATGCAGAAACATGTCATATATATCGAATGGTTCTGCGAAGAATAGGCTATCTTTTCGTTACCGTAAGAATTAGGTTAACTTCATTTTGTATGAAATTTAGTAAACACGTAGAAGTATTAAAATAAATAAAAATCTTTTAATATTTTAATATATAAAACCCATCGATATGTTCTTTTGAATTTTCGCGTATCTTGTAAATCAAAATTTCCAAATGAGGAATTTTATTTCTAAAAATTTATTTGAAGCCGTTTAAAAGATATGTAAAGCTTTTTCCTGACATGTACACCTCTCCCTCTCATGTAAAGCTTTTTCTATAGTAAGTGTGCGTAAGTTTAACATTAGCGTAACGCTTGAGGTGACCTCCCCCCTAAACGCATTACGTATTTTTTGAACAGACCCTTTCTAAAACAGAAACTTGAAATTATAAATAATTCTCTAATAATACAGGCAACAATATAAATATTTTAAAAAAGAAAAAGGATTCTATTTAAAACTCCTTGACCATATTAAATATCGCTATAAGTATTAATGAAGATTATGAATTTTTTGTACCATCAATTTAGTAAATCAAAATTTCCAAAGAAGTAATTCTATTGGTTGATAAAAATTATTTCTCAACGGTTTTAAACATAATGGATAAAAGGGGAAATTTAGATTCGAATTATGTTTTGATATTGAGAAACTGTATAGACTGTAGGTAACGATGAAAAAAACTCTCAGTACCAGTAACCAAAAACTTAACAGTACCGACAAATTTTATACGAAATATGGATTTTGTATTTTTTAGATTTTGAATTAAAACTGTAAAGCTTTTCAAGAATTTTGGAGATTTTATGGTTATGATATTTGTTTCTTAAGCTTCCAGGGAAAATTCTAAGTATTTTTTTTTTAGGAATTACTTAAAGAAAATATTTTGTAATATTTCAAAAGTATTCAAGTATTTTCATAAAATTTTGGAAAAAAATGTAAAACATTTCGCAGCAAAATTTTTTTATTTTGCAAGATTACAAAATTTTAGAAAAAATTCGCATAACTTTAAGAGATATTTAGAAGTTTTGAAAGGATATAAAAATAATATCATTCAAAACAAATGATAAATTCTTAAAGATTTCGCACAAAAAATTAAAAAAATTTTAAACAATTTTTAAAGTTTTTAAGGTAATAAATAAATTTTCTTAAGATTTCTCAGAAATTACAAAAGAATAAAGAAATTATCAAAAAAGAATCTACAATATTTAAAAACAATTTTTTTAATTTTGAAAAATTCTTTTTAAATCTGAGACAACATTTGAATCATTTCAACAGATATTTAGAAGTTTTGAAAGAATTACAAAAATAATACAAAATTCAAAAAAACTTTAAACAAAATGTAGTTTTTTGAAGATTTTGAAATAACATTTTGATTTTTTTTAAAAATATTTTCAAAGGATTCAAGGTAACAATAAAACTTTCTTAAGATTCCTGGGGAGATTTAAAGTGATTTTTTATTTATTTTTACTGATCTTTGGAATTTTTAAGAGACAAAAAATATTTTTATACTATGAAGGATTTCCGAACAGTTATACGCTTAAACTTTTTAAATACTTTTTCAACATTTTTGAAATATTAAAAAATCTTTTTCAATTTTCTCTAGAACAATAGGAAAATTATATTATTTATATAACCTTAGAGCAGAGAAAAAAGAGAATATTGAAAAAAAATCTTTCGACATTTTTTGTTGGTCAAAAATTATTTTTCCTTCAAATTATAATATGCCTATTTCTTTATTCTGGACTGAAAAATGTTTTTTTGGTTCAGAAGATTTTGTTCAAAATTCGTCTTTATGGTTTAAAAATTCACTTGTTTGGTTGAAGATACATAAGTTTAGTTCAAAATTTCTCTATTTGATTGAAAATGAAATCATTTTGTTAAAAAAAAATTCTTTTTTCGTCGGAAATTAATTTTCTTGGTTGAAAAACCATCTTTTTGGTTGAATATTTGAAATATTTGAGAAATATTTTTAGATTGAAATATCAGCTATTTCATTTTTCCTAAGAAATCACTTGTTTTATTTAAAAATGCAACTACTTGGTCCCAACTTGAACTATTTAGTTAAGAAGTCATTTTTTTGGTTGAAGATTCATAATTTCAGTTAGAATGAATTTAGTTTGTTTCTCTCAAAAGTGTGTCTTGATTCAATGATAGTATTAGATAGATATTTGCTTACATTGATGAATTTACTAAATTTTCGAGTATATCTCAAAGCTTTTCGAAAATATGCTTACAGGAGACTCAAAAAGATTTATTATTATACGAACGTATTTTTAAGTACTGACTAAGAAAATAATTTCGAAAATATTTGCGCATGAAATTTTGAAATTAAATTAGAAAAATACTTTCACCATTCTCAAAAGTTCGAATGTTGGCCAACCAACAAAAAAATAGTTATTAAATAAATCATTTTTGTATATTTTCGACATCTGATTTGATGTATAAATAATTTTTCGGTGTCAAAGATAAAATACTTAATAAACAAATATTATTAATATAATAATATAATAATAAATAAATAATAATAAAGGTCAGCCTTTGGCAGCAAAAATGTATTTATACATAGTTATAATTGTAAAAATAACAATTATTGGTATTTTTCGAGCTGGAAAACCGATACAATGTGACATAACTGTTATGTGAATTACAATTTTTTGATTTGTTTTAAAAAAACACAACATTTTTTCTAATCTCTACAAATTTTTACAACAAACATACAATTTTAGAAAGATTCCAAAGTAACAACATGGCATTAATTCATTCTGAATACATTAAAAGTTTGTTCTTTTAAAACCTACACTTATATTACTTTCTTTTTTAATTTAGCCTTCTATAAGAAAGATATATTGTAAGTTTTATGTGGGCTAGATAACTTGTCAACAGGAAAATTTTTTCTGTAAAATCGAATTTACTCAATTTTCTCGCAAACAAAATCTTGGAAAAAGTACTAAAAGAACTTCTTTCTCTTTTGAAATACATCTTGCGCTATTTCAAGATAAAAATGAGCTTGATAAAAGTATGGAGATGAGTATGGTATTGAGCCTGCATAAACTCATAGGATGCCTTCCTTTAAAAAGCCAAATTTGACCGAAATTTTCTTTTGTTGGGAAAGTCGACTAATCTTTTCAGAATCTGGAAAGAAACCCTAAATATCTTAGTTAGGTCAAAAGTGATATAGAGGTTTGAAGAAAGAATTTGTTTTTTTTCAAAACCGCAGAACAAAAATGAAATATGCACAACCTTGCAGAATTTTGTTCTAAGTAGTCGCCTAAATTTCTACAAAGAACAATATATTACGTCCCCGACAGGTTCTATTACTTTAAATGTAGAACCTGCTTGATTAAAAATGCATTCTTCTCAGTATTTTTGAACGGTTTAATAATTTTTGAATTGCAAAGTATCAAAAATTTTAAGAAATTTTAGGTAATTTATGTGAAATATGCTAAAATTTAGGAAAATTATGATAACTTATCGGTAATTCCTGGAAACCTATCCCTTCGATTTGTTCCAACCTGTCAAATAATCTGTCAGCGCGATCAACTTATCGTTTGACGATTCGTTTTTGTAAGTCCAAGTGTTAGCTCATAGATGTTTTATTAAAATTATTCACCTCTGACGTCACACTTTTTCTCCCTAGAAAGGAAAGTACAGATTTCTTCCTCTGACGTCAACGTGCTTGAAAAGTGCTACTTTAGCCTCACTTTACGGCCATCAAAATGGGCTAAAATAATGAATGTGTTATAAAAACGAATTTTATCCGTATTTATTTACAATAAAAGAGTAAACTTGGCATTTATTAACCCTAAAAAAATAGAGGAAACTTCTATTTTACTGCGCCTATCAAAAGACGTAGGACGCTATTTCTATAGTTTATGACTTTGCTCTCAACTCGATTTTATATTTTGGTTTATTTGATTGATTTTAAAACAGAATATGAGTCCACAAATGAAAATCAACAATCTGTGTGTGGCGCTGACGTAGTTACCCAACAGGTCTATTGATGCAAAATAATTTTTAATACAAAATAAAAATTCCAAATAACTATTTATTTTGAAGTTTTCTCTCGTTTATTTGTTTTTAACGTTATATGTAAATATAATTTTCCTATGAAGCTGGGGCAAATTCAAACAGATTTTTGAAAATTTCAAGTACGTCCAATGCAAAATAACAACAAAAAAGTTCACCTTCAACCAAATAGTTAAATTTTCAAACAAAAAATATAAATGCTCAACGAAAAATTTAATAGATGATATTTACCTCCAAAACTTAGATTCGACTTCATTCAATAGAATTGTATATATCCTACGAAGATAAATTTTCAATAAAGTAGTTTAATCCTCAACTAAAAAACTAATACGAGGGTAGTTCAATAAGTCCTTAGAATGAAGTATAAAAACAATTCTTTTTGGGTAAATTTTTTTTTATTTTTCAACATAATCTCCTTGGAGCTCTATA